>NC_132890.1:18979033-19342367 GCF_030463535.1 Salminus brasiliensis | reverse complement strand
TATATATATATATATATATATATATAATAAATATATATTTATATATATATATATAATAAATATATATTTATATATATATATATATATATATATATATATATATATATATATATATATATATATATATATATATATTTTTATATATATAATAAATAATATAATAAAGATTTATATTTATATATATATAAATATAAAATATAATATATATAAATATAAAATATAATATATATAAATATAAAATATAATATATATAAATATAAAATATAATATATATAAATATATATATATATATATATAAATAAATAAATATATCTATAAATATATCTCAAATTCAGGTTTGGGTTATCTTGAAAAGAAAAATGGCTTTGCATCTTTTTAGAAAAATGCAGGCATATATAGTGATTTTTAGTTATAAATATCAATTATTTGAACATGTAGTCAACCATTCCTTTAAAATAAACATTTTCGTAAGGGAAAAATCAAAGAAATTAGTTGACAGGCTTTGAACATTCTGTTTAAACGTCATCAGCTTTGTTAACAGGACTGAAAAAAATTGAACCATCTTCGGCTTAGAAACCTTGTAAAAAAAATGTAATAAACATTTACATTTACGGCATTTAGCAGACGCTCTTATCCAGAGCGACTTACAAAGTGCTTTGCTATTTACCCAAGAAAAGCCTTAGCTAGTTAGAATAGACTAATAATACAAAAGATACCTCCAAGCTTAGACATTACTAAACACAATACAATAAGGCGACCATAGAACTATTCATCCAAGTACTCTCTGAAGAGGTGGGTCTTCAGTCTGCGTTTGAAGACAGCGAGCGACTCGACCGTTCGGACACCCAGGGGCAGCTCGTTCCACCACTTTGGTGCCAGGACAGAAAAAAGCCTGGACGCTTGTCTTCCGCGGATTTTGAGGGATGGGGGGGGGTCGAGCCGAGCCGTACTTGAAGCTCGAAGGGCTCTTGGTGCGGATCGGCTTTTGACCATTGCCATCAGATACGGAGGGGCTGGTCCGTTCTTGGCTTTGTAGGCCAGCGTCAGGGTTTTAAATCTGATGCGGGCAGCTACAGGAAGCCAGTGGAGAGAACGCAGCAGTGGAGTGACATGGCTAAATTTTGGGACATTGAAGACGACCCGTGCCGCTGCATTCTGGATGAGTTGCAGGGGCCTGATGGTGCGCAGAGGGAGACCAGCCAGAAGAGAGTTGCAGTAGTCAAGTCTGGAAGTGACGAGAGACTGAACAAGCACCTGGGTGGCCTCTCTAGAGAGGAAGGGTTGAATTCTCCGGATGTTGTACAGAAGAAATCTGCAGGACCGAGTTACGTTTGCAACATGACTTGAGAACGATAATTGATCATCCATCACTACACCAAGGCTTCGGGCTTCAGTAGAGGGAGTGACCAGTGAGTTCTCAAAGGTGATGGCAAGATCGTTTCTTGGTCCAGCAGTTCCCGGGATGTACAGCAGCTCCGTCTTGCTGGGGTTGAGTTTGAGGTGGTGAGCCGCCATCCAAGACGAGACGTCGGCGAGGCATGCTGAGATACGGGCAGAAACCTGTGTGTCAGACGGTGGGAAAGAGAGCATGAGTTGAGTGTCGTCGGCGTAACAGTGGTAAGAGAATCCATGGGAGGATATCACTTTACCAAGAGAGTGAGTGTACAGTGAGAAAAGAAGAGGACCAAGAACTGAGCCTTGTGGAACGCCAGTGGAGAGACTACAAGGAGCGGACGTGTCTCCCTGCCACGTTACCTGGTATGAGCGTCCCTGCAGGTATGATGCAAACCATTGCCATGCAGAGCCGGTAATTCCAAGACCGGCAAGGATAGACAGGAGGATCTTGTGGTCCACTGTGTCAAAAGCTGCGGAGAGGTCAAGAAGGATCAGAACCGAGGACAGTCTGGCAGCTTTAGCTGCATGGAGCTTCTCTGTAACTGCAATGAGAGCAGTTTCAGTAGAGTGTGCAGCTTTGAAGCCAGACTGGTTAGGGTCCTGAAGATTGTTCAGAGTGAGAAAGAGAGACAGTTGGTTGTAGACGGAACATTCGAGAATCTTTGAGAGGAAAGAGAGATAGGTCTGTAGTTGCCGATGTCCAAGCTGTCTAGAGTTGGTTTCTTTAGGATGGGCACGACTCTGGCAGACTTGAAGGCCGATGGTACCTGACCTGACGACAAAGAGCTGTTTATGATAGAGGAGATGAAGGGGAGGAGGTTTGGAGCGATTGTTTGGAACAGAGGGGATGGAACAGGGTCTAGTGGACAGGTGGTAGGATTATTGGAGGTGAAAAGATGTAGGAGGTCATCTGTGGAAAGAGGAGAGAAGCAGGCCAGAGAAGAAGGAGGAGGGCAGTGCCTAGAGAGCGGGGTAGAGACGGGGGGGGGGGGGGGAGATCGGCGGATCTTGTCAACCTTTTCTTCAAAGAAGGAGACAAAATCATCTGCAGACAGGGTAGTGGGAGGTGGGGGAGTAGGAGGGTTGAGGAGAGAGGAGAAGATGGTGAATAGTTTGCGTGGGTCAGATGCAGAGGATTCCAATTTCCCCCTGTAGTAAGATGCTTTAGCGGCAGCAACTTCCGTTCTAAACCTGGAGAGAAGAGACTGATAGGAGTGGAGGTCGGAGTCGTGTTGTGACTTCCGCCACTTCCTTTCAGCCAGTCTTAGCTCTCTACGGTTGTTGCGGAGAACATCTGACAGCCACGGGGAAGGTGGAGAAGAATTTGCTGACCTAGGGGAGAAAGGGGCAGAGAAGGTTGACAGAGGTGGAGATAGAAGAGAGGAGAGTGTCTGTAGCAGTTTCAAGAGGGAGAGAGGAGAAAGATTCAAGATGGGGAAGAGTGGTCAGGACAGTAGAGGCAAGAGCTGAGGGGGAAACAGAGTGAAGATTGCGGTGAAGAGTGGAAGAACTTGCAGAAGTGGTAGTTGAAGGAGCAGAGAGGGGGAGTGAGAAGGAGAGAAAGTGGTGATCAGAGAAGTCCAAAGGAGTCACAGCCACATCCAGAGCAGGGACAGGTCTGCTGAAGATCAGGTCCAGAGTGTTCCCTGCTCTGTGTGTTGGTGCAGACTGGTTGAACGCGAGATCAAAAGAGGATAGGATTGGGAGAAGGCATGAAGACTGGAGTTTCTCTGATGGAAGGTTGAAGTCGCCGAGTAGAATAAGTGGGGCGTCAACAGGGAGTCCACTCAAGAGAACATCCAGTTCATCAACGAAACTGCCCAAAGGACCAGGAGGATGATAGAGAACAATGATGAGAAGTCTAGTGGGAGAAGAGACAGTAACAGCATGGTATTCAAAAGAGGAAATGTCGAGATTAGAAAAAGAGAGCGGGGTGAAGCGCCACAGAGGAGAGAGAAGTAAACCGGTGCCGCCGCCCCTGCCAGTCCTTCGTGGAGAGTGGGAAAAGGCAAAGGCAGACGACAAGGCAGCTGGAGTTGCAGAGTTGGTCGGGGTGATCCACGTCTCAGTCAGTGCCAGGAAGTTTAGAGACCGAGCAGAAGCAAAAGCTGAGATGAAATCTGCCTTCTGCACTGCAGACTGGCAATTCCACAGTCCCCCAGTTACCATCACATTGGTATTAGAACAAGGTGGGTAAATGAGGTTACCGGAATTGCGGCGTCTGCATCGGTATCTGCACCTCCGGCTGCTGTCAGAGGTGAGGACAGGAATTGCAAAGCACATCTTCAAGTACAACAGAATAGAGTTGAGTAAAAAAAAAAAAAAAAAAAAAAAAAAAAAAAAAAAAAAAAAAAAAAAAGTTGTCGCAGCAGATATTCTAGCTAGGAGTCATGACGTCTAACAAACCACGTCTGTAGCGGCTCCACACCTAATTTATCAAGATTGGAGGCACTTGGCTCCTCCTCTGCAATTCACACTTCTAGCTGGCCTGAAACTACACCTGAATCAGCACCTCAATCAACTAGTGAGCACCAAGCTTCTATGTTAACCTTAAGACAAGAGTGTTAGCAGAATCTAGTTAGAAGTATATTTAAAATCAGCCTACCTTACAAGCTAAAGATGACCCCAAGTAAAAAAGCAAGCACACTGATTTCTGAGTGGCTCCACACCTAATAAAGCTGCCTGAGACTGACTAATACATGTTTTGAATAGTTGAATGTGTTACTAGTTTAATTTTGAGTTACAACAAGCAAATGGCACACATTGGATCGAATGGCCCAAGAATGGAAGCTTTTTTCCCTTAAAATATATAGAAAGTCTTTATCTTTATGCCTTTTGAAAATTTACATATTACATTACCCCTCGGTTAATAAAAGAAAAACCCATAATGGTCACAGAAATAACTTGAATCTGACAAAAGTAAGACTCAAAGACATTGCTTTTAAATCATGCTTCAACAGAATTATTTAAAAAAAAAAAAAAAAAAAAACATGAAACAGGCCTGGACAGAAATGATGGTACCCTTAACTTAAAATTGTGTTGCCCAACCTTTTGAAGCAAATTACTGCAATCAAACGATTCCTGTAACTATCAATCAGACTTCTGCACCTCTCAGCAGGTATTTAGGCCCAGTCCTCAACTGCTTCAGTTGTCTCAGGTTTAAAGGGTGCCTTTCCAGATGCTTAATTTTTCCTTCTGTGAACATAGAGCTGATGTGCCTTGGCAAAAAGTTAAATTTTTGTCTCATCTGTCCATAGGACATTCTCCCAGAAGCTTTGGGGCTTGTCAACAGTAGTTTGGCAAATTCCAGTCTGGCTTTTTTATGATTTGTTTTCAACAATGGCGTCCTCCTTGGTCGTCTCCCACAAAGTCCACTTTGGCTCAAACAATGAAGGATGGTGCGATCTGACATGGATGTTCCTTGAGCTTGAAGTTCACCTTTAATCTCTTTAGATGTTTTTCTGGGCTCTTTTGTTACCATTCGTATCTTTGATTTGTCATCAATTTTCCTCTTGCAGCCACGTCCAAGGAGGTTGGCTACAGTCCCATGGATCTTAAATTTCTGAATAATATGTGCAACTGTAATCACAGGAACATCAAGCTGTTTGGAGATGGTCTTATAACCTTTACCTTTAACATGCTTGTCTATAATTGAGACAACTCCTTCCTTCACTTCTTCTGGTCCATGTTGAGTGTGGCACACACCATGTCACCAAACAGCACAGTGACTACCTGTAGCTCTATATATATATATATATAGACCCACTGACTGATTACAAGATTGTAGAAACCTGTGACGCTAATTAGTGGACACACCTTGATTTAACATGTCCCTTTGGTCACATTATTTGCAGGCGTACCATCATTTTTGTCCCAGCCTGTTTAATGAGTTTACTTTTTGAAATAATTCTGTTGAAGCAGATTTTCATTTGTTCATTTTCATAGAATTTTATTTATTATTACTTTTGTCAGATTCAAGTTATTTCTGTGACCATTGTGGATTTTTCCTTTCATTAACCGAGGGGTACCAACAATTCCACAAATGTCCATGTGTGTACATTTGAGGCATTTAGCTAATATTCTTATCCAGAGTGACTTACAAAAGTGCTTTGCTGTTTTGTCTGAAAAATACCTAGTTTGTGTAGATGTATCCAAAGATACCTCTAAGCTAAGGTACTGCTAAACACAACATGGTCAACATGGAGAATATAATACTTGACACAAACACTTTCAGCCAAGTACTCTTAGAAGAAGTGAGTCTTTAGTCTGCTTTAGTCAGCGAGCGATTGTGCCGTTTGGAACCCCAGGGGAAGTTCGTTCCACCATTTCGGTGCTTGGCTTCGGTGCATCTGGATGCTTGGCTTCCGTGGATCTCAAGGGATGGCGGGTCAGGAAAGAGTTGCAGGGGCCTGATGGTAGCAAAGGGAGACCAGCTAGAAGGGAGTTACATTAACCAAGTCTTTAAGTGACAAGAGACTGAACAAGCACCGGGGTGGCCTCTCCAGATAGGAATGGTCAATTTATACGTTAAAAAGGAAAAATCTGCATGATGAGTCAGATTTGGAACATGACTTAAGAACAATAACTGATCATCCATGACTACACCTTCTTCTTTGTGCTTTTGTAGAGGGAGTGAACAGTGAGTTCTCAAAGGAGAGGAGCATTAGCAGGATCTAGTAAAAAGTATATTTATATATTTAAAAAAAAAAAGAAAAAAGAAAAAAAAAAAAACAGGGCATCATTTACTTGCAGGGCTAATCAAACACTTACTTTGGTTTGCCACAGTATAGGCAGATACATGGCTAAAGCAAATCCAATATCCCTTCAGCAGGAAAAGCTTGACTTTGTCTTATTCTACACAAGCGTAGTGCATAGTTTTTTTGAGCCTGTTGACCAGAAAAAAAAGGCCTCACACTATGGAGGTTAGGGCATTTTATTTAAATGGTCTGTGAGAATCTGGGAATTTAAAGTCAGCTACTCTTTACTTTAATACTCCATGAATATTGTTAAAGAATAATTGTAAATAACACTGCCAAAATGACCGGAAGATAAGTCATTATTTAGTCAAAGCATTCCCTTTACATTAAACCATCTTGCAAGAGACTAATTGTAATAATGTAAATAGAACACTGTGGGTCCTAAACAGGTGAAAATAACATTTTAATAAAAATGACAACAGATTGGCATTCCAGTGTCAAAATTGTTTGTTTTCCCTTAATCTATTTACATTCATTTCAAATGTTTACATTGTTCAACGTCACATCATGTTTTCTAAAGCAACTTTAAGATCTACTTCGCAGAATACTAAACTCCACACAAACATGAATAAGGAAAAATAAAAGTGATAAAATACATTGAAGGAAGTGAGTAAAGAGTAATCCACACAACATGGAATAAATTTACAGATTTCCCTGACAGGTCAGTATGTTGTCAGATTGGAGTGATGTTGCTGAGCAATCCTATGATGGCCATTGGTAGTATATCTGGAGATGGATGGCATGGCTGGGACAGCTTCAATACAGGGGATAAAAAACATTTACACATACCAGTCCCAAACAAACATTCACAAGAATTAGCTCTTACACTTGATATTACAAATCAATATAATGTACACATAGTGCAAACAAACACATGAGGAAAGCATAAATTCCACATTTTCTGTAGATACAATAATGCCATTTATGTTAGCAAAAATGCTTAATCCTACATACATGATATAACTAAAAATAAAAACCAGCAGTTTTCTAATTTAGGAACAAAGGAAACGTTTGCCATTTCTGAATTTGGCTTTTAGTGTTTTGAGACAAAAATAAATACAATTTAAGCATGTAAAATAAATATACCAAATTTGCTTGACTCATCACCAGTGCAGTGCGAGACCTATTTTATGTAGCAAAAAAAAAGGGCAAGAGCAGAGTACCTTCACACACTGAGCCCTGTGTGTGCGTTCTCTTATGGGTTTCATGTTCACGTGTATGTCACTCCAGTCATCAGAAGTTCGTAGGCAGGGTCCCGGCTTCTACGACACAGCACAACACAGGCACAGAGCATCCCAAGCATCTAGAAGAACAGAATGGAGTTTATTACTACATCTTTCAATACATGCATCCTGAAAAGCTTCACTGCATTGTAGATGCAAGGGACCTTTGCAGCTGTAACTAAAAAGCAAATATAAGCAAGTTGTGGTCAGCATGAAAGCAAGGAACACCACACACACACACACACACACAAAAAAAAAAATTCTAGTCTATTTGAAGTAGGAAGATTTTTAATGTTTACAAAACATGAGAGATACATGTGACCCATCTAAAATGTATCATTACCAGTTTGTTTTTTGCAAGTGAGAAGACTCATAATACATAATTTAATTTAAAAGAAGCTTGTCTACTGCACCCCAACCCTATAGCCAGACGTGCTGGCACATTTTTACCATGTTAATTATTGAGACAGATTGAATCAGTTTACACTTAGGATACAAATGTAACCTTTGGATGTGACCTATGGCTTTAGAATCTACATGTATGAATGAAACAAAATTAAATGATTTTTGAGTCAAACTCTGTCTCCAAACCCCTATGGTACAGGCTCAAGGAAGAGAATACAATAAGGTCCAGGATTTCTGCCATATCATATCTTGGCTTTTGAGCACCAAGATGGTTTACATAATTGCACCCTCAGAACTGAAAGTTCATACCTGAATTGCAGCAAATGTCAGCGCAGCCCAGATGACATACATCATTATCTCCTTTAGTTTCTTCACAACTAGAGCCTCACATCCCTAAGGGATTCCAAACAAAACACTGTCTGAAAATGTCTCTCACACAAACTCTACCTCACACAAATATGGTCACCAACATATGGTCTCCCACTTACCTCAGGGTAGAGGTCTCCAGGACGGGAGAGGGAGCCAGTGCAGTTGCTCACATTGGGTTTGCAGCAGCTCAGGGGTACACTGTTGTTCCGAGACTCATTAAACCAACTTGTGTTTCTCCAATCCAAGTAGTTGGTGATTCCACAGCAATGGAGCTTAAATTCAGTGCAAGCAAAACATTAAAACAACACCACTGACCATTTGGGACTAGCACAGATGGAATTTGGCCTCCACATTTATCCCATCCGTGCAGTGGACACACACATACACACCACTGAACTGGAAAATGCATATAGGTTTACATTAAAAACTGTATCAAACTGTTAAATACCTGTCTTTGCACATAATCAATAGCACGGCTGGGAGCATCTGTGTTAGTGCCATTGTATTCATTGTAGATCTTCTGGATTGAATGATTGACCTCTTCTTCCACCTAGAACATTACAATATTCTGAAATCACTGCATTTGTACATTGGTGCATTTCTAAATGTTTTAATTTAATCTTATTAGTTTTGATAAAACGATCTAGTTTAGTGAATCAACAAAGAACACACGATTACTATTTGTGAGTAATAGGCCTAGGTCGCATGTGTTTTGTTTACTTTGGGATTCAAAAGATAAAACACTCCACCTAGAAAATACTGATATGCACTCAGGCAGGACTAACCTTCGCTCTGAAAATGTAGCCAAGCACCACCACAACCACTTCAGTCACAAACACCAGAATGAGGATGATGACAAACTGGAAAGTGGACATTCAGGAAATAGTTCAAACAAAGTTATTTGGTCTATTAAAAATAATAATAATAATAATAATAATAATAGTTGATAAAGTGCTTTAATCTAGTAAACAGTACATGATCATTGTGTGAGCTGAAGGTTTACTGACCGTGGCCAGTCCACAACGACTTTCTCGGATTGTGGCACAGCATCCAATCAGGCCAATGATAAATAGCAATGCACCCACTGCAATTATGACAACAGCAGGGACCAAGGTGTACATATCCTCAAAAAAGTGCTCATAGTCATCATACGTGATGAACACATAGGCACCAACATAACATAGGATCCCAGCAGCAGCCTGTAAAATGACATCAGTTCCAAAATAAGAATGACATTACAATTCAGAGCTAAACATTTATTGTCATGGTAGGCTAATTACAAAAGGAGGTTAAGAAGCAGCTGCATCTCAACAGCAGTGACTACATGTAAGTCCTGCATGTCCTTTCCTTTCATTCAACATTTCAGAAAATGAGGCTACAAAGGAGCTTTGTAGAACAAAAGTAATGCAGGTATTTAATAATGCATTTTATTAAGGGGCAGTAGGACATAAAATCAAAAAAATATCTTAGAAATAATGTGAGAACACAAAAGACAACCAAGCAATGCATAAAGCCAATATACTTAACACAAAGCAGCATATTATCTCAATAAATAAGTAAATAAATAAATACATAAAATATTATTACACCAATCTTAAGCTAATTAAGACCATAGTATGGTCGGTAAAATAACATTTTTTTTTTAATTTTCTTAAAATTCGGCCACCTCTCGAAGTAAAAAAAAAATTAATAAATAAAAAAGAATGGATGAATTTCCCTGGACAGATTCGGTTCAAACGAACGACAGGTACTGTGCGCACATAGTACAGAGGAAGCTAGATAAAATGCGTAAGCAACCGGGAGAAGGAAAATGATTCTATATTAAAGAACAGAAAACGCCAACGTTAGCAAGCTAGCGAGCCTAGCCGATTATCAAAGTTTGAACAACAATCGACATGATAGTGCGTTCATAGAACGCACACATGAAATGCTTAAGGTTATTTTATGCAAATTATCCATAATTACGACAGTTATTAGCTGTCGTATTTGTCACGTTAAGCGGCATATCCCTAGCTCGCTATCGATTTAGCCGGTGCAACTAACTAGGTGGAGGAAGGGATGATGCGTATACGCATTCACACGACATAGCTAGCTAGCTAACTAGCATGTGCTAACCCAGCTGACGCATTCATAATTTAAAGGTCGCCTTGGCTTACCCAGAAAATAAGGTTCAGGAAGACCAGCACGGTTTTTGAGGAGGTTATTCCACACTGGCCCATTGTAAAAAAAAATGTATGTTACTTTAACAATAATCCATCTGCTGTACACTATATATTGGCTAACCGTTTGGTGGCGTCCATGCCGTAAGTTTTTTTTTTTTTTTACACTCTGGTCCTCTCTTCAACCCAGCACCACTACAGCAACCGCTGTGCACGTGACACAGTGAAGTCATCACTTTTTATAGAGAGATTACTGGCGCGATACAGTGAAATAAAACTATACAAATCTATATACATCTCTATCTATACAACTATACATCTTTATCTGCATTTAACACTAGCGATTTAAATCGATGCATGTGTGAATTATTTTGCAATTTCGTTGACCTTGCTTGCAGTGCAAGGTGACAAAGAAATGCATATACGAGGCCCAGCTTCTAGGGGTGTTATGTATTTTTGCTTGCTTATTTATTTATTTAGTTATACTATTTGAGAAGTTTATAATTCATCTAAACTTTACAAATAATCTGTATGTTCTTGCATACACGCCATGTGAACTGAATTTTTGTTGTTGTTGTTTATGCTGAATGAGGGATTCCATGACTGAAAATGTAAATCTAATATACATTTCAAACATAGATAAAGTGTTATTCTAAACAACATATTTGCATTATTCAGATAAATTAAAACATTAATGAAACATCTTGTAATCAGTCAGTGGGCCTATATATAGGGCTACAGGTTGTCACTGTGCTGTTTGGTGACATGGTGTGTGCCACACGCAACATGGACCAGAGGAAGCGAAGGAAAGAGTTGTCTCAGGAGATTAGAAAGAAAATTATAGACAAGTATGTTAAAGGTAAAGGTTATAAGACCATCCCCAAGCAGCTTGATGATCCTGTGATTACAGTTGCACATATTGTTCAGAAATCTAACTGGTCATGGCTGCAAGAGAAACACTGATGACAAATTAAAGAGACGGATAATACGAATGGTAACAAAAGAGCCCAGAAAAACTTCTAAAGAGATTAAAGATGAACTTCAAGCTCAAGGAACATCAGTGTCAGATCGCACCATCTGTCGTTGTTTGAGCCAAAATGGACTTCATGGGAGACGACCAAGGAGGACACCATTGTTGAAAACAAATCATAAAAAAGCCAGACTGGATTTTGCCAAACTACGTGTTGACAAGCCCCAAAGCTTTGGGGCTTGTCAACACGTAGTTTGGCAAATGATAAGATGAGACAAAAATAGAACTTTTTGCCAAGGCACATCAGCTCTATGTTCACAGAAGGAAAAATGAAGCATATCAAGAAAAGAACACTGTCCTTACTGCGAAACATGGAGGGCTCCGTTATGTTCCGGGGCTGTTTTCTTGCATCTAGCACAGGGTGTCTTGAATCTGTGCAGGGTACAAAGAAATCTCAAGACTATGAAAGGATTCTAGAGAGAAATGTGCTGCCCAGTTTCAGAAAGCTTGGTCTCAGTCACAGGTCATGGGTCTTGCAACTAAAGAATAGTCCAAGCCACTTCAGAATAGTCCAATGTTTTCCTCTTAGCCATTCTTGGGCATTTGTAGCTGTGTGTTTTGGGTCATTATCCTTAATCCACTGTTCTGAAGTGGACTTCTATGAGCCCTGACCTAAATCCTATTGAGCATCTTTGGTAGGAGCTGAAACATGCCGTCTGGAAAAGACACCCTTGACAGTAACAGGAATCGTTTGATTGCAGTGATTGCCTCAAAAGGTTGTGCAACAAAATATTAAGTTAAGGGTACCATCAAATATATTTTTAAAAGAAACATTTCAAGGAAACCATAAGAATGTTTTATGCTATCAGTATGTATCTTAGTAAACACATTTAATAATAATTCCATGCTAAAAAACTCAACTTTAGTCATTGTCAGCAAAGAAACCTTGTGAAAACATTCGTGTTTTGCATGAAATGGATTAACATAGTTTTGATGGTTAAATACTTGCATACAAAAACGCTGGAAAGATTGTTTAATGTTAGAGTTACAAGGATTGAATGGCACCTCAATCATGTTTGTGGTAAAGGAAAGTAAGAAGTGATAATAAATGTCTAAGCATACATCGGTAATGTGTAAGTAAGCAATAAATTAATGTTTACAGAAATCTATTTTCATTACAAAAGCACAATATGCTTGTTAATTGTCTCTTCACACTCCTTACAACATGCCATCATACAAGGTGGACACAAACACAACATGAAAAGGTGTTACATTTTGATTTGTTTACAAGTTTATACACTAGCACTTGTTATATGTCCCTTTAAGACACTTTTATTTAAAGATAAAAATCTTTCTTCTTAATGTATTTTACTGCCCTCTAAAATGTTGGCAGGTAAAAAATAATCATTACTAAGAATAATTTCTAGTTTTAGTTCATACCACACTAACCAAAAACAGTTGAGAAAGAACAGTTATGATTTTGCATTCACATTGAATGTATTGTAAATAAAGATAAAAGGTACTTGAAATATTCTGTATTCTGTTATAATAAATTCACATTTGTTTGTTTTTGTATTGTAAGATAAGATAATATCAAATATTTGATTGTCATTAGGTAAGTATTTTTTGTCTTACCATATTTACAATTATCATAAGGGAAGGTCAGGGGGTGCAAACAGCTTAACATATACTCCTAGTCTGTATGTGTAACAGATGTATAGTTAATGTAAAGTATTTATCACAGTTTTGTATAGAAATTCGTAAATTGTTGTAATATACTCAAATGCTCTCCTGACACTGGGGCCCAACATCTAGACATTTGCACAACCAGGGAGTGAGTTTTTTTTATTCTCACATTGATGTTCTAAATCACTGTTTCTGGTACACCCATGTACTAATGGTATACATGGTATGTGATAACCTGATTATTAGGCTAACATATTGGTATTTTTGCATATTTTTTTTAATACAAGATATTGAAATCAGTAAATACAACTGGTGACAGACCTGATTATCCAAACTACAGACCACTTTGATGATTTTGATTTTATTGTTGTTATAATAGACAAAGTATCATTATGATATGCTGGAAATTTTTTGTGTTTTATGTTTGATTACCTACAGAGGTTGTGCTCACTATTTCTCAATGAGAAAAATACAAAATGTGTCATTTGGCCATGGTTGCCCAAACATTCCCATACATCAGGGTAACAACACAGTTGTAAAATCAAATTAAATTTGATTTCAAAACTGTGTTGTTGTCATAGTAAAAGGGAAATTCCAATCCAAAAAGGCCTCATTCTCTAACTCTTTTTGAGCAGAAAACCCTCGTACACAGTTTTCACAAAGGTCCTGACATTCACCAATTAGGATTCATTGACCCGACAGAATAGAAACCTGCATGTTAAAATACAAAAATAGGCATTTAGTTTGCATTGTAGTTAAATTATAGTATTTGTGATATTTGTGGAGGAATTAAATCATTCCTGTCATAATTACTGTGAACAACTCTCATACATTAGCCAGATATTTACAGAATTATCAATACTATTAATTTGATCTTTCTGAGATTTGTCACTACACTTAATAAAATCTTATAGAAAGACATACTGACAACAATGGGTTTATGAGGAATTGTCCATTGTAACTTTCATGATTTCTGACTATAACCTGTTAATGGATGTAACAAGGGATACTTATTAAACTTTGACAAAACTAAAATCAGCATGTGTGCCAAACACTTTATCCCAGTGGCTAAATTGGGGGGCAAAGTTGGTGTTAGGCTTCTGATGGTGCACATCATGTTTGCTCGGCCCTCCATAGATGCCAAAAGGAATCAGGCGAGACGTGGACCATGGGAAGTCATACCCACAGTGATCTTCCACAGACACGTACACGTGGGTCACCATGAAGGCCCAGGTCGTGAGCAGATGGCATCTCAGTAGCACTGGGTTGACAGTGGTCCAGAAACCCACAGTGACCAACTCCCAGCCCCCAAGGCATTGCGTGGCCAGTGCGAATGGCGCCGAGTATTCGTGGTGAATGGCGTGAAAGCTGACGTAAAGCCAGCGGACCTTGTGATGCAGCATGTGCCAGATGAAATACTGCAAGTCGAAAAGCAGGAGGTTTCCAGTCACGCCGCTGACCAGCTCCAGTAGCGTCGGTGCCTGTTCAGGCAGGGGAAAAGGAGGTCTCCATATCCACTGGGCGGCAGCTGCTGGGAACACAAGAAGAATGTGATTGCGGAGAGTGACGCCAACACAGCGGAGGATCATCAAGGGGGTGGGCAACCTGCCTGGCTGGATCTTGTACCGATAGACAGCTGGCCACTTCTTTCCGACAACATCACAGAGCAGGTAGGGCAGGCAGAGCACGAAGTACGACGTCACTGACAGGATCACAGGGAAAAGAGGAGACCTTATAGTGCTGGAGTGATGCAGCCGCAGATAGTCCCACAGAGGCTGCAAAAAAGACTCTTGTCCGTAGCTCTCACAAATCGCCTCACCAAGCTGCATTAAAGTCATTTCTCTACAATATTTACACCGTCCCTCTGTAATGTGATTCACTCTTAAACAAAACCCAAACTTGATTAAACCAAGGATGTTTAAACCAATTTTTTACATTCCTCTGCATTCGTTCACAGGTCTTAAGTATTTTGCAGTGTCTGTGGCATGCATTTGTCTAGTTTACTTTATGATCATGCGACTCGACAACGCGTGACAAAACCCAGTTAACAGTGCATCGTGCAAACGCCTTAAACATATCAGTGTTTTAAGCGATGGTGCAGATCTATTTGAGCATCTATAATGTGTAGAACTATTTAAAAAGACGCATGCTAAGATGCATTCTTAATAGAGCAGCGCGGATCGCAAGTTGCTGAGGAAATGAGAAAACGTTGCGCAACGTAACGGAGCGTTTCGCATACTGAAACGCTGGTCAAGAGCACCTGTATAAAATGATCGCCTTCATTGAGCACTCCTGTTTCCGACTGAAACAAGACAGCGATTCTGCAGTCTGAGTTCATCCTTAACACCGGCTACAGTTTTCCAAGTCTAGATGAGCACGGTCGAGATAAGGTGTGTGTTAGTGCTTCCAGGAGGGGGCAGCAGCGAAACTCGCAGGGCTCCGCACTGAAACGAACGAGAGAGTGAGTGGGTTAAACAGACAGAGGCTGACGCAGATACCAGCTAGTTAGCTTTTTTCCAATTCTTTAAATCGTTTAAATTGTAAAGTTTGACAGCGAGGTTGTGTGGCACCTCATGGAGTCTTCAGTCGTCAGTGCCAAGCAGGTTAGTAGAATATAGCTAGCTAGCTACATTCTCAGAGAGAAACGGAGGATCGATGTTCCAGTTAGCGTTAGCAGAGGTGGGGAGAGTAGCCTACAATTGTATTGTCATTAAAGAGAACTCTACGACATTGTCCTCATTACGCCTTAGCAAAGTGTTCTATTAAAATATGTTAAATATGTTACTATTCTATTTTTTTGATGCATTATTAAAAGAATATATAAATATACCCCCCCCCCGGCCGCTAGTAGGCTGCCATTTTGTTGGTTGTTTTAGCTATGTTGTACACTGAACAAGGATTTTGTTAATGTATCGCACTATTTAAGACATGCCGTATTTTATGCCAATGGACCCCTTTAAAACAGAAACGTAGGGTCGAGGATGGGGAAAATGGGGAAAATGAACGACTTAAACAGAAGTCTGTAAAATAGAGTTGTCTTCCCAAATATACTAGAAGTAAAAAAAAAAAGAAAAAAAAAAAGGTTTCATTTTGTTACCTATAGTTGTGAATGTGACTGATGGATGGTGATTAAGTTGATGAAATAATAGATTGAAATTTGAGCATATAGTATAATAATTTGTGCTCCAAATCGTAAGACCCAGAAACATTTCCAGTGTACTTGTTTACAATTTATTGTTGACTGAGAAAGGACAATAAAAGGTGTGAAAACAGACCCTCAGTATGGTCACTAAAAAACAAACAAAGAAACAAAAAACTGATTGTGTAAATGCTTATCGTGTCTTGCTTTGACCTTTATTTCCTCCCCCACCATGCTAAGTGCGTCACATATACAGTGATTCAAGATAATCACATAAATGTTGCAATACCTTCCAAACACTGTCTGTCCTGTTGACATCTTATCTGTTATTTTATTTATTTATTAGCTCTGCTCCTATGGCTGCTCTCATCAAGGTTTGTGCTGTGATAGAGTATTTAAAGCACTTCGAGACCTTGGCCTAAACATGTGATTAGTAAAGGGACTTTGGAATAGCCTTGGAATAGCTTTGTATGGTGCATGATTTCCTCACCCATGAACCAAATAATACCTTTAGTTGGAATTTAAATGATCATTTGTGTAGATATTAGTCCCATGTTATTTATTGGGTATGTAGTTGAAACATTTACTATGCCATTCAGAATATAAGAAATTTGAGATTTTAGATATTAAGGTAACAAAACCTGTCCTTTACATTCTGTGAATATATAATCATTAACATATCAATAAAAAGCTGCAGAATTAAATTAAAAGCTGTATATAACAATTTTGTATGATATTTATTGTGTACATGAGGAAGTAATAATGCTGTGTCAAGAAAATCACCAACCTTCACTTTGTTCTGGTTCCTCAGCCAGATTATAACAGGGAGGATGTTTCACCTGGGACAAATTCTGAAAAAGAGAACAGGAGTGAGGCCTCTCAGCAGGCCACTGGCACCACAAAGCAGTTATGCCGCTTCTATTCCCAGGGCCACCGTTGCCACTATGGGAAGAGGTGCAACTTCCTTCACCAAAAGTTTGCACCCTCAAAGGCACTGAGGGGGTTTGAGAACAGGCCAGGCTGTGTGGAGAAGGAAGAAAGTGCTCATAGTGATTCTCCTGTCCCACAGCAGCAGTCAAATCTATTTGGTGCTTCTGAAAAGGAAGAGTACTTGGTCACTTCCAACCTGAGAACAACTCCAACTAAACAGGTACGAGCCCAGAGGCCCTGCCGCTACTTCATGTCAGGGTTCTGCACTATGGAAGACCACTGCCGCTTCTGGCATCCGCAGCAGTTTGCTTCAGTGGAGGACAGGCCAGTGGGACCCAGGAAAAGGAGCAGTGATTGGCCCAGACCACTATCCTGCCGGCCTCCTGCACTTCAGGAGCAAGTCAGACTGGCTGATCTAACTGAGGAGATGATCAAGAAACTCAGGGACACAGAGATCTCTCAGCTGAAGAAGAGTTTTTCTAAGGACAGGCTCATAGTGCAGGAGAAAGAGGACAGCCAGCTCACCTATTACCGGGTCACTGTGGAAGCCACAGATCCAGAATGGGTAAAACACTCATGTCTAAAGTCCAAAAGACATTCGTTCATCGATGTCTTAAGCTAACACTGCATTAAGGGCTTTGTGGATCAGTGATAAATGTCATCTGCAAGGGAACATTATGGCTGGAGGTTTCTCATTTTAGCAAAGCTGGCTAAGGCTAAGATCAATTGTTTAAACTAGTAATGATACAATAGCTACAGTGTATCACAAACGTGAGTACACCCTTCACATTTCTGCAGATATTTAAGTATATCTTTTCATGGGACAACACTGACAAAATGACACTTTGACACAATGAAAAGTAGTCTGTGTGCAGCTAATATAACAGTGTACATTTATTCTTCCCTCAACATAACTCGATATAAAGCCATTAATGTCTAAACCACCGGCAACGAAAGTGAGTACACCCTTAAGAGACTACACCCCTAAATGTCCAAATTGAGCACTGCTTGTCATTTTCCCCTCCAAAATGTCATGTGACTCGTTAGTGTTACTAGATCTCAGGTGTGCATAGGTAGCAGGTGTGTTCAATTTTGTAGTACAGCTCTCACACTCTCATACTGGTCACTGAAAGTTCCAACATGGCACCTAATGGCAAAGAACTCTCTGAGGATCTTAAAAGACGAATTGTTGCGCTACATGAAGATGGCCAAGGCTACAAGAAGATTGCCATCACCCTGAAACTGAGCTGCAGCACAGTGGCCAAGATCATCCAGCGTTTTAAAAGAGCAGGGTCCACTCAGAACAGACCTTGCATTGGTCTCCAAAGAAGCCAAGTGCACATGCTCAGCGTCACATCCAAACGCTGTCTTTGATTGCATTGTTGCAGAGATTGAAGAGGTGGGGGGTCAGCCTGTCAGTTCTCAGACCATATGCCGCACACTACATCAAATTGGTCTGCATGGCTGTTACCCCAGAAGGAAGCCTCTTCTGAAGTCTGTACACAAGAAAGCCTGCAAACATGTGAAACATGTGCTAAAGACGTGAACAAAGGACATGGATTACTGGAACCATGTCCTATGGTCTGATGAGACCGAGATTAATTTGTTTGGTTCAGATGGTCTCAAGCATGTGTGGCGGCAATTAGGTGAGGAGTACAAAGATAAGTGTGTCATACATGGTGGTGGGAATGCCATGGTCTGTGGCTGCATATGAGTGCAGCAGGTGTTGGGGAGTTACATTTCATTGAGGGACACATGAACTCCAATATGTACTGTGAAATACTGAGCATGATCCCCTCCCTCCGGAAACTGGGTCGCAGGGCAGTGTTCCAGCATGATAATGACCCCAAACACCTAAGATGACCACTGCTTTATTGAAGAGGCTGAGGGTAAAGGTGATGGACTGGCCAAGCATGTCTCCAGACCTAAATCCAATAGAACATCTTTGGAGCATCCTCAAGCGGAAGGTGGAGGAGCGCAAAGTCTCAAATATCCGCCAGCTCCGTGATGTCGTCATGGAGGAGTGGAAAAGCATTCCAGTGGCAACCTGTAAAGCTCTGGTAAACTCCATGCCCAAGAGAGTTAAAGCAGTTCTGGAAAATAATGGTGGCCACACAAAATATTGACACTTCAGGAACTTTCACTAAGGGGTGTACTCACTTTCATTGCCAGTGGTTAAGACATTAATGACTGTATATTGAGTTATTTTGAGGGAAGAATAAATTTACACTGTTATGTAAGCTGCACACATTGTGTCAAAGTGTCATTTTGTCAATGTTGTCCCATGAGATAAAAAGATATGCTTAAACATCTGCAGAAATGTGAAGGGTGTACTCACTTTTGTGATACACTGTATACTTGTTGATACCAAAAAAACACTCCTCATATGATCACCAAATTAGTGATTAATCTATATATATATATACATATATATATATATATATATATATATTTATTTATTTTTTATTTTTTTATTTATTTTTTTTTAATAACTTCTTAATTTTTCCATTAGCAAATAGAAATTTTAGTTTATCAAATTTAATGTTTTTAATGATTGTATTTCAAATATATAATTGTTTTCCAAATTGCAGTATTAAAGTATTCTTTTTTTTTTTTAATCAATATTTTGTGCAACTCTAATGTGGTGCATATGTACTACCCTGGTAGACGTTCATGAGGAATTGTCATAACATTACAGGAACTACAAAGCTGCTACTGTGAGAAATACTTTAATATTGCATACTGAAGGTCATAACTAGAAATGGCCTCCTAATTTGCATAGGTGTATTCACAGTGAAGCAGATATTGTCCTCTTAAAGTTAAATATTAGTGCCAAATTGGAATGTTATTGATGCAAGAACTGGTTTCCTGGGCCACATGTTATGTCTTTCTGTCTATTTTGCAGGCTTATGACTTAAAAGAATTGGACATAATGGTCAGTTTCCCTGAGAACTATCCACAAGAGGTATGTCCCAATCAGATATTTTTTCTTCACAGGATCGTATCTGTTAGAAGTACTTTGTAATATTTGTTTTAAATGTGTTTTCAACATTGAGCTATGAGGGGAAAAAAATAAAAATAATTATGCTTAGGTGTTTACAGTAGATGTTCCAGAGGACCAACATTTGCCATCATTAATGGGGAGGTAAGTTTATTATTTATTTATTTATTTTAAAGATTAAATACTACACTGTATGTCCAAATATATGCATGAATGCATTCAGCTACTTGAAGTTGCAACCATTCCTGACACAGATTTTAAACAGTTGTAATTGAACAGACCTGGATTTTCTCATGCACATGTGCATATGCAGACACATACAGTTGGCATCACAAGAGTGGCTGCAAGCCAAGCATGCGACCAGACAGTTATTGGGAAAGGTGGAGCTGCTTTTCCGGCCATACCTGCGCTGGTTGGATCGCAGCATGGAGAGACTCTTTACTGAGGGAGCTACACAGGTGAGATCGGTAACTGTATGATTTACTCTTTAGAGCAATAGTGCTAATCTAGGTGAGCTGCTAGGGGGTTACCTGTGGATACTGGTTGCTGAATGCTGTGTTCAAAGTAATTAATTCTCTAATATGGTATGGCACAGCATCTCTCATTAGTGTTCATATAATTGTAGTGAAACACTGGAATATGCTATCTGTCCTGCCTATCTGGAAGCAGCACCACTCCCACCCTCTTCTCTTCTTTTCTCTACAGTTAATTCCACTTAATATATTCCTTATCTACCAGATATTTATCAGGTTGTACTTGCATGTTGTATTTTGATGTTTTATTTGCCTCAGTTACAGTATATAAGGTGTAGCCTCATTCTGACATATATATATAGACTATCCTTTGGCATTCCCAAATCTCTGTCCCTCACAATTATAGTCAGGTTCATAACCTAAAAAAAATTCAACGTTTTTTTTTAGCTTCTCTCGGTGCATTTATCATGCTGTAGAAACAGTACCACTTACAAATCAGCTACTGCTATAAGATGCAATTACCTGTACTAACTGCTCTGACTTCTGTATCCAGCTGAAAAAATACATTGATCTGGAAAGAGCTGGAATACAGTTTGTTCCCTATGAGCAACTCCAGGCAACAGTGTCCAATGTTGGGCCTTCATCTGAGTGTCTTGAGGGCTCACTGTCAGGGGAGTCACTGGAAATGGACTGTAAGGCCAAGAAGGAACATAAAGCCGGTGGAGTGGCAGGGAGGGAGCAGGTCAATCTCGGCAACAATGAGGAGAGCAAGAGTCAGCGGGTGGAAAACATCAAAAGTAGTGAGCCACGGAAAGGCACAGAAATTAAACTGCTGGGCTTGAGGCTTGGAGAGGGCATGGCTACTGTGGAGGCGAGACGGATAACTGTGTCGATGCAGTGCAGTAGGTGTGTGCTTCACCTGTTCTTTCATTTCCCACGTAAATCATGTTACCTTATTTATCAAATATACAAGTGCATCTCAAAAAATTTAATATTGTGAAAAGTACATTTTTGTTCATAATTGAATTTAAGATGGTATACTGTCATTTATTACACGTGAAGTGACTTATTTCAATCCTGTTTTAGTATCTCCAATTGGAATATTTAATGAAATCAAACAGAAAAGAATGTATGATGCAGAAATGTCCAACTTCTGACAAGTATGTTTATTTATACACTCAATACCTGGTTGTGTCTCCTTTACCACAAAATACTAAATCAGTACAGCTTGGTATAGAGGCAGTCAGCTTTTATCTGCAGCAATTGTCCGCAGATGGAAGCATGAAGGGCTCTCAAATCTCCTTGTAGGCGGCTGTGTTGACTTTCGACTTAATAAAACACATTGGACCAACCCCAGCAGACGATCTGGGACACTGAACCATTACATACTGTAAAAAAAAAAACACTTTACACTGGAAACCCCTTGGGTTTTATGCCACTCCACTATTCCTCCAGACCTTAGGATCTTGATTTTCAAAGGAAATGCAAAATGTATTTTTATCTGGAATGAAGGCTTTGGACCACTGAGCAACAGTTCAGTTTGTTTGCTCCTTAGCCTAGGTAAGATGCCTCTGGTTCAGGAGTGGCTTATTATTAGGGAATGGGGCATTTGTAGCCTCTTTCCTGGGGATGTTTGTTTGCTTGTTATTAACACTTATTGCTATAAGCCATACATATCAAAAGTAAAAAAAAAAAAAATCTTGAAGTGAATATAATATTTTTTACGGTTTACCATTTTTTAAGTTATGTTAAATTGTGAGCAAAACTTTTTCACAATATTCTATTTTTTGCAGTAGTATGTGTTTATCAAATGTGTCAGAGTATTAACAAATGTTCATGTTTATATGTGCACTGCTTAACAGTTTGTATATGATAATGTGATTTGGCATTAATACTCAAACTGGGATGGGAATCGAGTACCTATTGAGAGACCGGCTTTGAAATCAATGAATCCATTGAAATCGTATGGCAGAGAGGAGGAAATGTTATGTAAAGAGTGTAACAAAATTAGTATTTGTCCAGAACTATTACTGTTCTTTATATGACCTTATGGAGAATACCCTTTTTCAAAGCACAGTGCCCATGTAATCCACATTTGCTGCTTGCAAATGTATAAAAAAATAATGTGTTTGCAGGGACTGGTTATTTTCCAGTAAAACACCAAGGAAACAAATGCCGACAGTGAGAGTGATCAGATACAGTCAACTGACCCCAGATAAGCTTCTCATCAGCTTTGTGGTATTAAGATCATGTTAATAAGAAATTTATTTTAACTTTATCAATTTTAACTTTAATCACATTTCATGAAATAACTTGAAGTGTTCCCGGGAACTTTTTCATCTTTCAAAGATATATATTATATAGATATTGACAACAATTCAGGAATTCCATGTATTTGGCAGCAGTATATCTGTCCTACACAAGCAGGCTCAGTAGAAATTTACTTTAAGTAAGAAAACGTAAATAAAAAAACTGAACTGTTTCAGCTCTCTCTAATTTTAACTGCTTTCCCATGACCTCTGAGTGTGAGCGGACACTGTTGTACCTTGTGTCTGAATTTGTTTGAAAGACAAAGGCTTTTGAGCCACCATTCGAACAAGGCTAAAGAAGCATAACATAATGGAAATCCAGTTATTTCTTACAATTGTGTTGCAAAAATGTGCAACTAATTTTGTCCTGTCTTGAGTTCTGTGTGGAATAATATTAGATGTGGCTTTTTCAAGTAAGCTTAAGGATCAAAGCATTTGTAACTGCAACATATTTCTGAAAGAAGTGCAAGGGTGCCAATATTTTTGGCATTGACTTTATTTACAAGTTGCGTTGATACGGAAAACTTGTGTAGACCTATTTTTTTCCACACAGAAAATCCAACCGATAAGTAGAAACAGTAGTGGAATTGGTATTAAAACCGTATACATTCCCATCCCTAATAATAAATATTTTAATATGTATTATTCATATTTATTCAACATTAATTTGTTTGTTTTATTTTTGAGAGAAATATAGTTTTACCAGGAATATAAATTTTACTGGATTCACATGGCTAGATGTACTTATCCATGTCCCTCTTGGTAGGTGTAAGGTGACCTCTGACCTGACCCTGAGCAGTGGACTGACGTGCACAGCCCACTGTGAGAAGTGTGGAGCAGAGATTAGGGCTGCGTTCAGACCCAGAATGCTCCACCACTACAGTGATGTGTTGGGCTATCTGGACCTGTATGCAGCTGCAGCTGTGGACCTGGTACTGCAAGATTGCCAGCTGATTGTAGGCTGCCTCAACTGCAATAAAGAAGACACCATTCAGGTTTATACGTGTGTGTGTGTGTGTGTGTGTGTGTGTTTAACAAGTTGCAAATAAGTTAGAGCCTTCAAACTTTGAACAAGAGCAGCATTTATTAACAGATGCATAAATATTACAAACAAAAAATATAAGTTGCTCGGTTAAATTATAATACTTTTTAAACATAAAAATGTGGGTCAATTTTTATTCAACCCCTAGGTTTAATATTTTGTGGAAAAACCCTTGTTTGCAATTACAGCTATTAATAGGTTTTTATAAGACCTGATTAGGCCGGCACAGGTCTCTGGAGTAATCTTGGCCCACTCCTCCATGCAGATCTTCTCCAAGTTATCTAGGTTCTTTGGGTGTCTCATGTGGACTTTAATCTTGAGCACCTTCCACAAGTTTTCAATTTGGTTAAGGTCAGGAGACTGACTAGGCCACTGCAACACCTTGATGTTTTCCCTCTTGAACCAGGCCTTGGTTTTCTTGGCTGTGTGCTTGGGGTCGTTGTCTTGTTGGAAGATGAAATGATGACCCATCTTAAGATCCTTGATGGAGGAGCGGAGGTTCTTGGCCTAAATCTCCAGGTAGGCTGTGCTATCCATCTTCCCGTGGATGTGGACCAGATGGCCAGGCGACTGGAACAGAGACCATTGCGGTGGTGTGTGTTACTTATGGTATTGACTGAAACCAATGTCCCCACCGCCATAAGATCTTCCCTGAGCTCCATCCTTGTTGTCCTTGGGTCAGCCTTGACTGTTCGGACAAGCCTGGCCTCGGCACGGGAGGAAACTTTGAAAGGCTGTCCAGGCCATGGAAGGTTAATAGTAGTTCCATAAGCCTTCCACTTCCAGATGATGCTCCCAATGGTGGAGACCGGTAGGCCCCACTCCTTGGAAAGGGTTTTGTACCCCTTGCCAGCCTTGTGACCCTCCACGATTTTGTCTCTGATGGCTTTGGAATGCGCCTTAGTCTTTTCCATGTTGACCATGTATGAGTGCTGTTCACAAGTTTGGGGAGGGGCTTAAATAGTGAGAAAAGGCGGGAAAAACTGATAATTAATCCAAACATGTGAAGCTCATTTGTTCTTTATGCCTCAATTACTTATTACTACTTGAGGGAACCAAACAGAATTCTGGTGGTTTAAGGGGTTGAATAATAATTGACCCTCTGAACTTTTCACAATTTTAAAAAACAATAAACAAAGAAATAACATTCTTTTTTGTTGCAGTGCATTTCACACGTCCAGGCTGATCTACAGTCCAAATGTCACAATGCCAAGTTACCGCCAAATGTGTAAACCTGCGAAATCTGCAGGGGGTTGAATACTACTTGGAGGCACTGTGTGTATATGTATATGTATATGTGTGTGTATATATATATATATATATATATATATATATATATATATATATACAAAAAGAATTAAAAAGTTTCAAAGAGTTTCATTTATTAATTAATGTATTTATTTATTTATTTTTGTCTTATATGTTAGCATTTGCCCTATGGACAGAACAAGGAAACATACTGCCAGCACTGTCACAGCAAACTCAGCATCTTTGTGGAGGCCACACGCTTTCAGTATATCCAGCCTAAGATCAGAAAAAAAACAGGTTCAGTTTTGTTTTGTTTTTGTTTGTTTTTTTTAATCCAAGTGTTCTATATCCCCTCACAATCCTTTAATTACTCCAATGAATCTCATCTACACTAGGCGAACAGTGACCTTTTGAAATCATCTACCATGTCAGCCTGTGTTTGAAATGACATTTATTGATGGACTTTGCAGCATAATGCTGAACACAAGCAGTTTTTTGTCTTCGTCATTGTCGCATAAAACCGGAGGGCTTTTATGCAAACTCATATCTACTTTGGTGCTGTACTGATCAAGAGCAGACTTGTCCACTATAACCCTTTATGAGCCCTTTGTGGGAGTGGTAAAGAGGTTGTTGTTGTTTCATACAATATTATTGTATTTTAAGTGCATTACACTGTGTGCATAATTATTAGATATGTTGGAATTGTGATCCCATAGTCTTTCCAAGTACATTTTTTCCAAACCATTTTAACCTATTTTTAGTCTATGTAGAATGTTTTTTTCACTAAAGGTAAAACTTGACCACCTTCCTTGTCTGATTTATGCCTGAATGAGAACACATTAGCGTTTGTGGGTGAGATTTACTGTAAACAATGCACATCTTTAAACATCATCTGGGTGGAAGTAATGCCAGCTTCAGAAGGAACTCCTAGGTTCTAATTATAGAGGGCATAAAAAGGGTGGCTGTACTGGCAACTAAATGTTTTTAAAGACTAGACATGTTGATTATTATAATTTCTTTTGGTATTGTATATGTGTTGTTGGCTGAAAATACTTGATCTGTTTATTGTTGTTCGCTAAAATAACTTACTGTAGTACTGTAGTATAATAATTGTGCAAGCAAATATTTGACATTCCTGTTTAACATTCCTGTTTAACATGCTTTGTGAAACATTCAGTTTTTTGTTACAGACTAAAGACTACAAAGTAATAAATTAGTGACGTAAATGAGGTTTAGCTTGTGCTGTCTGCTGTCTCTTGCAGGCCAAGAATCAGCTCTTCAAACCTGCCAATGTAAACGGAACCCTGCAGTTCAGCATGGAAAACCCCTTCCTGAGAAAGGTGCCTGCAAGCATTACAGACAAAGTCATCGCTGGCTAAGGTAATCACAATGATTATTTAAAACTATTTGTTTTCTTTTAGTTTTTGATATTGGGTCATGCCAAACATTGTTAAAATCACATCTGCACATCGCCATAATTTTAATGTGAACTGCAGTAGTGATTATTCAGTACTTTAGCATTGTCCATTTTAAACCAGAGCCAAGATAGATTACAATTGTTGATTGACTTCTGGCAGGTCCCAGTAAACATGAACTGTGAACTGTTATTCCTTTCAGGTCTGTGTTCTAGCAACATGGCATTATCATTATAATCTTGGAGGAACTGGAGGAAAAACTGACGTAGTTTATAGTTAACCATCTTCTGTATTCATAAAAATGTCCTTCATTTCTTGTGACCATTCCTTTTGATCTTGGTGCTCTATCTTTGAAAGGCATTGGACAGTCCACAGCAGTGATTTTATTCTCTGTAGCCCTGTAAATATTTTCCACTAATTTCAATCTTGAAAGTCTCCAAATCCTTTCGCCTGCCACATGTCTAAGACTGAGTATACCCTTGACTGCTTTATGGGTCAGTTACTGATTACTTCCTTTTGCAAGGTTTCCCTGTTGTGGCTGGGCTTACCCTTGTGATGTGTGCCACAACGAGGGCCAGGATCATCTCATGGAGCTGGCAACCAGAATGATCTGTGGTTATTGTGCAAAGGAGCAGGTGAACATGGTTGATATGTTTTTGAGCTATTTGTTTTTTGTGGACTTGAGAAGTTTAGAATTGTCTCATTTCCTTCGCATAGCCATACAGCAATGGCAAACCATGTGTGGGGTGTGGAGGTATGATGACCAGAGGAACTCACACAAGCCACTGGGAGGGTGGACAGGGCTGCAGAAGCAAGGTTAAAATGAGCAGGTATATGTTAAGTGGTTGGATCAAATTATTTTATTGTTACTTGTTCTGTGTTTTAGCTAATCATGAGTTTATCTTTTTCCCTACACAGGAATGACCGTCACAAATATACAAACATGTGTAAAACCATGTCAAGAAAAGCAAACTCTGAAATGTAGACAAGAGAAGCATTAAAATCCTAGCTATAAAATAAAATAGATAAGGTTTGGACTGTTTCTGAACCTGGTGTGTCCCCAAACTAGCCACATTGCTACTCTGGGGTGCATCTTACATACAACGACAGTGCCTAGCATTAACCTAACACGGTATGATGCATAACTCACAGATCTAAAACTGTTGTGCCTTGTTTGTACCACAGTAGTGTGTGTGACGTGTGTGATAGAATTAAATTGAATACCCAGATCTGTTTTTTTTCTTGTTTTTCGTGATAAGAAGTATCTCAATATCTATATATTCACACGTTTTGTGACCTGCTGTGCAACCATTAGAGGCACTGGTTCGGATCCAGCATCCATGGAATTCTAATAATGTTAAATGATTTTACATCTGTCAGGATGCCAATTTCACGTTTCATGTACAGCCAAACAAATAACAAGTGATAACTATTTAGCGCTATCTTATTTGCCAGCTTGATCATTGGAAAGCATTGAAACGTAGGGGTGTTTGTTTTATTTATGTATTGTTTCTTTGCCATTACAATTGAACGAGTTGGGCGAACCGTGTATGTAATGTATGCAGGGGGGGCATTGTTTTTAACAAAACGGCGAGTAAAATAGAGTGAACCTAAATTTGGATTCTTTTAGCACGCTTACACCTTAATAAATGGTGAAATTGTAATTCACCACCACCTTAAATTGTTTAGCAGTTCAGGCGTGTGCGAATCCTTTTAAAGATAAGTTGACCCATTCAATGCCAAATCTCTCTTGGGCACTCTGACCAAAACAGCAGTCTAAAACACCAGTTTTAACGTTTAAAGTTGGATCAATAGGGTTGAATAACACAAAGCAAAAGCAGGAGTGATAAGAGACTGATTCCAAGCTCCCACACATACGTATTATGTATACACCTCCATTGTATCATGATGTTCGTTCACCACAAACATAGCTTATGATTTGTTTATTTTTATGGTCTTTGGCAGGAGTGGTGGTAGCTATTCTACTTTTGTCTTGGTTTTGTCGCATTTTCTTTAGATGTAACTGCCTTAAGGGTTAAAAGCAAGGTGATTCATGATTTAAATTGTCCATTTTGTTTTTGCATTTAGATACGATTACTGTAACTAAAGTATGCAGATAATAAAAACAATGTTTGTAATGGGTGACAAATGAGCTAAAAACAAATAATGGAAAAATAATTAGTCAAGTCTTATTATAATGTGTATGAGCTAGAACTAAGATAGAGTTCTGGACATATGTTTGAACAGTGCCATTCAAAAACAATCTAAAAGTACTTAAAACTACTTAAACCACCTTTAAAGAAAGTTTTTGTCTTCCCTAAAGCCTATGCTCCTTAGATGCTTTGAAATTGTAAAGACTAGGTCAGAGCATTTCCAGAATGGTAGCTCTTAATAAAGGTAACCAAGGTATGCATAGAAGAGCTATTGAAGCACACTTTGCTGAAAGTTAATGCAGACTACGATAGAATGGTGCCCACACACCCCTTTACACCACTGTACAGGTGCGTCTAAACTGGACAATGGCGCAATGGACGAGGATGGCCTGAATCACACATTATGTGGGCAGTGTGTGTGTCTTGGGAAACTAGGGAAAAAGATGGCAGCAAGATGCTGGGAGAGGCAGTATGATTCTCTGGGCAATGTTCTGCTGGGAAACCTGGGGTCCTGGCATTCAAGTGGATGTTACTTTAAAATGTATCACCTACCTAAAAATGTTCTTTATTTTCTTTATTATGGTTACTGTCTTGGACATACAATTACAGGACAATATTTAAAATAAAATAGAACGTTAATATTCTGTACAAATTCAGAACTTTTACCAACAGTCATTGTTTAACATTAAAAACATGACGTTTTAATGACTAATTGCCTTTTCCATCATTACCCCTTCAGAAATACCTGGATGTTTAACCAGGAAATGTACTGGTTCCCCTACTGTAATTCAAATCTCATGTAAAACATACCCTTATTCCATTATAAGCAGCCCTGAAAATTAAAATTGCAGAAGAGTTGTGAAGAGTTCCACATAAAACGGAAGTAGTGGGTCAGAAATGTCATCAAAAATAACAGGGCTGCAGAAGTGGACAATATGTACAGACATGTATGTTATAAAATGCACTTATTTTGTTCTAGTTTAGTTTGTATTTTTTTTTTATTCATTCTTGTGACATTATATAATAGCAATTTCCTGAACACATTTCTAAAGCAGTTGATGACCAACTGTCAGTTGTCTACCATATGTATCTCCAAAATAGTGACTTTACAGATGAAAGCTAACATATTCTTAACTTTAAAGTGAATATAAAAATATAAATGTAATTTTGGATCTGTTGCATCGGTCTATTTAACCAGATGTAACTGATCACATCTTAATGGTTGAAAGCAAGGTAAAATAAAAACTTGTAAGCAATGTTGGTTCCTTTTAGTTTTTTGGTGTATCAAGTGGATTTACACTGCAGCAAGCGAAAGTGTTTATTTTCTCATTAGCTGTCATCATTGGGATGTGGAACTGACTAAGTCAAGCAGGTTTGCTTGGCCAGTTAGCACTACAAAACCGTTTACCATGCCATGCCATTTTCCAGCTAAACTCACTTTGCATAAAGTTGAAAAAAGCTCAACTGTTTCATCTTACAGTGGTGCTTAAAAAAAAGTGGTGCAGTTTGTGAACTGTATATTTCAGCAGATCTAAAACATCATTGTCATACAAGTACATAAAGAGAACCTAATTAAACAATAGACAAAAGTATTATACTTTGTAATTTATTGGAGGAAAAGGACCCAATATTACATCTATGAGTATGATTTGTCCTCACTCTTCACACAGCGCTCACACATTTGAAACATCATGGTAGCTATATGTGAGGATGCTTTAGTTCTGCCTTTAATGCGTCATCCCAGGCAGACTAGTGAACAAACTGACTAAATTCGGACTTTCTCAACCCATCTGTCTCTGCATCAAGAATATACAAGAATATATAGAACATACTATTACACTTAGCACGGGTGCTCCTCAGGGATGCGTGCTGACCCCAGTGCTCTATACTCTGTACACTTATGATTGTGACCCCACCTACTCCAGTAACGCCATCAAGTTTGCAGTGAATTGGACTTATCTCCAGAGGAGATGAAACCTTATGCAGGGATGATGTTCAAGGACTGTCTGAGTGGTGGTGTTTCCACTCTCACTGGGAACAATAAGGCACAGCAGAGACTCTACTTTCTGAGAATTCTCAAGAAAAACAATTTCCCAGAGAAGCTGCTGGTGTCCTACTATTGCTCCACTATTGTGAGTGTGCTGACCTGCTGCATCTCTACATGTTACAGTAGCTACTCAGCGACAGATCTCTGAAGGTGATCTCTTTAGAGAGCCATCAGTAAAGCACAGAAGAATATCGGCTACTCACTGCCCAGTCTGGAGGATCTTTTCAGCTCCTACTGCCTCAGCAGGGCATCAAACACATGAAAAGACTTCTCTCAACTGGTACATTATCTGTTGGACCTGCTGCCGTTCAGAAAGCGCTTCAGGTCTATCATAGCCCAGACTAACAGACTTAAAAACAGTTTTTACCCCAGTGTAATACAATAATTAAACTCCAAATTGCACAAAAGACTGGACTCATTTCACTGTCACAGAATTTTATTTAATTTGTTTATTTTGTTAAATTAGCATGACTGCACTTCTGTTTTTGGATAGACTGTGCAATATAATTAGTGCAACCGCTCATCAGACAACATGGTCCCCACGTGCAGTCCCTGCTCTTTAGAACTGTTTTGAGCACACTGATTGGCAGATTTTCAGAGAAGCATCAACCTGGAGTAGCATATAGAGTCAGTGACTTACTACATCAACAAGTGCATCACAACACACCCCAACCAAAAACCATGGATGTCTGCAAAGGTGCGCAAGCTGCTGAGAACTCATGGCAAGGCCTTCAAGTCAGGAGATAAGGCAGGCCTCAGAACACCTCTATCATCCCTGTGCCAGAGAAGTCCCTGGTGTCCTGCCTCAACGACTACCATCCCATTGCACTCACTCCCATCATTATGAGGCTCGTCATGAGGCTTATTAAAGGCCAGATCCCCCTTCTCTGGACCCACTGCAGTTTGTGTATTGTTCCAACCACTCAACAGACAATGCCATCACTGTCACACTCCACCTGGCTCTCACCCACCGGGACAATGGACCCCTACGTCAGAATGCTGTTCATAAAATTCAGTTCAGCACTCAACACCATCATCCCTCAGCACCCAATTGGAAAACTAAGGCTGCTGGCTTAGCATTGTAAAGGACTCATTTTTTCATTGCTGCCATCTGGCAGAAGGTACAGGAGCATCTGTGCTGTCACTGCACGGTTCTTCAATAGCTTTGACTCACAAGCAGTCAGACTTTAAAACTCACAGAGATAGAGATGACCTATAGCATTTTAATCTGTCTGCATATTATTTTTTTAATTTATATATTCTATACCTCAGCACTTGTGTTTTGTATAAGCTGTCTGCATATAATGTCATGTCATGTTAAATATCTATGCACCTTATTCTCACTAGGGACTGGGACACTTAGCAATTCTGGTATTCACTGTATAAATGAAAATGTAAGATTGTGTGCACCTTTTTGAGAAATTAATGCACTGGAACTGTCTGAATGTACAAAGAGGATTCCAAAAAAGTTGGGACACTAAACAAATTGTGAATAAAAACTGAATGCAATGATGTGGAGATGACAAATGTCAATATTTTATTCGTAATAGAACATAGATGACGGATCAAAAGTTTAATCTGAGTAAATGTAACATTTTAAAGGAGAAATATGTTGATTCAAAATTTCATGGCGTCAACAAATCCCAAAAAAGTTGGGACAAGTAGCAATAAGTGGCTGGAAAAAGGAAATTGAGCATATAACGAACAGCTGGAAGACCAATGAACACTAATTAGGTCAATTGACAACATGATTGGGTATAAAAAGAGCTTCTCAGAGTGTCAGTGTCTCTCTGAAGCCAAGATGGTAAGAGGATCACCAATTCCACCATTGTTGCGCAGAAAGATAGTGCAGCAATACCAGAATGGTGTTACCCAGCGTAAAATAGCAAAGACTTTTAAGTTATCATCATCAACCGTGCTTAACATCATCAAAAGATTCAGAGAATCTGGAACAATCGCTGTGCGTAAGGGTCAAGGCCGTAAAACTCTACTGGATGCTCGTGATCTCCGGGCCCTTAAACGTCACTGCACCTCAAACAGAATCATTGTCAGTGAACACAATCCACCGTGCCATCCGCCGTTGCCAGCTGAAACTCTACAGTGCAAAGAGGAAGCCATTTCTAGGCAGGCTCCACAAGCTCAGATGTTTGCACTGGGCCAGGGGTCTTTTAAAATGGAGTGTGGCAAAATGGAAGACTGTTCTGTGGTCAGATGAGTCAAGATTTGAAGTTCTTTATGGAACACTGGGACGCCATGTCATCCGGACCAGAGAGGACAAGGATAACCCAAGTTGTTATCAGCGCTCCGTTCAGAAGCCTGCATCACTGATGGTATGGGGTTGCATGAGTGCTTGTGGCATGGGCAGCTTGCATGTCTGGAAAGGCACCATTAATGCAGAGAACTATGTTCAGGTTCTAGAACAACATATGCTCCCATCTAGACGTCATCTCTTTCAGGGAAGACCATGCTTTTTTCAACAAGATAATGCCAGACCACATTCTGCAGCAATCACAACATCATGGCTACGTAGGAGAAGGATCCGGGTACTGAAATGGCCAGCCTGCAGTCCAGATCTTTCACCTATAGAAAACATTTGGCGCATCATAAACAGGAAGGTGCGACAAAGAAGGCCCAAGACGATTGAACAGGTAGAGGCCTGTATTAGACATGAATGGGAGAGCATTCCTATTTCTAAACTTGAGAAACTGGTCTCCTCTGTATCCAGACGTCTGTTGAGTGTTGTAAGAAAGGGGGGATGCCACACAGTGGTAAAAATGGCCTTGTCCCAACTTTTTTGGGATTTGTTGACGCCATGAAATTTTGAATCAACATATTTTTCCCTTAAAATGTTACATTTACTCAGATTAAACTTTTGATCTATTACGAATAAAATATTGACATTTGCCATCTCCACATCATTGCATTCAGTTTTTATTCACAATTTGTTTAGTGTCCCAACTTTTTTGGAATCCGGTTTGTCCTTAAAATTATGAAAGCACTGTAAAAAAAATGATCAGGTGCTTGATTAATACCAATCACCAATCTATTTGAACTGTAAATTTACACCAAATTTGGTATCTCAGAGTCACATGTTGTGTATGAATCTCACATTTGGTGCCAGGTTCACTATGGTTCATTAGAAGATGCCAACCTCATGTTTATGACCTAAAATGCATGAGACATGGCATGGCATGGTCATGCTTTAATAGGCCCTTTTCACAAAGAATGGAAATACGGAGATGCCAGGTAAAACTAATTCCGGCACTCCTGGGATACTGGCATTCTTATTTTTTCAGCTTGCCACAGAGCGCTTCTTCACATCATCTTGGTCATCGCTACAAAGACTGAAATTCGCAGATATAATAATATAATTGGAGAACACTCAACAACAAAGGACTTAAAGCTGAATAAAAGGTATGCATTCTTTGTAAGAGAATTCCTTCACAGCTATCGGTGTAAGGTAGCGTCAGCTAACGGTAGCTTTGTTGACGTGTGTATTATACTTAACTTTCAGAGACCTCTAACTTTCCTGACCACTAGATGCTACAGATAGATGAGGAAGAACGAGGAGCCACACAAAATTGAAGTTATAGTGCTACTTGGTCTGCTGGTTGGCTTGAAAGTCTTGTCAGAAATCTCTTATAAAAAAACTATTGGCTTCTGAAAAACCCATTTTTGCAGAAAGGCTGTTCAAGGGCTCTTTGTGTACTAACAGTTACAGTAAGAACCGTTTTAATCCAGAGAACCCATTTTGTAGTAGAGGGTTGCCCTGTCTCTGAAAATATGTAGATCATTCTGGATGGGATAAATGCTTGATCATTTTCTCCCTTTCAACTACATGTTTTACCACTATGGAATCAAATCAGCCACCTTTGGGTTTACTGTGTCTTTTACCAGTAGGGCACAGCTGCCACCTTCCTGCACATGCATTTACTTATCAGTGGGACCTCTAAATATACGTCTTGTAATCCTCCTTATCTACTGTTATTGAGACAGACAGACAGACTAACTATTTGAGCTATGCATAGTCTATCAGTCAGTCAATTAACTGCCATTAGGGACTTGGGGCTGGTGTTTCGATGGCCTATATAAGCTCTGCCCTCTTCAATACAGCTGTTAAATCAGTGGTGATTTCCCTTTGTTCTGTTAGATTTTCTGCTGGATTGAAGATCAGGAAGTCCTGAGAACCAATGTAAGCTAACTAATATGTATTTCATCAAACTTGACTACCTAAGGACTTTTTAATGCAAAAAATTCTTGTAGATATGGGTTATGCAGTTTGAACAAAATATTAAGTGTGTGACTAGCTGGAAGAATTAGAATTTGGTGCTTATACAAACACATTTACGTACAAGAAGAGGCCCACATAGACACTGCTCCATCTTTTTTAGAGAAACTAGCAGATGTAGAAAAAAATGAAATCTCTCCTTTTTTCTCCTCTAGCTTTGGGAGATTCACACATTAGCCTAAGTAGTACAAACCAGTATTACTGAAGGTGTATTGACTTCAATCTGATGGGGTGACTATTAATATTGACATTAATATTGAAGAACACAATCAAAGGGGCACTTGTATCTACTGTATCCGGCATCTTTCTGATCACACTTTCACTGGATTCTCCACTTTTTTTTAGCAGTGGAAGGATTTGTAGGCACTGTGTATGCCACTATGGAGATATTGCCACCCACACAGATGAATATTCCTGTGCACTGCAAACATCTGCTGTTCACAAATATCATCAAATATCATTTAGACCACCCTGACAGAAAGGTTTTGGTTGGTGTGGCGCAACAGATAACACCATTACCTGCCACTGAGCTACCACATCATGTGGGAGACTGGGGTTCGATTCCCGGTCTGGGTGACTGTGCTGCGCTACACCAATAAGAGTCCTTGGGCAAGACTCCTAACACTACACTGACCCACCTCTGTAATACCAGTAACCTTGTAAGTCGCTCTGGATAAGAGCGTCTGCTAAATGCCATAAATGTAAATGTAAATGTTTTGTATGGTGTAACAGGACTGTGCATGTTGATGTCATACCACATTATTTGGTGTATGAGAAGATTTTCCTAAATGTAATGCATGATGTTGGAAGGTGCCATTCCACATACAATTAAAATGACATTTAAACAGTTTTGTGGTGAGAAAAAAAACTGTAACCAACCACCAGTTCAACACTCATTTGAAAAAAAATGCTTTGGACAAAATGACAAGACACATAAGCCTGTGCCTGTGAAAAAATCCATTCTTCATGGTACACCTCTTCCAGGGGAAACAATAGAAAGGTGGACTGTCTTCCGCCTCTTCTGATTATCAGGTTTGTTCCTAAAGACAGCACTCACTGGCATCTATAGCTACCTTTTGTGAAGTCATAGCACCAGAAATCAAGCTCAGTTGGCTTAGGCCTTTCCTTACTGATCTCTGAATTTCTTGCTGAGTTCCTAATTCTGTTTCCTGACAAACTAACACTCATCTGTCTTATACACTATTATTAGTGAATTTGGGCCTCTCTGAAGTCTGGTGCATGCTGTTTGAGGCAAAACATCTGCGGTTCAAGCGACTATTTGAAAGCTCAGTCTATTACCTGATTTTCCCAGATTTTCTCATACAAAAATGTCTTGATACACAAAAAGCTGTGCTTCCTGCTTTCCCAAGAATATTTAAGGATGCACTTGTTTTAATCAACAGTGAAGCTGCTGCTCAGCAGTTTTTTCTATTGCTTAACTGATCTGTATTTGTTTTTGTTATAGGAGCCAAATGCTCCTACTCTAATGTCCCTGTATTTTGTTTTTTGAGTTCAATATACAAAAGAAATGCAAAAAACACTAATATGCATTGAAAGGTTTGTCTTAGAAATCAAGGACCACAGTGTTGTGCCAAACGGCTATACACCTCTGTGTGTAGTGATGATGTATGTTGATTGTCCTGCATCTGGTGCTGTAAGTTTTGATGCTAAATCAGGCTTTCATGTAATTTCCAGCAATAATAAAATATAAGATTTCATTGAAATAGTTTGAATGTTTTTTCAGTGTCAAAACTGTAAACAACCACAATATAGTATAGGGGACTGAATGTGTTCTGCTGTAGAATACTGCATGGATTTTCATAAAACTCTAAACTTCTTCTGTACTTTGAGGTACAGAAGGGTTCTATGTTAAACCTTTAAAATATGGAAAGGTTCATGGTGGAATTCCGTGGGTGGGTTCTACATAATCCTTTTAAAATATGAAAGGGTTCTTGATGGACCTCCCTGGGTGGGTTCTACATAAAACCTTTTAAATACAAAATGGTTCTTGGTGGAACTCCCTAGGTTCCTACATACAACCCATATATGGTTCTGGGTGCAACCTTAGGTAAGGTTGTTTTGTAGAACCATTTTTGGAGGTTTCTATGTGGAACCTTTCAAATATGGTTCTAGGTATAACCCTTAGAAGGGTTATATGTATCACCTTTATAGATTAAGAACCTAAAATAATTCGACTTTGCACCTTTTGTAGAGTGTATGAGATATGGGTTGGAACTTTAACCAGACATTTTGGGAACCTTTTCTAAATTGACAAAAGTTACTGTGATACTGCGAGATTGTCACCTGGACATCCAAATGGGTACTTAACCCAGCAAAAAGAACAGGTAATGTGGTGACTATTATGCTAACTGTAGCTATGCTTACCCCACAGATGTCAGCAATTACCAGCTCCTTATGTCCAGCAGCTACGCAAAGACAATAGATTTACAATTTATCTAAAAACTCTAAAATCTCTCGTGCAGGGCTTGGTCTTGAGAAAGCTGCTTCTCCCATTATTTGTGCCTTAGTCCATTAGAGATGCTTGGTAGATGGAGCAATGTCTTCCCAAAAAATCTCAAAACACTTGCTGAGAAAGAAATCTGGAGTAATACCTGATGGTGTTAACAGAAATACAAAATCTGCTTAGGATGCAATTACAACTTCTGCAATCCATCCTCTAGCTCTTTGGTGTATTGTAGGGCATTATCTTGAGCACTTATAAAAATGTGAAAATCATTTTATAGTGTTGCACACTGTTGTACCAGTGCACCTAAAACACAACATTAAAACTATTATTTTAGAAATATAGACATTAAAAACATGCTGTAATTGTTATAGCATATTGAAATTTGAGGGGGGCAACTCCTGCAAGACAAACAGCTTACACTGACTGTGGTTTGAATAGATTGGTTGTTTTTGTATTTTGTATTATGTGTAGCTTGACTCCTGACTGTGTTCACTCTAACTGTGACATTAGGTGTGCTCAGATGTGTGTGCATTACTGGACTTAGATTGTGTGCACATTTTTAAGAAGTCATTGTACTGGAAATGCCATTTGTATGTATTTTGAAATGGTGAAAGTACTGTGAAATTGTGCATTTATCTATTTGAACTGTAGTGCTTCCCAGAGGCAGATTTACCCCAAATGTGACTTTTAGAGTGACACATTGCGTATGAATCCCAATGAATTTCAGATGGATTGATTGGCATGTTGTAGATACCCTTTGCTAAACATGTCAACATTTTATGGCTAATTATTTACCTAGACACTCCATATATTGCTTTAAGACCAACTTTGAGCTGATCGGATGTAAAATGGATGACTAGTTTAAAATGTGTATTTTTCAAACTATGCACATTTCTGGAAAAAACAGTAAATATTCATAATGACTTGCATTTGCAAAGTTGTGTGGTTCACTATGGTGCATGATAATATGCAAAGAGCATGTTTATGACCAGAACGATATGAGATATTTACTCATTTTAGTGTTTTAAAATGTGAGCAGTCCCGCCCAGTGGCTGATACGGGTCATGCTTTAATTGGTAATAGAGAGTTTCGTGGTGATTGGTAAATTCCAATTTAGTACCATGTAGTACTGAAATCTGAGTGGCAGCCATGTTTTTTTTTTCTAATTTGTTTCTAATTATTAATTGTATTGTACACAATGTTGCTTTAATTAAATTAATTACTAAATGTTATATTATAATTAACTATATTAAAATGTTCAATCAAAAGTTAATTATTGTTGGGGAATTAACCAGTTTTTGTAGCAGCTGCCTATTATATTGTGTTACTGCAACTTACCAATAATTTAACTTTGCTGAGGTGAAACTGAATTTAGCTTCATAATGATTGCTTTGTAGTTTTTTTTATCATATAGCTTAGAAGCATGGCATGGACTAAAATGGCAGTCATGTTCATGTCTATGTTTAAAGGTGTCCTACAGCACAATTGTTCACCGTATGTAATGCCCCTTTAAGATAACAGCTGATTTAGCTTCCTTTTTAGGGTAACTTCCATCCCTGACCCACCTTAACCCCTTCAGACCCAATGCCCATTGCACTGGACGACATATTTCTTTCTCTTAACCAATAAATACCCTGTAATTTAATGATGTCAGAAATGCTGGTTACTGATCCTAATTATCCAATCACAACCATGTCATGACTTTGAGCATGCTCTGAGAGAGTGACAGACATCGGACAAGCATGGCGGAGCAACTACCCATTTTCAATCAAAAATATAAATTAATGCTCATGCTGGCCAAACAAATTTGCTAAATCAGCATAATTGTAACTGTTGCAAGTGATTATATTTGAAGTTATTTTGAACATACATCATATAATTCATTTACATTCATTTACAGTCCAATGTCCATTGCAATGGACATCAGGAGTTGGGCGAGTTAAGCTAACACCCACATGTTTAGGGTCAGTATATAAAGAAGCTTTCCATGAGTAAAGTATGGTGTCAGTTTATTTATCATAAACAACAAATGATTATACATATTCAGTATATTTATTTTAATACTTTGTATTTAGTTTGTGTTTTTAGTTATTTGTATGTGGTTTATCAATTTAATGTCTTATATGTAAGGTTCCAGATCCATTCTAAGTTAACAAGTTCCTACAATAAAAAGGACGATTATGTGTTGGAAGTTCCATGATAGTTTACTGAAGGCAACTGATTTCAGGTAATCTTATCTACAATCATACATCTTGTGTTTATGTGCATGTTCAGATTGCATTATTTTCCCTTTCTTCTAGCAGGCTCTGGGTTTTCCTGGTGATGACCTCACTGCTGTCCCCTACCCATGCTGTGATATACAGCAGGGAAAATAAGTATTTTGCATTTTTCCCACCTGCAAAAAATGGAGAGGTCTATCATTTTTTTTATTGTAGGTACACTTCAACTGTGAGAGACAGAATCTAAAAAAGGAGAAAATCACATTAATATTTTACACAATTTTTTTGCATTTTATTGCATGAAATAAGTAATTAGTACTGTTTTAACATACATATTGAAAAAAATCACTGACATGAAATCATCAACCAGACACCCAGCATAGATGACATTAAAGCCAGATGGCCTGCTCTGTTTAAGTCAAATTTATTTGTATAGCGCTTTTTACAACTGTTGTTGTCTTAAAGCAGCTTTACATAATCAGTTATTAGTACAAGACAGAAAAAAAGAAAACAGAAATAACATGATAATACATGAAAAATCTAAGACCCCCAGTGAGCAAGCCAACGGCAACAGTGCCACTCCCTCAGAGCTGGAGGAAGAAACCTTAGGAGGAACCAAGACTCACAAGTCACAAGCTGGTCGGACTGGTAGGTGGCAGCTGGTCTGACGCAGGTAGAGGGGACCTCAGCGGGCAGTCTTCCAGCAGGTCGGGCTGGGTGACCATTTACTCGGAGAAGGTAAAGAGACAGAGTTAGTTCACAGTTGGTTAGTAGACAGAGTAGAGTTACTTGAAGGTTCATAATATGTAATTAGATCTTGCATGTACGTGGCCATGCAGGGCTTTGTATGTTAATAGAAGAATTTTGTAGTCAATGCGGAATTTAACTGGGAGCCAATGAAGTGCTGATAGAACTGGACTGATATGGTCAAATTTTCTAGTTTTAGTAAGAACCCTGGCTGCAGCATTTTGAACTAATTGAAGTTTATTGAGGTTCCTGCTGGAACAACCTGACAAAAGTGCATTACAGTAGTCTAGTCTTGAGGTAATAAAAGTGTGTACTAGCTTTTCAGCAACTTGTAGAGATAAGGAGTTTCTTGGCAGTGTTCCTAAGATGCATAAAGGCTGTCCTACTAATATTTGCTATATGTTGCTCAAATGATAGATCTGAATCGAATATGACGCCAAGATTTTTAGCTTCTAGAATAGGGATAATGGAATTATCAGCCAAGTCTAACATTAAGTCTATTTAAGTTTATTTAAGTTTATTTCTAGTGTCTTTTGGACCTAAAGGGAGAACCTTGGTTTTGTTACTGTTAAGAAGAAGGAAGTTATGTGACATCCAGAGTTTTATATCCTTTACGCAGTCCTCCATTTTCTTTACTCTAATCGTCAGGTTTGGCCGATATATAGAGCTGTGTGTCATCCGCATAACAATGGAAATTAACATCATGTCTGCTTATAACTTAGCCAAGTGGTAACAAGATATGTAGCCTTGATCTAAGGCTAGAATGAGAGGTATGAGTCTACTATTGTTAGAAGGGGTCTGATTATAATTGGGAGTATTTATTTTAGTATTTGTGAGGGAATTGGGTCGAGTGTACAGGTTGTACAATTAGCTTTTTTCTAGTTCCGGATGTGGAAGTGGGTTAAAGGCTTCCAGCCTTTGTTCTACAACTAAGTTATGTTCTATTTAATTTGGGGCACAGATACCGTCTCAATAAGGCATCTCATGCGAGTTGCAGTGTTGCTTAGACTTGCATGTTGTTAAAATATATTCCTAGGCCATGTCTAACGACTGCATTAGTGTGTTTACATATTTAGCTTTTTTTTTTCATGTAAACTGTTTTCTAATCTGCATATATTCTTATAATGCTCCCTGGCTACCAACCAGCCTCAGGTGGCTTTCATGTTTGCCCATGTTGCTTTGTCACGTTTGTTCTGTTTAGTCAGTATGCCATGCGTTATTGCTGCATTCTTGTGTTTTCCCCTGTTTTGTTTAAAATCTTGCATCGCACCGTCCTTGCGAGTGTTCGCCCGTCATTGATCTAGCCAGTCATGACACCACCCTCATTTCATCTTCAGCATCCTGGTAAATGGCAGCAGATTCTTATAATGTATGTTTAGGTACATTTCTCAATTCATCCTTTCTTTAATTATGTCTTTATAAGTCTGCCAGTACCATATGCTGAGAAACAGCCCCGCACCAAGATGTTCCCACCTCCAAACTTTACTGTTGGTGTGGTGTTTTTGGGGTGATGTGCAGTGCCATTTTTTGTGCTATGACATCTAAAGAGTTCAATCACACTAGCACACTAAAAAGTGGGACTGGGGTTAATTAATATTTACTAAATAATTAAGTTACCAATACATAATAAAAAATAATATATAGTTTAAAATCAAATTGAGCTGAATTCAACAAATGTTATTTGTTTATTAATTGTATATTACACAATTTAGCTTGAATAAAATTAATTATTAAATTTAATGTTGGGGAATTAGCGAGTTGTTGTAGCAGCTGCCTATTGTGTTGTGTTACTCGAACTTAATAATTTAACTTAACTGTGCTGTAAGTCAAATAATTTAGTAGCCTGGTCATGTCTGTGTCCTAGAGCATAATCGTTCACCGTATGTAATGTCCCTTAAAGATACCCGCTAATTTAGCTAGATAGATAGCTTTTTAGGGTAACTTGCATCCCTGCTCCACCTTAAGAAGTTGGAAACTTAGCACAGATGTTGCACAAGACCTTTATTGCTGTCGGAGGCAAGTCATTCTCTCTGTTTCAGATGGGCGCTCCCGTTAATATAATGTATCCAGTGCTGTGATATATCCTTAATTCGCCAGCATTTCTGTTAGTAACCGCGTAGTTTCATACCTTTGTTTACAGTATAATGTAGGGCTGTCCCTTAAAAGCATTTTCTGCAGTCGGAAGTGACAGCAGCGAATATTCGAAGTTCTGTTGCTGTGAAGGGAGGGGTGGCTGAGAAGGTTGATTCAGAAAATTCTCTCCATTTTGTGGGATCGTATTTTGTTTATGAATGACTGGCTTTCTAAATACACGATTACAATATAGTGGCTACATAGCAATTTGCAGGACTCTTAGCAATGGCTTCGAGGTAGCTTAGCAAGCTAGATAGTACCAAGGAACGAAGCCTGTCAAGTTCAAACGACATATTAAAGTTCCTGTTTCTGTTTTAACATGTATATCGAAAACGTTTTCTAAATTGCATTATTCTTATCAACTTTTAATAATTTATCTTTATTTAAGTGTATGTAGTTTATAGGGAAGAATATTCAAGCAATACATACATTTGAAGTTCTGTCATTACTAGAGTATATTTATTCAGTATATTGATATGCTTCACAGTTAAATTAAGCAACCCAAACTGTAGACAATGAGCAAATATTGATAATGCTATACAGTGACCAGTACGTTTTTTTCTTGCTGTTAAAAACATTCAAAGAACAATATAAATATTTGTACTATTTGAGGCTCTGATGTTATTGCATGTCTTTCAGTTCCAGGATGAGTTTCACAGAATCACAACAGTGCACCTTGAATCAGAGTTCATGTCCAAGCTGAATATGAATATACTCCGAAGCTTCTTGCATTCTTCCATTCCAAGGGTGGAGCCCTAAGGATGAGGTTACAAGTTATCTTACTCAAGGTATCCTTCAATTACTTCTTAGTTTGAAAAGTCTTATTACAGGGATTTTATGACCAAACTGCAGGTATATAATTGTCATTGTCTCAATGACAAAATTGTATAAAAATGTGTATAAAATAAATAGTTTATACAAAACTTAGTTGCCGACTGGTTAATGTGGGGCATCTGGTAAGCTTGTCAGAGTTTTGTTTTGAAGCTGTATTTGGGTAATTTATGTATACACAAGTGCCCTCTGTGTGAGGGACACCAGCCAAGTAAGTATACAGAAACAGATATACTACAGTCTCTAAGTGTAGAACTACTGCTGATATATATTCATGATGAAAAGAACAAATGGTTAGATACAAGGAGGTGGGCTTTAATGAATTGGCTGTTATTTCTAGTCATTTTTCCAAGCTAAGAGTTTTCTTTCTGTGTGTTCCTGTGTTTTACATGAATTGACCAACTGGCAGATTTCATTATCCTACAGTTGACCTAAGAAATGCATTACTAACAGAGGCAGCTATGACTGAGCGTTTTATGATGGAATTACTTTGTAAATTACTCTTGAACCAAACAGTTCTAAATTTGTAATTGACATGCATGCCATTATTAGGACTATCTCCAAACTTAGAAATGAGCAACTTAAGGCCTGGGGATGTTGTGTGGATAAAACAATTTATTTTCTTGTCCAGAGGCTTTCAAGTTGAGAAAATGTTCAGCTAGGACCTTCTCCTTTGGCTGTACACAATATTCTTGCTGTTTCAGGATGCTGATGAAGACCGTGTTACAGGACCTTGCAGTACAAAAGATGAAAATCTACAAAATTGAAGACGGAAACATCAGAATGTACTGCAGACTTTGGTATTGTGGTAGAAGGTGTAAAAGTTCTGACTAATCTGGCTAACTTTGCAAGGGCTCTCTCCAAAAGTGCCTCAAGTGCCTACTGGCTTAGGAAAAGGGACTTGAAAAGAAGAAAAGAAATTGATTAAAACCTATACATCGTTACATGTTTAACTGTTCTGCTTAATTGTTTATTCATGTTTCTTGTCCAAATAACCATACTAAATTGAGGTAAGAGGCTTCATGTTTTTTTTTTGTTGTTTTTTGTTTTTTTATATATTGGTACAGACAACTGTTCATGTGTTGTGATAGCATTGTGTAATCAAGGCTCTCTCCAAAATTGAATAGTCTCAAGAATAATCCAATGGCTAAAGGGACTTTTGTAGAGTAAAAGGAAATTGAGTGTCTTTTAAAATGTTTACATTATTAACTATAAAGCTTAACTGTTTGTTAAATTTACCAATTGTTTTTGTACAATTTACAAACTGTTAGTAAATCTCAGATGTTTCTTGCAGTCCAACTCCTACTAATTTGAGGGAAACACCATTGCTTTTTATTTAATATTCGACAGCTGTTTGTATACATTGAGGAAACTGAATTGGAACAAATGATTTTGTGATTTAAGTGAATCCAGTTTTAGCAAGGCATAAAAGAAGAAAGGTAAATTGTGTGATTTTTAGTTTACTTTTATTGGTGTGGCCCGGCAGATTTCAGTGATTGTAATGAGTTTTTCGTATTTGTAAGAAATAAAAATGCTTTGCATCAAAATATTGTTGTATTTTTGTCCCAACAGGATAAGAACTTGCAAACATAAATCTTCTGGGCTTGTTTTTACCATCAGTGATGTGGAGAGAGAGCAGTTGTGATAAATTTGTATTGAGTCTTTTTAAACATTCCAAATGAAGCTTTATCAACATGATGGACAAACAGATTGCCGGCTTGTGTTATTTCTGTTGTATACCTACTGTTTCATGCATGGTAATCTGTTAATATAATTAAAGTAACAATATTTGGTAGATTAAAAAAATCTGAATAGATCTAGAATACAAATTAAAGCTTAAAATTTTACAGATTAATATGGTTTGTAGTGTATGTGTCTAAATACATAAAAGCATGTTAAAATTAGTTTATACATTTGATCTTATTTAGAAAATCCAAATACTTTTATACCTAGGTACTCAGGCATTTAGTAAGCCTATATCAATTTCACACGGCTCATTAGTAAATGTTAATCAGTTCTCCAGATATTGAGTAAATTTTAAAATATTTGCCTTTTATTCAGAGGTGTCAAGTAATGTACAAATACTTTGTTACCTTAAGTATAAATTTTGGTGATCTATACTAGAGTAATTAATTTTCAGATACATTTTCACTTCTACTCCTTACATTTTAAAAATAGCCTCGTTACTTCTATTTTATTTCTGTTTGTTTTTATTCCGGCTTGTCATCATTCAAAATAAATAAAAACTATCCAGATAAATTGTACACTACTACCTGAGTAATGAATGTGAATACTTTTGGCACCTTTGGTTATATTAAATCAGAAATGGGCATGCTATTACTAAATCCAACACATTTTAAAGTGTTGCTTTTATTATCATGTTCTTAGTTGTTGTTGTTTTTTTTTTTTTGCTTAAATTTAGTTTACTTATTCAATATATTTAATCAAAGTTTAAGTATCAACACTTACAATATACACACACACAAATGTAATGACAGCATGGTTTTGATTACAAAGTCTTAAAATCTACTCAATTATATAATGTGTCACTTTGTTGCCATAATTCTTTTAAGTAACCACTATTCACATTTTTTACAGTGCAGCCTCATCTGACCAGATTATATTCTCTCAGTACTTCATAGGTTTGTCCACGTTTCCTGACTTTTTATTCATTTAGGTTTGAAAATACAGGGCCAGTGATTCTATGAAAAGTAGATAATTGTAATTGTAATTGTAAAACCTCCTGATAGCTGATCAGGCTCAAACTTTGTAATCAAAACCATGCTGTCATTACATTTGTGTGTATGTGTATATTGTGAGTGTTGATACAACCTAAACTTCTGTCCATTTAGGTATAAAAAGCAAGGCCTATGAATACATATAAAGTAGGTAATTGGGCACTGTAGAGCCTCCTGATGTTTTTTTTAGATGGCCCATCTCCTTTCAAAGCCAAATATATAGGTTACAGAAGAAACCTGCAAAATTACATCTTGATTGGATTTATGGTGGGGCCAATGTGCTCCGTACACCGCTGACTTGCCTTACTGGTAATCCACCGCTGTCCATGGTGCTGCCGGCCAATATACTCCATTCAGAATCACTGTTGTGGACAGCCCGGTGCCAGGAAAGCACACACAGCTAGCTTGCACTAAGGAGCTTACCTGATGGCCCCTCACTTGCAGTTCAGGGGCGACATATAAACATGCCTGAAATAGACACATGTGAGTAGTTTCTGATTCCATGCTGCAAGAGGCTAATGGACTGTTGTTTCTCCTCTTTTTCCCCCAATCTACGATTTTTTCCTCAGGTAATTGAAGAGTGCCCTCAGATGGTACAGACTGGAAGAATGCTGTCCCACAGCCCTGCAACCTTTTCCTGATCTTGGCTGGTGCTCCATCTTTGTGCTACCTTTTCTGTTTGTGACCGGATATTTCAATAAAGTCGTTCATTTGGGGTTGTTTTTGTTCAGCACCCTTTGCCTCAGTCTGGTTCTGGCCGAGTCCTGGTCCAATTGGGCCAAAACGGTTGCTGTAAAACAGTTTTGTTGCATTGGCCCCGCCTCTTTTGGTGAATGTCTGCTAAACTTTAAAGGTCACCTCAGAATCATGAACTGGACAAGTCTGAGATGTTCTGCTGAAATTTGCTTAAGCTATCAAAAGTTATAGCTGTTGGAGTAAATTTAGCTCTGATCTAGAATGATCAATGTGCATACTGTGTACATACTTTTTTTTTTGATACAGTGCAACGAACATATATATGATATTTGAGAAGGGAAATGCAGTTTATAGAAAGTGTGCAATAATTATTTAAACGAAATTTGGCAGGTGCATAAATTTGGGCACCCCAACTGAAACATTACATCAATATTCCTCCTTCGATCCTCCTTGCAGAAATAACAGCCTTCTTCTTTACAAAACATCTCCAGTTTAGTCAGGTTTGATGGTTTCTGAGCATGGACAGCCTGATTTAAATCACACCACAGATTTTCAATAATATTCAGGTCTGGGGACTGAGATGGCCATTCCAGAACGTTGTACGTGTTCCTCTGCATGAATTCCTTAGTAGATTTTGAGCAGTGTTTTGGGACGTTGTCTTGTTGAAGTACCTGCACTGGCCACACAGCCCCACAGCATGATGGAACCGCTACCAAATTTTACTGTGGGTAGCAAGTGTTTGTCTTGGAATACTGTGTTCTTTTTCCGCCATGCATACCAGCCGTTGTTATGTCCAAATAACTCAATTTTAGTTTTAGCGGTCCACAGCACCTTATTCCAAAATGAAGCTAGCTTGTCCAAATGTGCTTTAGCATACCTCAAGTGACTCTGTGGCGTGTGCGCAGAAAAGGCTTCTTCTGCATTACTCTTCCATACAGCCTCTCCTTGTGCAAAGTGCGCTGAATAGTTGAACAATGCACAGTGACACAATCTGCAGCAAGATGATCCTCACAGTGGAAACTGACAGCTGAAATTTCTGAGATAGCTTTTTGTATCTTTCCCCTAAACCATGATGTTGAACAATCTTTATTTTCAGGTCATTTGTGAGTTGTTTTGAGGCTCCCATGTTGCCACTCTTCAGAGAAGATGCAAAGAGGAGAAAAACTTGCAAATTGCCACCTTAACCTCCTTCTCATAATTGGATTCACCTGTGTATGGGCTCAGGGTCAATGAGCTAACAAAATAAATTTTGTGTTCCAATAATTAGTGCTAAAGGTATTCAGATCAATAAAATGACAAGGGTGCCCGAATTTATGTACCTGCCTAATTTTGTTTAAATAATTATTGCACACGTTCTGTAAATCCTATAAACTTCATTTTACTTCTCAAATATCACTGTGTTCATCTGCTATATGATATATTTAACTGAATTTGTTGATCCGAACAACCAATAAAGGAAAATCATTAAAATTATCAGGAGTGCCAAAACATTTTCACCACTGTATGTATGCATAACTGTTAGTGAGGCCCAAAGCGTCAGCATGGGAACATTCCTGAGACAGAATGTTGATACTCCCTTTTCTGTCTAGCAGAAAAGGGAGTATCACAGAGAGTGGGATTTGAACTTGGGTTGTTGACTTGGGAGAGCAGTGCTCTATCCACTAATCTATGAGGAGTGTGGGGTGTGTTTGACTGTGAGGTCTTAAGAGGACTCTTAAGAAAGAAAAAAAATTAAGAAAGGGAAACAAGGGAAGAAAGGACAGGGGGATTAAAGAAAACATAAAAATAGAAAAAGGGAAAAGCCAACAAGAGAGCTAAAAGATAAAGAAATAGATACCTTCCCTTCTTGGGATCAAACCCACTCTGGAGTATAGGAGTGCCTGAAGGAGTGACATGCTAACCGCAGTGCCACTGGCTGGGCAGACAGGAAGTTTGGAAAAGAAAAGCTTAAAAGAATCTGGCGGCTTTAGAGAACCTGTCCAGTACCACCAATGCTACTGACTGGCTCCTGGACCTGGGCAGAGACGGATATTCGTGTGCTGAACATCCTTTTAATGGCTCATCTGGCCAAAACCTTGAAGTCAGCATTATGCTTGTATTACATATATGTGTGTATATCAATTTAAATTAAAACAAATCTTTACAGCAATGCTTCACAATCAAGTAGAAAGCCTTCCTTAGACAGTTGACAAGATACCATTGATTTAAGAAGAAACGATGAATAGCTGTGTAAATACCTTTTGTCATATAGTAAATTATATCATATAGTGTATTATATATGACTGTGTTTTGAATATATTGGTGCCTTTGTAATATGTTATATATAATTAATGTATATTGAATTGTATATACTTACGATTCAGTTTTTAATATTTAAAGTGTTAACTTGACTGATGACTTAAGTAAATGGTGACTATTTATTTGGTGATTTTGAATGCCAAATATGTTAAAATTGTAAATATCTGTACAGTGTGCAGAGGACTGAACATTGTGCTTGAGTGTGCCTGTGTATGTCTGCATTCCTGCTTATTCCTGAGCATGTGTGTATGAGTATGTATGTATGTATGTATGTATGTATGTATGTGTGTGTGTGTGTGTGTGTGTGTGTGTGGGTGTATAAATATGATTTTGGGCCTTCATCTGTGTGTGTGTGTGTGTGCATTTGTATACACTGTTAAATGAAGACAATTTATTCATTTAATGACATGGAATGGCAAGCATATTAATATTGTATATTAAGTGTGGGATCGCACATCCTATTATAAGATCACATTCTCCGCCCATGTCTTGTACACATGTGTGTGTGTTTGTGTGTGTTGTGTGGATGCCCACTGTTGGGGAGGGGTTCTGTAGCTGGCTATGCTGGGAGACTTAGCAATGCTGATATTCACTGCATAAATGAAAATGTAAGATTCAGTGCATATCACTGAAAAATAATACATAATTATTTGTATTTGAATTGTAGCAACTTCCAGTGGTGGAGTTACAAGTTGAATATGAATCCTGAGTTATTACCCAAAGAATTTTAGAAGCTCCACCCAGATAGATTGATTGACTTAATGTAGATAGCTAAATGTTAAAATTATATGTCTATATTTTTGTATTTTAAGGCCAATTGTGAGATGAATGGATGGGCTAATTTGGAACATTTTTCAATGTTTTTTGTCTTTTTCACAATAACAATAACAATAAAACAATGCACATTTCTAGAAAAATGGTAATAATAAATAAATGTCAGACTTTTTTTTTGTCAGACTATTAGATGATGCCAACTATATGTTAATCGCCTGAATGGTATGAGACATTTACTCATTTTAGTGTTGTGAACAGTGCCCCCCAGTGGGCAATACTAGTCATGCTTCAATTGGTATTACCTGGAGACACGTTTCAAGCCAATTCTAAGGCTGGCAAGTGTCTTCTGAAATCTGATTAACGACAGCCATGTTTTCTTTTTTCAAATATGACTTCAGGCTTATAGAAACTGATGCAGTGTAGCACATAGTACCAACATTCAAGTTTTCATGTCGATTTGACTATTATTGGTTGTGCAACCTTTTTTACTACCACTCATTCACCTCCTGTGAAGTTTCGAAACAATTGGTAAAAGCACTTCTGCTGCATATGCATGATTTTTACCATATGAGCTCCACCCATCTTAGTGGGCGGGGCCTTGAATGTTGCACAGTGATGAAATTCCAACATTTTAGGATAATTATTAATGTTCGGGTTCGCGAGGGTTCTGTTGATACCAATTTGTGTCGGGTGAGAAGTTAGAGAGTCCACTTTAAAAAAATATGTGTTATATGTGATCTTGCACAATCTATGCAAATGACCTCAAACGTTATATAGTTCTTGAGTACGTAATCAAGTAATCAGGAAAAAAAAATTGTCTCTACATCATACTGGGTATAAGACATGGCACCATCAGAATCTTTCGCCAAGTATGATACACCTACAAAAAATTTTACTTGGTGAGAGCAACACAAGTATAATATTTAAGCACACAGACTGTTAACAAGTGTTACACTGAAACGAAAAGCACAGTAAACTATATAAATAATAAATAAAATAATATGTTTAAAAATTACTAAAAGTAACAAGTATGCAGGCCCAGCTCGAACACCTGAGTAGCGGGAGGGTGTACTGCCTCTTGACAGCACTACCTTCATGTCCGTATGAGTTATAGTTTTGTCTGGACAGTCGGAGGTTGAAAACCAGATTTGACATTTTGTTATAGCGCCACCATCTGGCCAATTGGGCCCAAATCGAGCCCCTGAGTAGCGGGAAGGAATACAACCTGTTGACCGTATCAGTCTCCGATTGTGTGAGTGTACAGACCAAACCATAAATCATACGGACATGAAGATAGAACTGTCAACAGGTAGTACTACTTGTGGCTATATTTATTTTTATTCTTGTTCTCTGATGAAACAAAGTGCCCAAACCAAACCATAAGTCATTAGGACATGAGTTACGGTTTGGTCAGTTTCATCAGAGAAAAAATAAATAAATATAGCTGCATGCAGCAAGTAAAGGGTTTAAACACTATTCGTTATTTTCAACAGAACAGTTATGATGAACATCTTAAATTTTCTGTAATTACGAGCCTCTCGAGATACAAACTTCACATTGCTGCAGGATGTCCTTCAATTTGATAAAAGCAACTCCAGAGAGCAATTAGGAACTATATACCATTTTATGCAGTATGTAACAATTTTGATTATTGATTTTTTAAAATAGTTTTTGGTTATGTATTGCTTATTATCAAAATAAACTATTGATTATCTAAGAAAATCCTTTCTATTATCTAAAATAAAGCTTTTTTATCAAGGTGAAAGTTGCCCTTTGTCATGGCGGGTTAGGCCAGACACTGGGATGAACACTTGCCGAGACGGGTCCAATGCAAGTAATTCATTAACACAACTCAAAAACATAAAAAGGGGCAAAACAAAGCAAATGAAGCAGCAGCTAATGGGCTAAGTGTGAAAACAACGCAAACATGACAAACCAGAGGGCGAAAACAAAACACACCTGAGACTGGGGGGCTCTTCGAACTGAGCTTGGTGAACAGGGCAGGAAAACAGGGGGAATACTAGCGAAAATCTGCAGGCAAAGCCTGGGGGAACCTCTGATAAAGGTCTGATAAAGGTTTCTCTTTTCGGACCGGTCATCCAGGCCCAAACCTAAGCCTGATGATCGTCCATGAGCCATTCTGTGCAGATTATCATGCACACATTATAATGCATTATCACTGCATTATGACTGCTGACGTTGCGCTGCATCTTCCTTGGGTCCTTAAAATACCAACCACTTATTTCCTCCATCACTTTTGGACTTCACATGTTCAGTTTGGTATGACACGGGTATTACACAATTATAATATTCATATGTAGATGGTGTCTTTGATAGTTTTGCCAATTTTCATCTTGTTACAGCCTCCCTGTTACTCATCTGTTTCGACATTTCCAAGCTCGCAGTTTTGTGGTTAACCATGCTTTCACTTGTTCCTCAACAGAGAGGAATTATTTCAAAGCTGTTATCTTGGCTTTTAGCAACCACTCAAATGCTAAACTTAAGTGTTCATGGGAAAGGGAATTAAGGAACACAAATACATAAAGAGTTCTGGGAACAGGCTCTAGAGAGGATACAGTCTACCACCTCTTGTGCTCATCTTGGATTAATTCAATTTAAGGTCTTGTACAAAGCACATTTTTCTAATCTAGTCTAGACTATCTGAACTGTATCCTGACATGGAAGACAATTGTGATAAATGCCATCACTCCCTTGCCACATTAGCCACATGTTTCAGGTTTCTGGGCAGATTATTTTTGCTATTATGTCCACTGTTCTTGGGGTAAATCTCCAAACTTGCCCTTTGATCGGTGTGGACAATTTGATTAAAATCCACAGAGATTTTTCAAAACTTTTTAAAAATTTAAAAGGCTTGTATTTCATTAAATGTCAGTCTCACTGATTGGAAGTGATTTATTTTTAACTAAAATAAAATGTAAGAGACATATTTCATTAAATAGTGCCACCCTATGGCCAATTAAGATTAGATAGTGCCTATGTGGACACAATTCATTTATCATGATGATTATGTTTAAATGCTTCTTTAAATGCTTCTTTAACATGCAAAATTAATTTCAATCAGACAATCGGGGGCCAAGAAAGAGATTTTGCTAAATATAGCAGCAAGCAGCAATTGTGGCTCCAAGCACAACAGGCCCAATGTGGCCTCATGAACCAACCTGTGGGGGCACTGCTGTAGCACACCTTATCATGCAATGTGTGCCACTGCATTTAAGACTGTGATTAGGACTGTGATTATATGCAAAGTGTGTAATTGTGCATTGTAGAGCCTTCCAATGGCTGCTCTGGCTTAAACATGGCAGGAAACATTGCACTGTTGTTACATGTATATCTAGAAATGTCTGTATTATATATATCATGTTTATAGTATCTTCTATTCAATCTGTATATTATGTTTATAATACCTCATTATAATATATTCACATGTATATTTGTCCATATCTCTGCCTGTATTATTCATATATTGCATTCATTGTACATTTTACACTTTCTACATTCTACACATTCTACAATGATTGCACTTCTGGTTAGGTGCTAACCTGCATTGCATTGTACTTGTACATGTGTAGTAGTAATAAGGTATTTGCATACTATGCAAATTAACAAAAATCTAAGTAGCTGGAGTTTAAAAGTCCAGATTCCAAAGTTGTTTGCATTGATCCAAGGAACTTAGTGTAAGCACTTTTGTAAGTTGCTCTGAATAAGAGCGTCTGCTAAATTCTGTGAATGTAAATGTAAAGAAATATGGTTCAAAAGTTATTAATCAACATAGTTAACACTTTGTTCCCTTCTATAACACCCCTCAGCCCCTCAGAACTCAGGTAAGGATTTTATGAACCCACCACAAAAATGTGTTATGTGTTCAAAACATAAATGTAATATAAATAAAGTCAGTCTTGAGGCCGCATAGTAAATTTATGTCAAAATACCAAATGTAGAAACATCTTTTCAAAGTGACAGACACAAAAAATAATTATTCCAATATTTAACTAAACTAATATACTACATCAATGTTTTATTAAACATTGATTAAACAAGTGTTGTTTACTTGTTCAAAACATAACTGTAATGTAAAATAAAGTCACTCCTGAGACTATGCCATGATTTTAAGTCATAATACTGCGTTGTTGAGTTTAACACCAATGTAAAGAATTTGATCTTGCCGTTTTGCATAAACGCCTAATCACAGTGCACCAAAGGACCACTGTTTAGAAATGTACAGAAAACCACTTGGACAGACTTTTCTTAAAAATTTGAGATATATGTATATATTATATGAATAATATACAGATTGAATAGAAGATACTATAAACACGATATATATATATAATATGTCTGTGACTCTGCCATAGTTTATGTAGTCTTGATCAAATTAGACAGCCTGATTTAAAATTACAGTTTGTTCTGTAAAAGCAATCCTGAAGCACCAGATCAGTTTCTTAATTCCACACTTTGATAGTTTTACTTACTCGGGGGGCTTGCTTGTGAAGTTGCCTCAATGCTGGGTAGAGGAACACGGAGATGTGGTCGGACTGTCCGAAGTGCGGCCAAGCCACAGCCTTGTAGCCACCCCTCACGATGTTGTTCTGCCTCGTTGGAAAGCTCACGTATTTGGGGAGGACAGTCCTCAGGTTGCTGTTAAAATCTGGTTAAAATCGCGGGTTAAAAACGCCGGCGACGATGATCACGGCGTCCGGGTGTGCGGTCTCTTGTTTGCTGTTTTTTTGACAGTCTTTATGTCTAAACACCACCTGTTGTTTACAAAGACGCAAACGCCACCGCCTCTTCCCGGACGCTGTCGTGCGGTCCCCGTGGTGGACTGAGTGCGTTTGTAGCTGGATCGATGAGTCAGGCCTGCAGTCTGAAAGCCAGGTTCTCATTCTCTGATCTCATGCTGGGATGTTATCCTCGTTCTCAGCACATCCAGCTTGTTTTCGAGGGACAGAAACATCTTTATAAAGTGAAAGATAATGCAAAACAAGACTTCCTATATTCAAACAAAACTAATGAACCTACTACGTCAGAGTTGCTGTAAACGTGTTGGAAGTGTTGTTCACGTGTTCAAAACATTTTAATGTAAACAAAAGTAATATAATTATATAAATAAAGAGGCTATGTAAAGATTTGAAGTCAAAATATTGCTTTGTTGAGTTAAAACTAACCTCCAGAGTTGGATCCACTTTGTCATTTGCAGAAACGCCTTATTACAGTGCAACAAAGCACTAAATCACCCATACATCAATATCAAATACTATGTCAGGGTTGTTTAAAACATTATGGAAATGTTAGCTGACAATTTGGCTTTAGGTCAATGTGCTGCTTTGTTGAGTTTAACACTGATGTAAAGAATTTGATACACTTTGCCGTTTGCAGAAATGTGTTCTAAAAGGGTCACAAAGCATTAAATCACCCATACAACAATTTCACTACTACAGAAAAAACACTAGGAGGGAATTTTGTTAAAAAGTTCATATAAATGTAAATAAAGTAAGTCCTGAGACAATGTAGTGGTTTTAAGTCAAATGCTGCTTTGTTTGAGTTTAAGACTGATGTAACATGTTTGATGCACTTTGCCATTTGCAGAAACGTCTGCTAACAGTGCCACAAAGCATCAAATCACCCATACAACAATTTCACCACTACAGAAAAAGCTTGGAAGAAATTTTGACATAAAGTTCATTTTACTTATTTAGTTTGTCTTGCCCTGTGTGAAAACACAAAGGAAAGCATTTTAAACGCTGCCTACATTGTATATACGTCTTATACGTCTCTTCAAAGTTAAAGAGATGCCAAAACAAGACTAATGAACCCACTACATCAATGTTGCTTTAACCACGTTGTAAGTGTTATTCGTTTGTTTAAAACTATATTTTAATGTTCAAAAGTAAATCCTGTGACAATGTAGAGGTTTTAAGTCAAAATGCTGCTTTGTTGAGTTTAAGACTGGTGTAACATGTTTTCTGCACTTTGCCGTTTGCAGAAACGTCTGCTAACAGTGCCACAAAGCATCAAATCACCCATACAACAATTTCACCACTACAGAAAAAGCTTAGAAGAAATTTTGACATTAAAGTTCAATTTACTTATTTAGTTTGTGTTGCCCTGTGTGAAAGCACAATGTAAAGCATTTTAAATGCTTTCTACATTGTATATACGTCTTTTCAAAGTTAAAGACACGCCAAAACAAGACGAATAAACCCACTACATCAATGTTGCTTTAACCACGTTGTAAGTGTTATTACTGTGTTTAAAACTATATTTGAATGTTCAAAAGTAAGTGCTGAGACAATGTAGTGTTTTTAAGTCAAAATGCTGCTTTGTTGAGTTTAAGACTGGTGTAACATGTTTTCTGCACTTTGCCGTTTGCAGAAACGTCTGCTAACGGTGCCACAAAGCATCAAATCACCCATTCAATAATTTCAGTACTACAGAAAAAGCTTAGAAGAAATTTTGACAAAAGCTCATTTTACTTATTTAGTTTGTCTTGCCCTGTGTGAAAGCACAATGGAAAGCATTTTAAATGCTTTCTACATTGTATATATGTCTTTTCAAAGTTAAACAGACGCCAAAACGAGACTAATTAACCCACTACATCAATATTGCTTTAACCACATTGTAAGTGTTATTCCTTTGTTTAAAACTATATTTTAATGTTCAAAAGTAAGTCCTGAGACACTGTAGTGGTTTTAAGTCAAAATGCTGCTTTGTTAAATTTAAGACTGGTGTAACATGTTTTCTGGACTTTGCCGTTTGCAGAAACGCCTGCTAACAGTGCCACAAAGCATCAAATCCACCTATACAACAATTTCACCACTACAGAAAAAGCTTGGAAGAAATTTTGACATTAAAGTTCATTTTACTTATTTAGTTTGTCCTGCCCTGTGTGAAAACACAATGGAAAGCATTTTAAATGCTTTCTACATTGTATATATGTCTTTTCAAAGTTAAACAGACGCCAAAACAAGACTAATGAACCCACTACATCAATGTTGCTTTAACCACGTTGTAAGTGTTATTCCTTTGTTTAAAACTATATTTTAATGTTCAAAAGTAAGTCCTGTGACAATGTAGTGTTTTTAAGTCAAAATGCTGCTTTGTTGAGTTTAAGACTGGTGTAACATGTTTTCTGCACTTTGCCGTTTGCAGAAACGTCTGCTAACAGTGCCACAAAGCATCAAATCACCCATACAACAATTTCACTACTACAGAAAAAGCTTGGTAGAAATTTTGACAAAAAGCTCATTTTACTTATTTAGTTTCTCTTGCCCTGTGTGAAAACACAATGGAAAGCATTTTAAACGCTTTCTACATTGCATATACGTCTTATACGTCTTTTCAAAGTTAAAGAGACGCCAAAACAAGACGAATGAACCCACTACATCAATGTTGCTTTAACCACGTTGTAAGTGTTATTCCTGTGTTTAAAACTATATTTTAATGTTCAAAAGTAAGTCCTGAGACAATGTAGTGGTTTTAAGTCAAAATGCTGCTTTGTTGAGTTTAAGACTGGTGTAACATGTTTTCTGCACTTTGCCGTTTGCAGAAACGTCTGCTAACAGTGCCACAAAGCATCAAATCACCCATGCAACAATTTCACTACTACAGAAAAAGCTTGGTAGAAATTTTGACAAAAAGCTCATTTTACTTATTTAGTTTGTCTTGCCCTGTGTGAAAGCACAATGGAAAGCATTTTAAATGCTTTCTACATTGTATATATGTCTTTTCAAAGTTAAAGAGACGCCAAAACAAGACTAATGAACCCACTACATCAATGTTGCTTTAACCACGTTATAAGTGTTATTCCTGTGTTTAAAACTATATTTTAATGTTCAAAAGTAAGTCCTGAGACAATGTAGTGGTTTTAAGTCAAAATGCTGCTTTGTTGAGTTTAAGACTAGTGTAACATGTTTTCTGCACTTTGCCGTTTGCAGAAACGTCTGCTAACAGTGCCACAAAGCATCAAATCACTCATACAACAATTTCACTACTACAGAAAAAGCTTGGTAGAACTTTTGACAAAAAGCTCATTTTACTTATTTAGTTTGTCTTGCCCTGTGTGAAAACACAATGGAAAGCATTTTAAACGCTTTCTACATTGCATATACGTCTTATACGTCTTTTCAAAGTTAAAGAGACGCCAAAACAAGACTAATGAACCCACTACATCAATGTTGCTTTAACCACGTTATAAGTGTTATTCCTGTGTTTAAAACTATATTTTAATGTTCAAAAGTAAGTCCTGAGACAATATAGTGGTTTTAAGTCAAAATGCTGCTTTGTTGAGTTTAAGACTGGTGTAACATGTTTTCTGCACTTTGCCGTTTGCAGAAACGTCTGCTAACAGTGCCACAAAGCATCAAATCACCCATGCAACAATTTCACTACTACAGAAAAAGCTTGGTTGAAATTTTGACAAAAAGCTCATTTTACTCATTTAGTTTGTCTTGCCCTGTGTGAAAGCACAATGGAAAGCATTTTAAATGCTTTCTACATTGTATATATGTCTTTTCAAAGTTAAAGAGACGCCAAAACAAGACTAATGAACCCACTACATCAATGTTGCTTTAACCACGTTGTAGGTGTTATTCCTGTGTTTAAAACTATATTTTAATGTTCAAAAGTAAGTCCTGAGACAATGTAGTGGTTTTAAGTCAAAATGCTGCTTTGTTGAGTTTAAGACTGGTGTAACATGTTTTCTGCACTTTGCCGTTTGCAGAAACGTCTGCTAACAGTGCCACAAAGCATCAAATCACCCATACAACAATTTCACTACTACAGAAAAAGCTTGGTAGAAATTTTGAGAAAAAGCTCATTTTACTTATTTAGTTTCTCTTGCCCTGTGTGAAAGCACAATGGAAAGCATTTTAAACGCTTCCTACATTGTATATATATCTTATACGTCTTTTCAAAGTTAAAGAGACGTCAAAACAAGACTACTGAGCCACTACATCAATGTTGCTTTAACCACGTTGTAGGTGTTATTCCTGTGTTTAAAACTATATTTTAATGTTCAAAAGTAAGTCCTGAGACAATGTAGTGGTTTTAAGTCAAAATGCTACTTTGTTGAGTTTAAGACTAGTGTAACATGTTTTCTGCACTTTGCCGTTTGCAGAAACGTCTGCTAACAGTGCCACAAAGCATCAAATCACTCATACAACAATTTCACTACTACAGAAAAAGCTTGGTAGAACTTTTGACAAAAAGCTCATTTTACTTATTTAGTTTGTCTTGCCCTGTGTGAAAACACAATGGAAAGCATTTTAAACGCTTTCTACATTGCATATACGTCTTATACGTCTTTTCAAAGTTAAAGAGACGCCAAAACAAGACGAATGAACCCACTACATCAATGTTGCTTTAACCACGTTGTAAGTGTTATTCCTGTGTTTAAAACTATATTTTAATGTTCAAAAGTAAGGCCTGAGACAATGTAGTGGTTTTAAGTCAAAATGCTGCTTTGTTGAGTTTAAGACTAGTGTAACATGTTTTCTGCACTTTGCCGTTTGCAGAAACGTCTGCTAACAGTGCCACAAAGCATCAAATCACTCATACAACAATTTCACTACTACAGAAAAAGCTTGGTAGAACTTTTGACAAAAAGCTCATTTTACTTATTTAGTTTGTCTTGCCCTGTGTGAAAACACAATGGAAAGCATTTTAAACGCTTTCTACATTGCATATACGTCTTATACGTCTTTTCAAAGTTAAAGAGACGCCAAAACAAGACTAATGAACCCACTACATCAATGTTGCTTTAACCACGTTATAAGTGTTATTCCTGTGTTTAAAACTATATTTTAATGTTCAAAAGTAAGTCCTGAGACAATGTAGTGGTTTTAAGTCAAAATGCTGCTTTGTTGAGTTTAAGACTGTTGTAACATGTTTTCTGCACTTTGCCGTTTGCAGAAACGTCTGCTAACAGTGCCACAAAGCATCAAATCACTCATACAACAATTTCACTACTACAGAAAAAGCTTGGTAGAACTTTTGACAAAAAGCTCATTTTACTTATTTAGTTTGTCTTGCCCTGTGTGAAAACACAATGGAAAGCATTTTAAACGCTTTCTACATTTCATATACGTCTTATACGTCTTTTCAAAGTTAAAGAGACGCCAAAACAAGACGAATGAACCCACTACATCAATGTTGCTTTAACCACGTTATAAGTGTTATTCCTGTGTTTAAAACTATATTTTAATGTTCAAAAGTAAGTCCTGAGACAATATAGTGGTTTTAAGTCAAAATGCTGCTTTGTTGAGTTTAAGACTGGTGTAACATGTTTTCTGCACTTTGCCGTTTGCAGAAACGTCTGCTAACAGTGCCACAAAGCATCAAATCACCCATGCAACAATTTCACTACTACAGAAAAAGCTTGGTTGAAATTTTGACAAAAAGCTCATTTTACTCATTTAGTTTGTCTTGCCCTGTGTGAAAGCACAATGGAAAGCATTTTAAATGCTTTCTACATTGTATATATGTCTTTTCAAAGTTAAAGAGACGCCAAAACAAGACTAATGAACCCACTACATCAATGTTGCTTTAACCACGTTGTAGGTGTTATTCCTGTGTTTAAAACTATATTTTAATGTTCAAAAGTAAGTCCTGAGACAATGTAGTGGTTTTAAGTCAAAATGCTGCTTTGTTGAGTTTAAGACTGGTGTAACATGTTTTCTGCACTTTGCCGTTTGCAGAAACGTCTGCTAACAGTGCCACAAAGCATCAAATCACCCATACAACAATTTCACTACTACAGAAAAAGCTTGGTAGAAATTTTGAGAAAAAGCTCATTTTACTTATTTAGTTTCTCTTGCCCTGTGTGAAAGCACAATGGAAAGCATTTTAAACGCTTCCTACATTGTATATATATCTTATACGTCTTTTCAAAGTTAAAGAGACGTCAAAACAAGACTACTGAGCCACTACATCAATGTTGCTTTAACCACGTTGTAGGTGTTATTCCTGTGTTTAAAACTATATTTTAATGTTCAAAAGTAAGTCCTGAGACAATGTAGTGGTTTTAAGTCAAAATGCTACTTTGTTGAGTTTAAGACTAGTGTAACATGTTTTCTGCACTTTGCCGTTTGCAGAAACGTCTGCTAACAGTGCCACAAAGCATCAAATCACTCATACAACAATTTCACTACTACAGAAAAAGCTTGGTAGAACTTTTGACAAAAAGCTCATTTTACTTATTTAGTTTGTCTTGCCCTGTGTGAAAACACAATGGAAAGCATTTTAAACGCTTTCTACATTGCATATACGTCTTATACGTCTTTTCAAAGTTAAAGAGACGCCAAAACAAGACGAATGAACCCACTACATCAATGTTGCTTTAACCACGTTGTAAGTGTTATTCCTGTGTTTAAAACTATATTTTAATGTTCAAAAGTAAGGCCTGAGACAATGTAGTGGTTTTAAGTCAAAATGCTGCTTTGTTGAGTTTAAGACTAGTGTAACATGTTTTCTGCACTTTGCCGTTTGCAGAAACGTCTGCTAACAGTGCCACAAAGCATCAAATCACTCATACAACAATTTCACTACTACAGAAAAAGCTTGGTAGAACTTTTGACAAAAAGCTCATTTTACTTATTTAGTTTGTCTTGCCCTGTGTGAAAACACAATGGAAAGCATTTTAAACGCTTTCTACATTGCATATACGTCTTATACGTCTTTTCAAAGTTAAAGAGACGCCAAAACAAGACTAATGAACCCACTACATCAATGTTGCTTTAACCACGTTATAAGTGTTATTCCTGTGTTTAAAACTATATTTTAATGTTCAAAAGTAAGTCCTGAGACAATGTAGTGGTTTTAAGTCAAAATGCTGCTTTGTTGAGTTTAAGACTAGTGTAACATGTTTTCTGCACTTTGCCGTTTGCAGAAACGTCTGCTAACAGTGCCACAAAGCATCAAATCACTCATACAACAATTTCACTACTACAGAAAAAGCTTGGTAGAACTTTTGACAAAAAGCTTATTTTACTTATTTAGTTTGTCTTGCCCTGTGTGAAAACACAATGGAAAGCATTTTAAACGCTTTCTACATTGCATATACGTCTTATACGTCTTTTCAAAGTTAAAGAGACGCCAAAACAAGACTAATGAACCCACTACATCAATGTTGCTTTAACCACGTTGTAGGTGTTATTCCTGTGTTTAAAACTATATTTTAATGTTCAAAAGTAAGTCCTGAGACAATGTAGTGGTTTTAAGTCAAAATGCTGCTTTGTTGAGTTTAAGACTGGTGTAACATGTTTTCTGCACTTTGCCGTTTGCAGAAACGTCTGCTAACAGTGCCACAAAGCATCAAATCACCCATGCAACAATTTCACTACTACAGAAAAAGCTTGGTAGAAATTTTGACAAAAAGCTCATTTTACTTATTTAGTTTCTCTTGCCCTGTGTGAAAGCACAATGGAAAGCATTTTAAACGCTTCCTACATTGTATATATATCTTATACGTCTTTTCAAAATTAAAGAGACGTCAAAACAAGACTACTGAGCCACTACATCAATGTTGCTTTAACCACGTTGTAGGTGTTATTCCTGTGTTTAAAACTATATTTTAATGTTCAAAAGTAAGTCCTGAGACAATGTAGTGGTTTTAAGTCAAAATGCTGCTTTGTTGAGTTTAAGACTAGTGTAACATGTTTTCTGCACTTTGCCGTTTGCAGAAACGTCTGCTAACAGTGCCACAAAGCATCAAATCACTCATACAACAATTTCACTACTACAGAAAAAGCTTGGTAGAAATTTTGACAAAAAGCTCATTTTACTCATTTAGTTTGTCTTGCCCTGTGTGAAAGCACAATGGAAAGCATTTTAAATGCTTTCTACATTGTATATATGTCTTTTCAAAGTTAAAGAGACGCCAAAACAAGACTAATGAACCCACTACATCAATGTTGCTTTAACCACGTTGTAAGTGTTATTCCTGTGTTTAAAACTATATTTTAATGTTCAAAAGTAAGTCCTGTGACAATGTCGTGTTTTTAAGTCAAAATGCTGCTTTGTTGAGTTTAAGACTGGTGTAACATGTTTTCTGCACTTTGCCGTTTGCAGAAACGTCTGCTAACAGTGCCACAAAGCATCAAATCACTCATACAACAATTTCACTACTACAGAAAAAGCTTGGTAGAACTTTTGACAAAAAGCTCATTTTACTTATTTAGTTTGTCTTGCCCTGTGTGAAAACACAATGGAAAGCATTTTAAACGCTTTTACATTGCATATACGTCTTATACGTCTTTTCAAAGTTAAAGAGACGCCAAAACAAGACTAATGAACCCACTACATCAATGTTGCTTTAACCACGTTATAAGTGTTATTCCTGTGTTTAAAACTATATTTTAATGTTCAAAAGTAAGTCCTGAGACAATGTAGTGGTTTTAAGTCAAAATGCTGCTTTGTTGAGTTTAAGACTGGTGTAACATGTTTTCTGCACTTTGCCGTTTGCAGAAACGTCTGCTAACAGTGCCACAAAGCATCAAATCACCCATGCAACAATTTCACTACTACAGAAAAAGCTTGGTAGAAATTTTGACAAAAAGCTCATTTTACTCATTTAGTTTGTCTTGCCCTGTGTGAAAGCACAATGGAAAGCATTTTAAATGCTTTCTACATTGTATATATGTCTTTTCAAAGTTAAAGAGACGCCAAAACAAGACTAATGAACCCACTACATCAATGTTGCTTTAACCACGTTGTAGGTGTTATTCCTGTGTTTAAAACTATATTTTAATGTTCAAAAGTAAGTCCTGAGACAATGTAGTGGTTTTAAGTCAAAATGCTGCTTTGTTGAGTTTAAGACTGGTGTAACATGTTTTCTGCACTTTGCCGTTTGCAGAAACGTCTGCTAACAGTGCCACAAAGCATCAAATCACCCATACAACAATTTCACTACTACAGAAAAAGCTTGGTAGAACTTTTGACAAAAAGCTCATTTTACTTATTTAGTTTGTCTTGCCCTGTGTGAAAACACAATGGAAAGCATTTTAAACGCTTTCTACATTGCATATACGTCTTATACGTCTTTTCAAAGTTAAAGAGACGCCAAAACAAGACTAATGAACCCACTACATCAATGTTGCTTTAACCACGTTATAAGTGTTATTCCTGTGTTTAAAACTATATTTTAATGTTCAAAAGTAAGTCCTGAGACAATGTAGTGGTTTTAAGTCAAAATGCTGCTTTGTTGAGTTTAAGACTGGTGTAACATGTTTTCTGCACTTTGCCGTTTGCAGAAACGTCTGCTAACAGTGCCACAAAGCATCAAATCACCCATGCAACAATTTCACTACTACAGAAAAAGCTTGGTAGAACTTTTGACAAAAAGCTCATTTTACTTATTTAGTTTGTCTTGCCCTGTGTGAAAACACAATGGAAAGCATTTTAAACGCTTTCTACATTGCATATACGTCTTATACGTCTTTTCAAAGTTAAAGAGACGCCAAAACAAGACTAATGAACCCACTACATCAATGTTGCTTTAACCACGTTATAAGTGTTATTCCTGTGTTTAAAACTATATTTTAATGTTCAAAAGTAAGTCCTGAGACAATGTAGTGGTTTTAAGTCAAAATGCTGCTTTGTTGAGTTTACGACTGGTGTAACATGTTTTCTGCACTTTGCCGTTTGCAGAAACGTCTGCTAACAGTGCCACAAAGCATCAAATCACCCATGCAACAATTTCACTACTACAGAAAAAGCTTGGTAGAAATTTTGACAAAAAGCTCATTTTACTCATTTAGTTTGTCTTGCCCTGTGTGAAAGCACAATGGAAAGCATTTTAAATGCTTTCTACATTGTATATATGTCTTTTCAAAGTTAAAGAGACGCCAAAACAAGACTAATGAACCCACTACATCAATGTTGCTTTAACCACGTTGTAAGTGTTATTCCTGTGTTTAAAACTATATTTTAATGTTCAAAAGTAAGTCCTGTGACAATGTAGTGTTTTTAAGTCAAAATGCTGCTTTGTTGAGTTTAAGACTGGTGTAACATGTTTTCTGCACTTTGCCGTTTGCAGAAACGTCTGCTAACAGTGCCACAAAGCATCAAATCACTCATACAACAATTTCACTACTACAGAAAAAGCTTGGTAGAACTTTTGACAAAAAGCTCATTTTACTTATTTAGTTTGTCTTGCCCTGTGTGAAAACACAATGGAAAGCATTTTAAACGCTTTTACATTGCATATACGTCTTATACGTCTTTTCAAAGTTAAAGAGACGCCAAAACAAGACTAATGAACCCACTACATCAATGTTGCTTTAACCACGTTATAAGTGTTATTCCTGTGTTTAAAACTATATTTTAATGTTCAAAAGTAAGTCCTGAGACAATGTAGTGGTTTTAAGTCAAAATGCTGCTTTGTTGAGTTTAAGACTGGTGTAACATGTTTTCTGCACTTTGCCGTTTGCAGAAACGTCTGCTAACAGTGCCACAAAGCATCAAATCACCCATGCAACAATTTCACTACTACAGAAAAAGCTTGGTAGAAATTTTGACAAAAAGCTCATTTTACTCATTTAGTTTGTCTTGCCCTGTGTGAAAGCACAATGGAAAGCATTTTAAATGCTTTCAACATTGTATATATGTCTTTTCAAAGTTAAAGAGACGCCAAAACAAGACTAATGAACCCACTACATCAATGTTGCTTTAACCACGTTGTAGGTGTTATTCCTGTGTTTAAAACTATATTTTAATGTTCAAAAGTAAGTCCTGAGACAATGTAGTGGTTTTAAGTCAAAATGCTGCTTTGTTGAGTTTAAGACTGGTGTAACATGTTTTCTGCACTTTGCCGTTTGCAGAAACGTCTGCTAACAGTGCCACAAAGCATCAAATCACCCATACAACAATTTCACTACTACAGAAAAAGTTTGGTAGAAATTTTGACAAAAAGCTCATTTTACTTATTTAGTTTCTCTTGCCCTTTGTGAAAGCACAATGGAAAGCATTTTAAACGCTTCCTACATTGTATATATATCTTATACGTCTTTTCAAAGTTAAAGAGACGCCAAAACAAGACTAATGAACCCACTACATCAATGTTGCTTTAACCACGTTATAAGTGTTATTCCTGTGTTTAAAACTATATTTTAATGTTCAAAAGTAAGTCCTGAGACAATGTAGTGGTTTTAAGTCAAAATGCTGCTTTGTTGAGTTTAAGACTGGTGTAACATGTTTTCTGCACTTTGCCGTTTGCAGAAACGTCTGCTAACAGTGCCACAAAGCATCAAATCACCCATGCAACAATTTCACTACTACAGAAAAAGCTTGGTTGAAATTTTGACAAAAAGCTCATTTTACTTATTTAGTTTGTCTTGCCCTGTGTGAAAGCACAATGGAAAGCATTTTAAATGCTTTCAACATTGTATATATGTCTTTTCAAAGTTAAAGAGACGCCAAAACAAGACTAATGAACCCACTACATCAATGTTGCTTTAACCACGTTGTAAGTGTTATTCCTGTGTTTAAAACTATATTTTAATGTTCAAAAGTAAGTCCTGTGACAATGTAGTGTTTTTAAGTCAAAATGCTGCTTTGTTGAGTTTAAGACTGGTGTAACATGTTTTCTGCAATTTGCCGTTTGCAGAAACGTCTGCTAACAGTGCCACAAAGCATCAAATCACTCATACAACAATTTCACTACTACAGAAAAAGCTTGGTAGAACTTTTGACAAAAAGCTCATTTTACTTATTTAGTTTGTCTTGCCCTGTGTGAAAACACAATGGAAAGCATTTTAAACGCTTTTACATTGCATATACGTCTTATACGTCTTTTCAAAGTTAAAGAGACGCCAAAACAAGACTAATGAACCCACTACATCAATGTTGCTTTAACCACGTTGTAGGTGTTATTCCTGTGTTTAAAACTATATTTTAATGTTCAAAAGTAAGTCCTGAGACAATGTAGTGGTTTTAAGTCAAAATGCTACTTTGTTGAGTTTAAGACTGGTGTAACATGTTTTCTGCACTTTGCCATTTGCAGAAACGTCTGCTAACAGTGCCACAAAGCATCAAATCACCCATGCAAATATTTCACTACTACAGAAAAAGCTTGGTTGAAATTTTGACAAAAAGCTCATTTTACTTATTTAGTTTCTCTTGCCCTGTGTGAAAACACAATGGAAAGCATTTTAAATGCTTCCTAAATTGTATATACAGCTTATACGTCTTTTCAAAGATAAAGAGGCGTCAAAACAAGACTACTGAACCCACTACATCAATGTTGCTTTAACCACGTTGTAAGTGTTATTCCTGTGTTTAAAACTATATTTTAATGTTCAAAAGTAAGTCCTGAGACAATGTAGTGGTTTTAAGTCAAAATGCTACTTTGTTGAGTTTAAGACTGGTGTAACATGTTTTCTGCACTTTGCCATTTGCAGAAACGTCTGCTAACAGTGCCACAAAGCATCAAATCAACCATGCAACAATTTCACTACTACAGAAATAGCTTGGTAGAAATTTTGACAAAAAGCTCATTTTACTTATTTAGTTTGTCTTGCCCTGTGTGAAAACACAATGGAAAGCATTTTAAACGCTTTCTACATTGCATATAAGTCTTATACGTCTTTTCAAAGTTAAAGAGACGCCAAAACAAGACGAATGAACCCACTACATCAATGTTGCTTTAACCACGTTGTAAGTGTTATTCCTGTGTTTAAAACTATATTTTAATGTTCAAAAGTAAGGCCTGAGACAATGTAGTGGTTTTAAGTCAAAATGCTGCTTTGTTGAGTTTAAGACTAGTGTAACATGTTTTCTGCACTTTGCCGTTTGCAGAAACGTCTGCTAACAGTGCCACAAAGCATCAAATCACTCATACAACAATTTCACTACTACAGAAAAAGCTTGGTAGAACTTTTGACAAAAAGCTCATTTTACTTATTTAGTTTGTCTTGCCCTGTGTGAAAACACAATGGAAAGCATTTTAAACGCTTTCTACATTGCATATACGTCTTATACGTCTTTTCAAAGTTAAAGAGACGCCAAAACAAGACTAATGAACCCACTACATCAATGTTGCTTTAACCACGTTATAAGTGTTATTCCTGTGTTTAAAACTATATTTTAATGTTCAAAAGTAAGTCCTGAGACAATGTAGTGGTTTTAAGTCAAAATGCTGCTTTGTTGAGTTTACGACTGGTGTAACATGTTTTCTGCACTTTGCCGTTTGCAAAAACGTCTGCTAACAGTGCCACAAAGCATCAAATCACCCATGCAACAATTTCACTACTACAGAAAAAGCTTGGTAGAAATTTTGACAAAAAGCTCATTTTACTCATTTAGTTTGTCTTGCCCTGTGTGAAAGCACAATGGAAAGCATTTTAAATGCTTTCTACATTGTATATATGTCTTTTCAAAGTTAAAGAGACGCCAAAACAAGACTAATGAACCCACTACATCAATGTTGCTTTAACCACGTTGTAAGTGTTATTCCTGTGTTTAAAACTATATTTTAATGTTCAAAAGTAAGTCCTGTGACAATGTAGTGTTTTTAAGTCAAAATGCTGCTTTGTTGAGTTTAAGACTGGTGTAACATGTTTTCTGCACTTTGCCGTTTGCAGAAACGTCTGCTAACAGTGCCACAAAGCATCAAATCACTCATACAACAATTTCACTACTACAGAAAAAGCTTGGTAGAACTTTTGACAAAAAGCTCATTTTACTTATTTAGTTTGTCTTGCCCTGTGTGAAAACACAATGGAAAGCATTTTAAACGCTTTTACATTGTATATATGTCTTTTCAAAGTTAAAGAGACGCCAAAACAAGACTAATGAACCCACTACATCAATGTTGCTTTAACCACGTTGTAGGTGTTATTCCTGTGTTTAAAACTATATTTTAATGTTCAAAAGTAAGTCCTGAGACAATGTAGTGGTTTTAAGTCAAAATGCTGCTTTGTTGAGTTTAAGACTGGTGTAACATGTTTTCTGCACTTTGCCGTTTGCAGAAACGTCTGCTAACAGTGCCACAAAGCATCAAATCACTCATACAACAATTTCACTACTACAGAAAAAGTTTGGTAGAAATTTTGACAAAAAGCTCATTTTACTTATTTAGCTTCTCTTGCCCTGTGTGAAAGCACAATGGAAAGCATTTTAAACGCTTCCTACATTGTATATATATCTTATACGTCTTTTCAAAGTTAAAGAGACGTCAAAACAAGACTACTGAGCCACTACATCAATGTTGCTTTAACCACGTTGTAGGTGTTATTCCTGTGTTTAAAACTATATTTTAATGTTCAAAAGTAAGTCCTGAGACAATGTAGTGGTTTTAAGTCAAAATGCTACTTTGTTGAGTTTAAGACTGGTGTAACATGTTTTCTGCACTTTGCCATTTGCAGAAACGTCTGCTAACAGTGCCACAAAGCATCAAATCACCCATGCAAATATTTCACTACTACAGAAAAAGCTTGGTAGAAATTTTGACAAAAAGCTCATTTTACTTATTTAGTTTGTCTTGCCCTGTGTGAAAACACAATGGAAAGCATTTTAAACGCTTTCTACATTGCATATAAGTCTTATACGTCTTTTCAAAGTTAAAGAGACGCCAAAACAAGACGATTGAACCCACTACATCAATGTTGCTTTAACCACGTTGTAAGTGTTATCCTGTGTTTAAAACTATATTTTAATGTTCAAAAGTAAGGCCTGAGACAATGTAGTGGTTTTAAGTCAAAATGCTGCTTTGTTGAGTTTAAGACTAGTGTAACATGTTTTCTGCACTTTGCCGTTTGCAGAAACGTCTGCTAACAGTGCCACAAAGCATCAAATCACTCATACAACAATTTCACTACTACAGAAAAAGCTTGGTAGAACTTTTGACAAAAAGCTCATTTTACTTATTTAGTTTGTCTTGCCCTGTGTGAAAACACAATGGAAAGCATTTTAAACGCTTTCTACATTGCATATACGTCTTATACGTCTTTTCAAAGTTAAAGAGACGCCAAAACAAGACGAATGAACCCACTACATCAATGTTGCTTTAACCACGTTATAAGTGTTATTCCTGTGTTTAAAACTATATTTTAATGTTCAAAAGTAAGTCCTGAGACAATGTAGTGGTTTTAAGTCAAAATGCTACTTTGTTGAGTTAAGACTGGTGTAACATGTTTTCTGCACTTTGCCGTTTGCAGAAACGTCTGCTAACAGTGCCACAAAGCATCAAATCACCCATGCAACAATTTCACTACTACAGAAAAAGCTTGGTAGAAATTTTGACAAAAAGCTCATTTTACTCATTTAGTTTGTCTTGCCCTGTGTGAAAGCACAATGGAAAGCATTTTAAATGCTTTCTACATTGTATATATGTCTTTTCAAAGTTAAAGAGACGCCAAAACAAGACTAATGAACCCACTACATCAATGTTGCTTTAACCACGTTGTAAGTGTTATTCCTGTGTTTAAAACTATATTTTAATGTTCAAAAGTAAGTCCTGTGACAATGTAGTGTTTTTAAGTCAAAATGCTGCTTTGTTGAGTTTAAGACTGGTGTAACATGTTTTCTGCACTTTGCCGTTTGCAGAAACGTCTGCTAACAGTGCCACAAAGCATCAAATCACTCATACAACAATTTCACTACTACAGAAAAAGCTTGGTAGAACTTTTGACAAAAAGCTCATTTTACTTATTTAGTTTGTCTTGCCCTGTGTGAAAACACAATGGAAAGCATTTTAAACGCTTTTACATTGCATATACGTCTTATACGTCTTTTCAAAGTTAAAGAGACGCCAAAACAAGACGAATGAACCCACTACATCAATGTTGCTTTAACCACGTTATAAGTGTTATTCCTGTGTTTAAAACTATATTTTAATGTTCAAAAGTAAGTCCTGAGACAATGTAGTGGTTTTAAGTCAAAATGCTGCTTTGTTGAGTTTAAGACTGGTGTAACATGTTTTCTGCACTTTGCCGTTTGCAGAAACGTCTGCTAACAGTGCCACAAAGCATCAAATCACCCATGCAACAATTTCACTACTACAGAAAAAGCTTGGTAGAAATTTTGACAAAAAGCTCATTTTACTTATTTAGTTTCTCTTGCCCTGTGTGAAAGCACAATGGAAAGCATTTTAAACGCTTCCTACATTGTATATATATCTTATACGTCTTTTCAAAGTTAAAGAGACGTCAAAACAAGACTACTGAGCCACTACATCAATGTTGCTTTAACCACGTTGTAGGTGTTATTCCTGTGTTTAAAACTATATTTTAATGTTCAAAAGTAAGTCCTGAGACAATGTAGTGGTTTTAAGTCAAAATGCTACTTTGTTGAGTTTAAGACTGGTGTAACATGTTTTCTGCACTTTGCCATTTGCAGAAACGTCTGCTAACAGTGCCACAAAGCATCAAATCACCCATGCAAATATTTCACTACTACAGAAAAAGCTTGGTAGAAATTTTGACAAAAAGCTCATTTTACTTATTTAGTTTCTCTTGCCCTGTGTGAAAACACAATGGAAAGCATTTTAAATGCTTCCTAAATTGTATATACAGCTTATACGTCTTTTCAAAGATAAAGAGGCGTCAAAACAAGACTACTGAACCCACTACATCAATGTTGCTTTAACCACGTTGTAAGTGTTATTCCTGTGTTTAAAACTATATTTTAATGTTCAAAAGTAAGGCCTGAGACAATGTAGTGTTTTTAAGTCAAAATGCTGCTTTGTTGAGTTTAAGACTGGTGTAACATGTTTTCTGCACTTTGCCGTTTGCAGAAACGTCTGCTAACAGTGCCACAAAGCATCAAATCACCCATGCAACAATTTCACTACTACAGAAAAAGCTTGGTTGAAATTTTGACAAAAAGCTCATTTTACTTATTTAGTTTGTCTTGCCCTGTGTGAAAACACAATGGAAAGCATTTTAAACGCTTTCTACATTGCATATACGTCTTATACGTCTTTTCAAAGTTAAAGAGACGCCAAAACAAGACGAATGAACCCACTACATCAATGTTGCTTTAACCACGTTGTAAGTGTTATTCCTGTGTTTAAAACTATATTTTAATGTTCAAAAGTAAGGCCTGAGACAATGTAGTGGTTTTAAGTCAAAATGCTGCTTTGTTGAGTTTAAGACTAGTGTAACATGTTTTCTGCACTTTGTCGTTTGCAGAAACGTCTGCTAACAGTGCCACAAAGCATCAAATCACTCATACAACAATTTCACTACTACAGAAAAAGCTTGGTAGAACTTTTGACAAAAAGCTCATTTTACTTATTTAGTTTGTCTTGCCCTGTGTGAAAACACAATGGAAAGCATTTTAAACGCTTTTACATTGCATATACGTCTTATACGTCTTTTCAAAGTTAAAGAGACGCCAAAACAAGACGAATGAACCCACTACATCAATGTTGCTTTAACCACGTTATAAGTGTTATTCCTGTGTTTAAAACTATATTTTAATGTTCAAAAGTAAGTCCTGAGACAATGTAGTGGTTTTAAGTCAAAATGCTGCTTTGTTGAGTTTAAGACTGGTGTAACATGTTTTCTGCACTTTGCCGTTTGCAGAAACGTCTGCTAACAGTGCCACAAAGCATCAAATCACCCATGCAACAATTTCACTACTACAGAAAAAGCTTGGTAGAAATTTTGACAAAAAGCTCATTTTACTCATTTAGTTCGTCTTGCCCTGTGTGAAAGCACAATGGAAAGCATTTTAAATGCTTTCTACATTGTATATATGTCTTTTCAAAGTTAAAGAGACGCCAAAACAAGACTAATGAACCCACTACATCAATGTTGCTTTAACCACGTTGTAGGTGTTATTCCTGTGTTTAAAACTATATTTTAATGTTCAAAAGTAAGTCCTGAGACAATGTAGTGGTTTTAAGTCAAAATGCTGCTTTGTTGAGTTTAAGACTAGTGTAACATGTTTTCTGCACTTTGCCGTTTGCAGAAACGTCTGCTAACAGTGCCACAAAGCATCAAATCACCCATGCAACAATTTCACTACTACAGAAAAAGCTTGGTAGAAATTTTGACAAAAAGCTCATTTTACTCATTTAGTTTGTCTTGCCCTGTGTGAAAGCACAATGGAAAGCATTTTAAATGCTTTCTACATTGTATATATGTCTTTTCAAAGTTAAAGAGACGCCAAAACAAGACTAATGAACCCACTACATCAATGTTGCTTTAACCACGTTGTAGGTGTTATTCCTGTGTTTAAAACTATATTTTAATGTTCAAAAGTAAGTCCTGAGACAATGTAGTGGTTTTAAGTCAAAATGCTACTTTGTTGAGTTTAAGACTGGTGTAACATGTTTTCTGCACTTTGCCATTTGCAGAAACGTCTGCTAACAGTGCCACAAAGCATCAAATCACCCATGCAAATATTTCACTACTACAGAAAAAGCTTGGTAGAAATTTTGACAAAAAGCTCATTTTACTTATTTAGTTTCTCTTGCCCTGTGTGAAAACACAATGGAAAGCATTTTAAATGCTTCCTAAATTGTATATACAGCTTATACGTCTTTTCAAAGATAAAGAGGCGTCAAAACAAGACTACTGAACCCACTACATCAATGTTGCTTTAACCACGTTGTAAGTGTTATTCCTGTGTTTAAAACTATATTTTAATGTTCAAAAGTAAGGCCTGAGACAATGTAGTGTTTTTAAGTCAAAATGCTGCTTTGTTGAGTTTAAGACTGGTGTAACATGTTTTCTGCACTTTGCCGTTTGCAGAAACGTCTGCTAACAGTGCCACAAAGCATCAAATCACCCATGCAACAATTTCACTACTACAGAAAAAGCTTGGTTGAAATTTTGACAAAAAGCTCATTTTACTTATTTAGTTTGTCTTGCCCTGTGTGAAAACACAATGGAAAGCATTTTAAACGCTTTCTACATTGCATATACGTCTTATACGTCTTTTCAAAGTTAAAGAGACGCCAAAACAAGACGAATGAACCCACTACATCAATGTTGCTTTAACCACGTTGTAAGTGTTATTCCTGTGTTTAAAACTATATTTTAATGTTCAAAAGTAAGGCCTGAGACAATGTAGTGGTTTTAAGTCAAAATGCTGCTTTGTTGAGTTTAAGACTAGTGTAACATGTTTTCTGCACTTTGTCGTTTGCAGAAACGTCTGCTAACAGTGCCACAAAGCATCAAATCACTCATACAACAATTTCACTACTACAGAAAAAGCTTGGTAGAACTTTTGACAAAAAGCTCATTTTACTTATTTAGTTTGTCTTGCCCTGTGTGAAAACACAATGGAAAGCATTTTAAACGCTTTTACATTGCATATACGTCTTATACGTCTTTTCAAAGTTAAAGAGACGCCAAAACAAGACGAATGAACCCACTACATCAATGTTGCTTTAACCACGTTATAAGTGTTATTCCTGTGTTTAAAACTATATTTTAATGTTCAAAAGTAAGTCCTGAGACAATGTAGTGGTTTTAAGTCAAAATGCTGCTTTGTTGAGTTTAAGACTGGTGTAACATGTTTTCTGCACTTTGCCGTTTGCAGAAACGTCTGCTAACAGTGCCACAAAGCATCAAATCACCCATGCAACAATTTCACTACTACAGAAAAAGCTTGGTAGAAATTTTGACAAAAAGCTCATTTTACTCATTTAGTACGTCTTGCCCTGTGTGAAAGCACAATGGAAAGCATTTTAAATGCTTTCTACATTGTATATATGTCTTTTCAAAGTTAAAGAGACGCCAAAACAAGACTAATGAACCCACTACATCAATGTTGCTTTAACCACGTTGTAGGTGTTATTCCTGTGTTTAAAACTATATTTTAATGTTCAAAAGTAAGTCCTGAGACAATGTAGTGGTTTTAAGTCAAAATGCTGCTTTGTTGAGTTTAAGACTAGTGTAACATGTTTTCTGCACTTTGCCGTTTGCAGAAACGTCTGCTAACAGTGCCACAAAGCATCAAATCACCCATGCAACAATTTCACTACTACAGAAAAAGCTTGGTAGAAATTTTGACAAAAAGCTCATTTTACTCATTTAGTTTGTCTTGCCCTGTGTGAAAGCACAATGGAAAGCATTTTAAATGCTTTCTACATTGTATATATGTCTTTTCAAAGTTAAAGAGACGCCAAAACAAGACTAATGAACCCACTACATCAATGTTGCTTTAACCACGTTGTAGGTGTTATTCCTGTGTTTAAAACTATATTTTAATGTTCAAAAGTAAGTCCTGAGACAATGTAGTGGTTTTAAGTCAAAATGCTGCTTTGTTGAGTTTAAGACTGGTGTAACATGTTTTCTGCACTTTGCCATTTGCAGAAACGTCTGCTAACAGTGCCACAAAGCATCAAATCACCCATACAACAATTTCACTACTACAGAAAAAGCTTGGTTGAAATTTTGACAAAAAGCTCATTTTACTTATTTAGTTTGTCTTGCCCTGTGTGAAAACACAATGGAAAGCATTTTAAACGCTTTTACATTGCATATACGTCTTATACGTCTTTTCAAAGTTAAAGAGACGCCAAAACAAGACGAATGAACCCACTACATCAATGTTGCTTTAACCACGTTATAAGTGTTATTCCTGTGTTTAAAACTATATTTTAATGTTCAAAAGTAAGTCCTGAGACAATGTAGTGGTTTTAAGTCAAAATGCTGCTTTGTTGAGTTTAAGACTGGTGTAACATGTTTTCTGCACTTTGCCGTTTGCAGAAACGTCTGCTAACAGTGCCACAAAGCATCAAATCACCCATGCAACAATTTCACTACTACAGAAAAAGCTTGGTAGAAATTTTGACAAAAAGCTCATTTTACTTATTTAGTTTCTCTTGCCCTGTGTGAAAGCACAATGGAAAGCATTTTAAACGCTTCCTACATTGTATATATATCTTATACGTCTTTTCAAAATTAAAGAGACGTCAAAACAAGACTACTGAGCCACTACATCAATGTTGCTTTAACCACGTTGTAGGTGTTATTCCTGTGTTTAAAACTATATTTTAATGTTCAAAAGTAAGTCCTGAGACAATGTAGTGGTTTTAAGTCAAAATGCTACTTTGTTGAGTTTAAGACTGTTGTAACATGTTTTCTGCACTTTGCCATTTGCAGAAACGTCTGCTAACAGTGCCACAAAGCATCAAATCACCCATGCAACAATTTCACTACTACAGAAAAAGCTTGGTTGAAATTTTGACAAAAAGCTCATTTTACTCATTTAGTTTGTCTTGCCCTGTGGGAAAGCACAATGGAAAGCATTTTAAATGCTTTCTACATTGTATATATGTCTTTTCAAAGTTAAAGAGACGCCAAAACAAGACTAATGAACCCACTACATCAATGTTGCTTTAACCACGTTGTAAGTGTTATTCCTGTGTTTAAAACTATATTTTAATGTTCAAAAGTAAGTCCTGTGACAATGTAGTGTTTTTAAGTCAAAATGCTGCTTTGTTGAGTTTAAGACTGGTGTAACATGTTTTCTGCACTTTGCCGTTTGCAGAAACGTCTGCTAACAGTGCCACAAAGCATCAAATCACTCATACAACAATTTCACTACTACAGAAAAAGCTTGGTAGAACTTTTGACAAAAAGCTCATTTTACTTATTTAGTTTGTCTTGCCCTGTGTGAAAACACAATGGAAAGCATTTTAAACGCTTTTACATTGCATATACGTCTTATACGTCTTTTCAAAGTTAAAGAGACGCCAAAACAAGACGAATGAACCCACTACATCAATGTTGCTTTAACCACGTTATAAGTGTTATTCCTGTGTTTAAAACTATATTTTAATGTTCAAAAGTAAGTCCTGAGACAATGTAGTGGTTTTAAGTCAAAATGCTGCTTTGTTGAGTTTAAGACTGGTGTAACATGTTTTCTGCACTTTGCCGTTTGCAGAAACGTCTGCTAACAGTGCCACAAAGCATCAAATCACCCATGCAACAATTTCACTACTACAGAAAAAGCTTGGTAGAAATTTTGACAAAAAGCTCATTTTACTCATTTAGTACGTCTTGCCCTGTGTGAAAGCACAATGGAAAGCATTTTAAATGCTTTCTACATTGTATATATGTCTTTTCAAAGTTAAAGAGACGCCAAAACAAGACTAATGAACCCACTACATCAATGTTGCTTTAACCACGTTGTAGGTGTTATTCCTGTGTTTAAAACTATATTTTAATGTTCAAAAGTAAGTCCTGAGACAATGTAGTGGTTTTAAGTCAAAATGCTGCTTTGTTGAGTTTAAGACTGGTGTAACATGTTTTCTGCACTTTGCCGTTTGCAGAAACGTCTGCTAACAGTGCCACAAAGCATCAAATCACCCATACAACAATTTCACTACTACAGAAAAAGCTTGGTAGAAATTTTGACAAAAAGCTCATTTTACTTATTTAGTTTCTCTTGCCCTGTCTGAAAGCACAATGGAAAGCATTTTAAACGCTTCCTACATTGTATATATATCTTATACGTCTTTTCAAAGTTAAAGAGACGTCAAAACAAGACTACTGAGCCACTACATCAATGTTGCTTTAACCACGTTGTAGGTGTTATTCCTGTGTTTAAAACTATATTTTAATGTTCAAAAGTAAGTCCTGAGACAATGTAGTGGTTTTAAGTCAAAATGCTACTTTGTTGAGTTTAAGACTGGTGTAACATGTTTTCTGCACTTTGCCATTTGCAGAAACGTCTGCTAACAGTGCCACAAAGCATCAAATCACCCATGCAACAATTTCACTACTACAGAAAAAGCTTGGTTGAAATTTTGACAAAAAGCTCATTTTACTCATTTAGTTTGTCTTGCCCTGTGGGAAAGCACAATGGAAAGCATTTTAAATGCTTTCTACATTGTATATATGTCTTTTCAAAGTTAAAGAGACGCCAAAACAAGACTAATGAACCCACTACATCAATGTTGCTTTAACCACGTTGTAAGTGTTATTCCTGTGTTTAAAACTATATTTTAATGTTCAAAAGTAAGTCCTGTGACAATGTAGTGTTTTTAAGTCAAAATGCTGCTTTGTTGAGTTTAAGACTGGTGTAACATGTTTTCTGCACTTTGCCGTTTGCAGAAACGTCTGCTAACAGTGCCACAAAGCATCAAATCACTCATACAACAATTTCACTACTACAGAAAAAGCTTGGTAGAACTTTTGACAAAAAGCTCATTTTACTTATTTAGTTTGTCTTGCCCTGTGTGAAAACACAATGGAAAGCATTTTAAACGCTTTTACATTGCATATACGTCTTATACGTCTTTTCAAAGTTAAAGAGACGCCAAAACAAGACGAATGAACCCACTACATCAATGTTGCTTTAACCACGTTATAAGTGTTATTCCTGTGTTTAAAACTATATTTTAATGTTCAAAAGTAAGTCCTGAGACAATGTAGTGGTTTTAAGTCAAAATGCTGCTTTGTTGAGTTTAAGACTGGTGTAACATGTTTTCTGCACTTTGCCGTTTGCAGAAACGTCTGCTAACAGTGCCACAAAGCATCAAATCACCCATGCAACAATTTCACTACTACAGAAAAAGCTTGGTAGAAATTTTGACAAAAAGCTCATTTTACTCATTTAGTTTGTCTTGCCCTGTGTGAAAGCACAATGGAAAGCATTTTAAATGCTTTCTACATTGTATATATGTCTTTTCAAAGTTAAAGAGACGCCAAAACAAGACTAATGAACCCACTACATCAATGTTGCTTTAACCACGTTGTAGGTGTTATTCCTGTGTTTAAAACTATATTTTAATGTTCAAAAGTAAGTCCTGAGACAATGTAGTGGTTTTAAGTCAAAATGCTGCTTTGTTGAGTTTAAGACTGGTGTAACATGTTTTCTGCACTTTGCCGTTTGCAGAAACGTCTGCTAACAGTGCCACAAAGCATCAAATCACCCATACAACAATTTCACTACTACAGAAAAAGCTTGGTAGAAATTTTGACAAAAAGCTCATTTTACTTATTTAGTTTCTCTTGCCCTGTCTGAAAGCACAATGGAAAGCATTTTAAACGCTTCCTACATTGTATATATATCTTATACGTCTTTTCAAAGTTAAAGAGACGTCAAAACAAGACTACTGAGCCACTACATCAATGTTGCTTTAACCACGTTGTAGGTGTTATTCCTGTGTTTAAAACTATATTTTAATGTTCAAAAGTAAGTCCTGAGACAATGTAGTGGTTTTAAGTCAAAATGCTACTTTGTTGAGTTTAAGACTGGTGTAACATGTTTTCTGCACTTTGCCATTTGCAGAAACGTCTGCTAACAGTGCCACAAAGCATCAAATCACCCATGCAAATATTTCACTACTACAGAAAAAGCTTGGTAGAAATTTTGACAAAAAGCTCATTTTACTTATTTAGTTTGTCTTGCCCTGTGTGAAAACACAATGGAAAGCATTTTAAACGCTTTCTACATTGCATATAAGTCTTATACGTCTTTTCAAAGTTAAAGAGACGCCAAAACAAGACGATTGAACCCACTACATCAATGTTGCTTTAACCACGTTGTAAGTGTTATCCTGTGTTTAAAACTATATTTTAATGTTCAAAAGTAAGGCCTGAGACAATGTAGTGGTTTTAAGTCAAAATGCTGCTTTGTTGAGTTTAAGACTAGTGTAACATGTTTTCTGCACTTTGCCGTTTGCAGAAACGTCTGCTAACAGTGCCACAAAGCATCAAATCACTCATACAACAATTTCACTACTACAGAAAAAGCTTGGTAGAACTTTTGACAAAAAGCTCATTTTACTTATTTAGTTTGTCTTGCCCTGTGTGAAAACACAATGGAAAGCATTTTAAACGCTTTCTACATTGCATATACGTCTTATACGTCTTTTCAAAGTTAAAGAGACGCCAAAACAAGACGAATGAACCCACTACATCAATGTTGCTTTAACCACGTTATAAGTGTTATTCCTGTGTTTAAAACTATATTTTAATGTTCAAAAGTAAGTCCTGAGACAATGTAGTGGTTTTAAGTCAAAATGCTACTTTGTTGAGTTAAGACTGGTGTAACATGTTTTCTGCACTTTGCCGTTTGCAGAAACGTCTGCTAACAGTGCCACAAAGCATCAAATCACCCATGCAACAATTTCACTACTACAGAAAAAGCTTGGTAGAAATTTTGACAAAAAGCTCATTTTACTCATTTAGTTTGTCTTGCCCTGTGTGAAAGCACAATGGAAAGCATTTTAAATGCTTTCTACATTGTATATATGTCTTTTCAAAGTTAAAGAGACGCCAAAACAAGACTAATGAACCCACTACATCAATGTTGCTTTAACCACGTTGTAAGTGTTATTCCTGTGTTTAAAACTATATTTTAATGTTCAAAAGTAAGTCCTGTGACAATGTAGTGTTTTTAAGTCAAAATGCTGCTTTGTTGAGTTTAAGACTGGTGTAACATGTTTTCTGCACTTTGCCGTTTGCAGAAACGTCTGCTAACAGTGCCACAAAGCATCAAATCACTCATACAACAATTTCACTACTACAGAAAAAGCTTGGTAGAACTTTTGACAAAAAGCTCATTTTACTTATTTAGTTTGTCTTGCCCTGTGTGAAAACACAATGGAAAGCATTTTAAACGCTTTTACATTGCATATACGTCTTATACGTCTTTTCAAAGTTAAAGAGACGCCAAAACAAGACGAATGAACCCACTACATCAATGTTGCTTTAACCACGTTATAAGTGTTATTCCTGTGTTTAAAACTATATTTTAATGTTCAAAAGTAAGTCCTGAGACAATGTAGTGGTTTTAAGTCAAAATGCTGCTTTGTTGAGTTTAAGACTGGTGTAACATGTTTTCTGCACTTTGCCGTTTGCAGAAACGTCTGCTAACAGTGCCACAAAGCATCAAATCACCCATGCAACAATTTCACTACTACAGAAAAAGCTTGGTAGAAATTTTGACAAAAAGCTCATTTTACTCATTTAGTTTGTCTTGCCCTGTGTGAAAGCACAATGGAAAGCATTTTAAATGCTTTCTACATTGTATATATGTCTTTTCAAAGTTAAAGAGACGCCAAAACAAGACTAATGAACCCACTACATCAATGTTGCTTTAACCACGTTGTAGGTGTTATTCCTGTGTTTAAAACTATATTTTAATGTTCAAAAGTAAGTCCTGAGACAATGTAGTGGTTTTAAGTCAAAATGCTGCTTTGTTGAGTTTAAGACTGGTGTAACATGTTTTCTGCACTTTGCCGTTTGCAGAAACGTCTGCTAACAGTGCCACAAAGCATCAAATCACCCATACAACAATTTCACTACTACAGAAAAAGCTTGGTAGAAATTTTGACAAAAAGCTCATTTTACTTATTTAGTTTCTCTTGCCCTGTCTGAAAGCACAATGGAAAGCATTTTAAACGCTTCCTACATTGTATATATATCTTATACGTCTTTTCAAAGTTAAAGAGACGTCAAAACAAGACTACTGAGCCACTACATCAATGTTGCTTTAACCACGTTGTAGGTGTTATTCCTGTGTTTAAAACTATATTTTAATGTTCAAAAGTAAGTCCTGAGACAATGTAGTGGTTTTAAGTCAAAATGCTACTTTGTTGAGTTTAAGACTGGTGTAACATGTTTTCTGCACTTTGCCATTTGCAGAAACGTCTGCTAACAGTGCCACAAAGCATCAAATCACCCATGCAAATATTTCACTACTACAGAAAAAGCTTGGTAGAAATTTTGACAAAAAGCTCATTTTACTTATTTAGTTTGTCTTGCCCTGTGTGAAAACACAATGGAAAGCATTTTAAACGCTTTCTACATTGCATATAAGTCTTATACGTCTTTTCAAAGTTAAAGAGACGCCAAAACAAGACGATTGAACCCACTACATCAATGTTGCTTTAACCACGTTGTAAGTGTTATCCTGTGTTTAAAACTATATTTTAATGTTCAAAAGTAAGGCCTGAGACAATGTAGTGGTTTTAAGTCAAAATGCTGCTTTGTTGAGTTTAAGACTAGTGTAACATGTTTTCTGCACTTTGCCGTTTGCAGAAACGTCTGCTAACAGTGCCACAAAGCATCAAATCACTCATACAACAATTTCACTACTACAGAAAAAGCTTGGTAGAACTTTTGACAAAAAGCTCATTTTACTTATTTAGTTTGTCTTGCCCTGTGTGAAAACACAATGGAAAGCATTTTAAACGCTTTCTACATTGCATATACGTCTTATACGTCTTTTCAAAGTTAAAGAGACGCCAAAACAAGACGAATGAACCCACTACATCAATGTTGCTTTAACCACGTTATAAGTGTTATTCCTGTGTTTAAAACTATATTTTAATGTTCAAAAGTAAGTCCTGAGACAATGTAGTGGTTTTAAGTCAAAATGCTACTTTGTTGAGTTAAGACTGGTGTAACATGTTTTCTGCACTTTGCCGTTTGCAGAAACGTCTGCTAACAGTGCCACAAAGCATCAAATCACCCATGCAACAATTTCACTACTACAGAAAAAGCTTGGTAGAAATTTTGACAAAAAGCTCATTTTACTCATTTAGTTTGTCTTGCCCTGTGTGAAAGCACAATGGAAAGCATTTTAAATGCTTTCTACATTGTATATATGTCTTTTCAAAGTTAAAGAGACGCCAAAACAAGACTAATGAACCCACTACATCAATGTTGCTTTAACCACGTTGTAAGTGTTATTCCTGTGTTTAAAACTATATTTTAATGTTCAAAAGTAAGTCCTGAGACAATGTAGTGGTTTTAAGTCAAAATGCTGCTTTGTTGAGTTTAAGACTGGTGTAACATGTTTTCTGCACTTTGCCGTTTGCAGAAACGTCTGCTAACAGTGCCACAAAGCATCAAATCACCCATGCAACAATTTCACTACTACAGAAAAAGCTTGGTAGAAATTTTGACAAAAAGCTCATTTTACTCATTTAGTTTGTCTTGCCCTGTGTGAAAGCACAATGGAAAGCATTTTAAATGCTTTCTACATTGTATATATGTCTTTTCAAAGTTAAAGAGACGCCAAAACAAGACTAATGAACCCACTACATCAATGTTGCTTTAACCACGTTGTAGGTGTTATTCCTGTGTTTAAAACTATATTTTAATGTTCAAAAGTAAGTCCTGAGACAATGTAGTGGTTTTAAGTCAAAATGCTGCTTTGTTGAGTTTAAGACTGGTGTAACATGTTTTCTGCACTTTGCCGTTTGCAGAAACGTCTGCTAACAGTGCCACAAAGCATCAAATCACCCATACAACAATTTCACTACTACAGAAAAAGCTTGGTAGAAATTTTGACAAAAAGCTCATTTTACTTATTTAGTTTCTCTTGCCCTGTCTGAAAGCACAATGGAAAGCATTTTAAACGCTTCCTACATTGTATATATATCTTATACGTCTTTTCAAAGTTAAAGAGACGTCAAAACAAGACTACTGAGCCACTACATCAATGTTGCTTTAACCACGTTGTAGGTGTTATTCCTGTGTTTAAAACTATATTTTAATGTTCAAAAGTAAGTCCTGAGACAATGTAGTGGTTTTAAGTCAAAATGCTACTTTGTTGAGTTTAAGACTGGTGTAACATGTTTTCTGCACTTTGCCATTTGCAGAAACGTCTGCTAACAGTGCCACAAAGCATCAAATCACCCATGCAAATATTTCACTACTACAGAAAAAGCTTGGTAGAAATTTTGACAAAAAGCTCATTTTACTTATTTAGTTTGTCTTGCCCTGTGTGAAAACACAATGGAAAGCATTTTAAACGCTTTCTACATTGCATATAAGTCTTATACGTCTTTTCAAAGTTAAAGAGACGCCAAAACAAGACGATTGAACCCACTACATCAATGTTGCTTTAACCACGTTGTAAGTGTTATCCTGTGTTTAAAACTATATTTTAATGTTCAAAAGTAAGGCCTGAGACAATGTAGTGGTTTTAAGTCAAAATGCTGCTTTGTTGAGTTTAAGACTAGTGTAACATGTTTTCTGCACTTTGCCGTTTGCAGAAACGTCTGCTAACAGTGCCACAAAGCATCAAATCACTCATACAACAATTTCACTACTACAGAAAAAGCTTGGTAGAACTTTTGACAAAAAGCTCATTTTACTTATTTAGTTTGTCTTGCCCTGTGTGAAAACACAATGGAAAGCATTTTAAACGCTTTCTACATTGCATATACGTCTTATACGTCTTTTCAAAGTTAAAGAGACGCCAAAACAAGACGAATGAACCCACTACATCAATGTTGCTTTAACCACGTTATAAGTGTTATTCCTGTGTTTAAAACTATATTTTAATGTTCAAAAGTAAGTCCTGAGACAATGTAGTGGTTTTAAGTCAAAATGCTACTTTGTTGAGTTAAGACTGGTGTAACATGTTTTCTGCACTTTGCCGTTTGCAGAAACGTCTGCTAACAGTGCCACAAAGCATCAAATCACCCATGCAACAATTTCACTACTACAGAAAAAGCTTGGTAGAAATTTTGACAAAAAGCTCATTTTACTCATTTAGTTTGTCTTGCCCTGTGTGAAAGCACAATGGAAAGCATTTTAAATGCTTTCTACATTGTATATATGTCTTTTCAAAGTTAAAGAGACGCCAAAACAAGACTAATGAACCCACTACATCAATGTTGCTTTAACCACGTTGTAAGTGTTATTCCTGTGTTTAAAACTATATTTTAATGTTCAAAAGTAAGTCCTGTGACAATGTAGTGTTTTTAAGTCAAAATGCTGCTTTGTTGAGTTTAAGACTGGTGTAACATGTTTTCTGCACTTTGCCGTTTGCAGAAACGTCTGCTAACAGTGCCACAAAGCATCAAATCACTCATACAACAATTTCACTACTACAGAAAAAGCTTGGTAGAACTTTTGACAAAAAGCTCATTTTACTTATTTAGTTTGTCTTGCCCTGTGTGAAAACACAATGGAAAGCATTTTAAACGCTTTTACATTGCATATACGTCTTATACGTCTTTTCAAAGTTAAAGAGACGCCAAAACAAGACGAATGAACCCACTACATCAATGTTGCTTTAACCACGTTATAAGTGTTATTCCTGTGTTTAAAACTATATTTTAATGTTCAAAAGTAAGTCCTGAGACAATGTAGTGGTTTTAAGTCAAAATGCTGCTTTGTTGAGTTTAAGACTGGTGTAACATGTTTTCTGCACTTTGCCGTTTGCAGAAACGTCTGCTAACAGTGCCACAAAGCATCAAATCACCCATGCAACAATTTCACTACTACAGAAAAAGCTTGGTAGAAATTTTGACAAAAAGCTCATTTTACTCATTTAGTTTGTCTTGCCCTGTGTGAAAGCACAATGGAAAGCATTTTAAATGCTTTCTACATTGTATATATGTCTTTTCAAAGTTAAAGAGACGCCAAAACAAGACTAATGAACCCACTACATCAATGTTGCTTTAACCACGTTGTAGGTGTTATTCCTGTGTTTAAAACTATATTTTAATGTTCAAAAGTAAGTCCTGAGACAATGTAGTGGTTTTAAGTCAAAATGCTGCTTTGTTGAGTTTAAGACTGGTGTAACATGTTTTCTGCACTTTGCCGTTTGCAGAAACGTCTGCTAACAGTGCCACAAAGCATCAAATCACCCATACAACAATTTCACTACTACAGAAAAAGCTTGGTAGAAATTTTGACAAAAAGCTCATTTTACTTATTTAGTTTCTCTTGCCCTGTGTGAAAGCACAATGGAAAGCATTTTAAACGCTTCCTACATTGTATATATATCTTATACGTCTTTTCAAAGTTAAAGAGACGTCAAAACAAGACTACTGAGCCACTACATCAATGTTGCTTTAACCACGTTGTAGGTGTTATTCCTGTGTTTAAAACTATATTTTAATGTTCAAAAGTAAGTCCTGAGACAATGTAGTGGTTTTAAGTCAAAATGCTACTTTGTTGAGTTTAAGACTGGTGTAACATGTTTTCTGCACTTTGCCATTTGCAGAAACGTCTGCTAACAGTGCCACAAAGCATCAAATCACCCATGCAAATATTTCACTACTACAGAAAAAGCTTGGTAGAAATTTTGACAAAAAGCTCATTTTACTTATTTAGTTTCTCTTGCCCTGTGTGAAAACACAATGGAAAGCATTTTAAATGCTTCCTAAATTGTATATACAGCTTATACGTCTTTTCAAAGATAAAGAGGCGTCAAAACAAGACTACTGAACCCACTACATCAATGTTGCTTTAACCACGTTGTAAGTGTTATTCCTGTGTTTAAAACTATATTTTAATGTTCAAAAGTAAGGCCTGAGACAATGTAGTGTTTTTAAGTCAAAATGCTGCTTTGTTGAGTTTAAGACTGGTGTAACATGTTTTCTGCACTTTGCCGTTTGCAGAAACGTCTGCTAACAGTGCCACAAAGCATCAAATCACCCATGCAACAATTTCACTACTACAGAAAAAGCTTGGTTGAAATTTTGACAAAAAGCTCATTTTACTTATTTAGTTTGTCTTGCCCTGTGTGAAAACACAATGGAAAGCATTTTAAACGCTTTCTACATTGCATATACGTCTTATACGTCTTTTCAAAGTTAAAGAGACGCCAAAACAAGACGAATGAACCCACTACATCAATGTTGCTTTAACCACGTTATAAGTGTTATTCCTGTGTTTAAAACTATATTTTAATGTTCAAAAGTAAGTCCTGAGACAATGTAGTGGTTTTAAGTCAAAATGCTGCTTTGTTGAGTTTAAGACTGGTGTAACATGTTTTCTGCACTTTGCCGTTTGCAGAAACGTCTGCTAACAGTGCCACAAAGCATCAAATCACCCATGCAACAATTTCACTACTACAGAAAAAGCTTGGTAGAAATTTTGACAAAAAGCTCATTTTACTCATTTAGTTCGTCTTGCCCTGTGTGAAAGCACAATGGAAAGCATTTTAAATGCTTTCTACATTGTATATATGTCTTTTCAAAGTTAAAGAGACGCCAAAACAAGACTAATGAACCCACTACATCAATGTTGCTTTAACCACGTTGTAGGTGTTATTCCTGTGTTTAAAACTATATTTTAATGTTCAAAAGTAAGTCCTGAGACAATGTAGTGGTTTTAAGTCAAAATGCTGCTTTGTTGAGTTTAAGACTAGTGTAACATGTTTTCTGCACTTTGCCGTTTGCAGAAACGTCTGCTAACAGTGCCACAAAGCATCAAATCACCCATGCAACAATTTCACTACTACAGAAAAAGCTTGGTAGAAATTTTGACAAAAAGCTCATTTTACTCATTTAGTTTGTCTTGCCCTGTGTGAAAGCACAATGGAAAGCATTTTAAATGCTTTCTACATTGTATATATGTCTTTTCAAAGTTAAAGAGACGCCAAAACAAGACTAATGAACCCACTACATCAATGTTGCTTTAACCACGTTGTAGGTGTTATTCCTGTGTTTAAAACTATATTTTAATGTTCAAAAGTAAGTCCTGAGACAATGTAGTGGTTTTAAGTCAAAATGCTACTTTGTTGAGTTTAAGACTGGTGTAACATATTTTCTGCACTTTGCCATTTGCAGAAACGTCTGCTAACAGTGCCACAAAGCATCAAATCACCCATACAACAATTTCACTACTACAGAAAAAGCTTGGTTGAAATTTTGACAAAAAGCTCATTTTACTTATTTAGTTTGTCTTGCCCTGTGTGAAAACACAATGGAAAGCATTTTAAACGCTTTTACATTGCATATACGTCTTATACGTCTTTTCAAAGTTAAAGAGACGCCAAAACAAGACGAATGAACCCACTACATCAATGTTGCTTTAACCACGTTATAAGTGTTATTCCTGTGTTTAAAACTATATTTTAATGTTCAAAAGTAAGTCCTGAGACAATGTAGTGGTTTTAAGTCAAAATGCTGCTTTGTTGAGTTTAAGACTGGTGTAACATGTTTTCTGCACTTTGCCGTTTGCAGAAACGTCTGCTAACAGTGCCACAAAGCATCAAATCACCCATGCAACAATTTCACTACTACAGAAAAAGCTTGGTAGAAATTTTGACAAAAAGCTCATTTTACTCATTTAGTTTGTCTTGCCCTGTGTGAAAGCACAATGGAAAGCATTTTAAATGCTTTCTACATTGTATATATGTCTTTTCAAAGTTAAAGAGACGCCAAAACAAGACTAATGAACCCACTACATCAATGTTGCTTTAACCACGTTGTAGGTGTTATTCCTGTGTTTAAAACTATATTTTAATGTTCAAAAGTAAGTCCTGAGACAATGTAGTGGTTTTAAGTCAAAATGCTGCTTTGTTGAGTTTAAGACTGGTGTAACATGTTTTCTGCACTTTGCCGTTTGCAGAAACGTCTGCTAACAGTGCCACAAAGCATCAAATCACCCATACAACAATTTCACTACTACAGAAAAAGCTTGGTAGAAATTTTGACAAAAAGCTCATTTTACTTATTTAGTTTCTCTTGCCCTGTCTGAAAGCACAATGGAAAGCATTTTAAACGCTTCCTACATTGTATATATATCTTATACGTCTTTTCAAAGTTAAAGAGACGTCAAAACAAGACTACTGAGCCACTACATCAATGTTGCTTTAACCACGTTGTAGGTGTTATTCCTGTGTTTAAAACTATATTTTAATGTTCAAAAGTAAGTCCTGAGACAATGTAGTGGTTTTAAGTCAAAATGCTACTTTGTTGAGTTTAAGACTGGTGTAACATGTTTTCTGCACTTTGCCATTTGCAGAAACGTCTGCTAACAGTGCCACAAAGCATCAAATCACCCATGCAAATATTTCACTACTACAGAAAAAGCTTGGTAGAAATTTTGACAAAAAGCTCATTTTACTTATTTAGTTTCTCTTGCCCTGTGTGAAAACACAATGGAAAGCATTTTAAATGCTTCCTAAATTGTATATACAGCTTATACGTCTTTTCAAAGATAAAGAGGCGTCAAAACAAGACTACTGAACCCACTACATCAATGTTGCTTTAACCACGTTGTAAGTGTTATTCCTGTGTTTAAAACTATATTTTAATGTTCAAAAGTAAGTCCTGAGACAATGTAGTGGTTTTAAGTCAAAATGCTACTTTGTTGAGTTTAAGACTAGTGTAACATGTTTTCTGCACTTTGCCATTTGCAGAAACGTCTGCTAACAGTGCCACAAAGCATCAAATCACCCATGCAAATATTTCACTACTACAGAAAAAGCTTGGTAGAAATTTTGACAAAAAGCTCATTTTACTCATTTAGTTTGTCTTGCCCTGTGTGAAAGCACAATGGAAAGCATTTTAAATGCTTTCTACATTGTATATATGTCTTTTCAAAGTTAAAGAGACGCCAAAACAAGACTAATGAACCCACTACATCAATGTTGCTTTAACCACGTTGTAGGTGTTATTCCTGTGTTTAAAACTATATTTTAATGTTCAAAAGTAAGTCCTGAGACAATGTAGTGGTTTTAAGTCAAAATGCTGCTTTGTTGAGTTTAAGACTGGTGTAACATGTTTTCTGCACTTTGCCGTTTGCAGAAACGTCTGCTAACAGTGCCACAAAGCATCAAATCACCCATACAACAATTTCACTACTACAGAAAAAGCTTGGTAGAAATTTTGACAAAAAGCTCATTTTACTTATTTAGTTTCTCTTGCCCTGTCTGAAAGCACAATGGAAAGCATTTTAAACGCTTCCTACATTGTATATATATCTTATACGTCTTTTCAAAGTTAAAGAGACGTCAAAACAAGACTACTGAGCCACTACATCAATGTTGCTTTAACCACGTTGTAGGTGTTATTCCTGTGTTTAAAACTATATTTTAATGTTCAAAAGTAAGTCCTGAGACAATGTAGTGGTTTTAAGTCAAAATGCTACTTTGTTGAGTTTAAGACTAGTGTAACATGTTTTCTGCACTTTGCCGTTTGCAGAAACGTCTGCTAACAGTGCCACAAAGCATCAAATCACTCATACAACAATTTCACTACTACAGAAAAAGCTTGGTAGAACTTTTGACAAAAAGCTCATTTTACTTATTTAGTTTCTCTTGCCCTGTGTGAAAACACAATGGAAAGCATTTTAAACGCTTTTACATTGCATATACGTCTTATACGTCTTTTCAAAGTTAAAGAGACGCCAAAACAAGACGAATGAACCCACTACATCAATGTTGCTTTAACCACGTTATAAGTGTTATTCCTGTGTTTAAAACTATATTTTAATGTTCAAAAGTAAGTCCTGAGACAATGTAGTGGTTTTAAGTCAAAATGCTGCTTTGTTGAGTTTAAGACTGGTGTAACATGTTTTCTGCACTTTGCCGTTTGCAGAAACGTCTGCTAACAGTGCCACAAAGCATCAAATCACCCATGCAACAATTTCACTACTACAGAAAAAGCTTGGTAGAAATTTTGACAAAAAGCTCATTTTACTCATTTAGTTCGTCTTGCCCTGTGTGAAAGCACAATGGAAAGCATTTTAAATGCTTTCTACATTGTATATATGTCTTTTCAAAGTTAAAGAGACGCCAAAACAAGACTAATGAACCCACTACATCAATGTTGCTTTAACCACGTTGTAGGTGTTATTCCTGTGTTTAAAACTATATTTTAATGTTCAAAAGTAAGTCCTGAGACAATGTAGTGGTTTTAAGTCAAAATGCTACTTTGTTGAGTTTAAGACTAGTGTAACATGTTTTCTGCACTTTGCCATTTGCAGAAACGTCTGCTAACAGTGCCACAAAGCATCAAATCACCCATGCAAATATTTCACTACTACAGAAAAAGCTTGGTAGAAATTTTGACAAAAAGCTCATTTTACTTATTTAGTTTCTCTTGCCCTGTGTGAAAACACAATGGAAAGCATTTTAAATGCTTCCTAAATTGTATATACAGCTTATACGTCTTTTCAAAGATAAAGAGGCGTCAAAACAAGACTACTGAACCCACTACATCAATGTTGCTTTAACCACGTTGTAAGTGTTATTCCTGTGTTTAAAACTATATTTTAATGTTCAAAAGTAAGGCCTGAGACAATGTAGTGTTTTTAAGTCAAAATGCTGCTTTGTTGAGTTTAAGACTGGTGTAACATGTTTTCTGCACTTTGCCGTTTGCAGAAACGTCTGCTAACAGTGCCACAAAGCATCAAATCACCCATGCAACAATTTCACTACTACAGAAAAAGCTTGGTAGAAATTTTGACAAAAAGCTCATTTTACTTATTTAGTTTGTCCTGCCCTGAGTGAAAACACAATGGAAAGCATTTTAAACGCTTTCTACATTGCATATACGTCTTTTACGTCTTTTCAAAGTTAAAGAGACGCCAAAACAAGACTAATGAACCCACTACATCAATGTTGCTTTAACCACGTTGTAAGTGTTATTCCTTTGTTTAAAACTATAATTTAATATTCAAAAGTAAGTCCTGTGACAATGTAGTGTTTTTAAGTCAAAATGCTGCTTTGTTGAGTTTAAGACTGGTGTAACATGTTTTCTGCACTTTGCCATTTGCAGAAACGTCTGCTAACAGTGCCACAAAGCATCAAATCACCCATACAACAATTTCACTACTACAGAAAAAGCTTGGTAGAAATTTTGACAAAAAGCTCATTTTACTTATTTAGTTTCTCTTGCCCTGTGTGAAAGCACAATGGAAAGCATTTTAAACGCTTCCTACATTGTATATATATCTTATACGTCTTTTCAAAGTTAAAGAGACGTCAAAACAAGACTACTGAGCCACAACATCAATGTTGCTTTAACAACGTTGTAAGTGTTATTCCTGTGTTTAAAACTATATTTTAATGTTCAAAAGTAAGTCCTGAGACAATGTAGTGGTTTTAAGTCAAAATGACAAAAAGCTCATTTTACTCATTTAGTTTGTCTTGCCCTGTGTGAAAGCACAATGGAAAGCATTTTAAACGCTTCCTACATAGTATATTCAGCTTATACGTCTTTTCAAAGTTAAAGAGACGCCAAAACAAGACGAATGAACCCACTACATCAATGTTGCTTTAACCACGTTGTAAGTGTTATTCCTGTGTTTAAAACTATATTTTAATGTTCAAAAGTAAGTCCTGAGACAATGTAGTGGTTTTAAGTCAAAATGCTGCTTTGTTGAGTTTAAGACTGGTGTAACATGTTTTCTGCACTTTGCCGTTTGCAGAAACGTCTGCTAACAGTGCCACAAAGCATCAAATCACCCATACAAAAATTTCACTACTACAGAAAAAGTTTGGTAGAAATTTTGACAAAAAGCTCATTTTACTTATTTAGTTTCTCTTGCCCTGTGTGAAAGCACAATGGAAAGCATTTTAAACGCTTCCTACATTGTATATATATCTTATACGTCTTTTCAAAGTTAAAGAGACGTCAAAACAAGACTACTGAGCCACTACATCAATGTTGCTTTAACCACGTTGTAAGTGTTATTCCTGTGTTTAAAACTATATTTTAATGTTCAAAAGTAAGTCCTGAGACAATGTAGTGGTTTTAAGTCAAAATGCTGCTTTGTTGAGTTTAAGACTGGTGTAACATGTTTTCTGCACTTTGCCGTTTGCAGAAACGTCTGCTAACAGTGCCACAAAGCATCAAATCACCCATGCAACAATTTCACTACTACAGAAAAAGCTTGGTAGAAATTTTGACAAAAAGCTCATTTTACTCATTTAGTTTGTCTTGCCCTGTGTGAAAGCACAATGGAAAGCATTTTAAACGCTTTCTACATTGAATATATGTCTTTTCAAAGTTAAAGAGACGCCAAAACAAGACGAATGAACCCACTACATCAATGTTGCTTTAACCACGTTATAAGTGTTATTCCTGTGTTCAAAACTATATTTTAATGTTCAAAAGTAAGTCCTGAGACAATGTAGTGGTTTTAAGTCAAAATGCTGCTTTGTTGAGTTTAAGACTGGTGTAACATGTTTTCTGCACTTTGCCGTTTGCAGAAACGTCTGCTAACAGTGCCACAAAGCATCAAATCACCCATGCAACTATTTCAGTACTACAGAAAAAGCTTGGTAGAAATTTTGACAAAAAGCTCATTTTACTTATTTAGTTTGTCCTGCCCTGAGTGAAAACACAATGGAAAGCATTTTAAACGCTTTCTACATTGAATATATGTCTTTTCAAAGTTAAAGAGACGCCAAAACAAGACGAATGAACCCACTACATCAATGTTGCTTTAACCACGTTATAAGTGTTATTCCTGTGTTCAAAACTATATTTTAATGTTCAAAAGTAAGTCCTGAGACAATGTAGTGGTTTTAAGTCAAAATGCTGCTTTGTTGAGTTTAAGACTGGTGTAACATGTTTTCTGCACTTTGCCGTTTGCAGAAACGTCTGCTAACAGTGCCACAAAGCATCAAATCACCCATGCAACTATTTCAGTACTACAGAAAAAGCTTGGTAGAAATTTTGACAAAAAGCTCATTTTACTTATTTAGTTTGTCTTGCCCTGTGTGAAAACACAATGGAAAGCATTTTAAACGCTTTCTACATTGCATATACGTCTTATACGTCTTTTCAAAGTTAAAGAGACGCCAAAACAAGACGAATGAACCCACTACATCAATGTTGCTTTAACCACGTTGTAAGTGTTATTCCTTTGTTTAAAACTATATTTTAATGTTCAAAAGTAAGTCCTGAGACAATGTAGTGGTTTTAAGTCAAAATGCTGCTTTGTTGAGTTTAAGACTGGTGTAACATGTTTTCTGCACTTTGCCATTTGCAGAAACGTCTGCTAACAGTGCCACAAAGCATCAAATCACCCATGCAAATATTTCACTACTACAGAAAAAGCTTGGTAGAAATTTTGACAAAAAGCTCATTTTACTTATTTAGTTTCTCTTGCCCTGTGTGAAAGCACAATGGAAAGCATTTTAAACGCTTCCTACATTGTATATATATCTTATACGTCTTTTCAAAGTTAAAGAGACGTCAAAACAAGACTACTGAGCCACTACATCAATGTTGCTTTAACCACGTTGTAAGTGTTATTCCTGTGTTTAAAACTATATTTTAATGTTCAAAAGTAAGTCCTGAGACAATGTAGTGGTTTTAAGTCAAAATGCTGCTTTGTTGAGTTTAAGACTGGTGTAACATGTTTTCTGCACTTTGCCGTTTGCAGAAACGTCTGCTAACAGTGCCACAAAGCATCAAATCACCCATGCAACAATTTCACTACTACAGAAAAAGCTTGGTAGAAATTTTGACAAAAAGCTCATTTTACTCATTTAGTTTGTCTTGCCCTGTGTGAAAGCACAATGGAAAGCATTTTAAACGCTTTCTACATTGAATATATGTCTTTTCAAAGTTAAAGAGACGCCAAAACAAGACGAATGAACGCACTACATCAATGTTGCTTTAACCACGTTATAAGTGTTATTCCTGTGTTTAAAACTATATTTTAATGTTCAAAAGTAAGTCCTGAGACAATGTAGTGGTTTTAAGTCAAAATGCTGCTTTGTTGAGTTTAAGACTGGTGTAACATGTTTTCTGCACTTTGCCGTTTGCAGAAACGTCTGCTAACAGTGCCACAAAGCATCAAATCACCCATGCAACTATTTCAGTACTACAGAAAAAGCTTGGTAGAAATTTTGACAAAAAGCTCATTTTACTTATTTAGTTTGTCTTGCCCTGTGTGAAAACACAATGGAAAGCATTTTAAACGCTTCCTACATTGTATATATATCTTATACGTCTTTTCAAAGTTAAAGAGACGCCAAAACAAGACTAATGAACCCACTACATCAATGTTGCTTTAACCACGTTGTAAGTGTTATTCCTTTGTTTAAAACTATATTTTAATGTTCAAAAGTAAGTCCTGAGACAATGTAGTGGTTTTAAGTCAAAATGCTGCTTTGTTGAGTTTAAGACTGGTGTAACATGTTTTCTGCACTTTGCCATTTGCAGAAACGTCTGATAACAGTGCCACAAAGCATCAAATCACCCATACAAAAATTTCACTACTACAGAAAAAGTTTGGTAGAAATTTTGACAAAAAGCTCATTTTACTTATTTAGTTTCTCTTGCTCTGTGTGAAAGCACAATGGAAAGCATTTTAAACGCTTCCTACATTGTATATATATCTTATACGTCTTTTCAAAGTTAAAGAGACGTCAAAACAAGACTACTGAGCCACTACATCAATGTTGCTTTAACCACGTTGTAAGTGTTATTCCTGTGTTTAAAACTATATTTTAATGTTCAAAAGTAAGTCCTGAGACAATGTAGTGGTTTTAAGTCAAAATGCTGCTTTGTTGAGTTTAAGACTGGTGTAACATGTTTTCTGCACTTTGCCGTTTGCAGAAACGTCTGCTAACAGTGCCACAAAGCATCAAATCACCCATACAACAATTTCACTACTACAGAAAAAGCTTGGTAGAAATTTTGACAAAAAGCTCATTTTACTTATTTAGTTTCTCTTGCCCTGTCTGAAAGCACAATGGAAAGCATTTTAAACGCTTCCTACATTGTATATATATCTTATACGTCTTTTCAAAGTTAAAGAGACGTCAAAACAAGACTACTGAGCCACTACATCAATGTTGCTTTAACCACGTTGTAGGTGTTATTCCTGTGTTTAAAACTATATTTTAATGTTCAAAAGTAAGTCCTGAGACAATGTAGTGGTTTTAAGTCAAAATGCTACTTTGTTGAGTTTAAGACTGGTGTAACATGTTTTCTGCACTTTGCCATTTGCAGAAACGTCTGCTAACAGTGCCACAAAGCATCAAATCACCCATGCAAATATTTCACTACTACAGAAAAAGCTTGGTAGAAATTTTGACAAAAAGCTCATTTTACTTATTTAGTTTGTCTTGCCCTGTGTGAAAACACAATGGAAAGCATTTTAAACGCTTTCTACATTGCATATAAGTCTTATACGTCTTTTCAAAGTTAAAGAGACGCCAAAACAAGACGATTGAACCCACTACATCAATGTTGCTTTAACCACGTTGTAAGTGTTATCCTGTGTTTAAAACTATATTTTAATGTTCAAAAGTAAGGCCTGAGACAATGTAGTGGTTTTAAGTCAAAATGCTACTTTGTTGAGTTAAGACTGGTGTAACATGTTTTCTGCACTTTGCCGTTTGCAGAAACGTCTGCTAACAGTGCCACAAAGCATCAAATCACCCATGCAACAATTTCACTACTACAGAAAAAGCTTGGTAGAAATTTTGACAAAAAGCTCATTTTACTCATTTAGTTTGTCTTGCCCTGTGTGAAAGCACAATGGAAAGCATTTTAAATGCTTTCTACATTGTATATATGTCTTTTCAAAGTTAAAGAGACGCCAAAACAAGACTAATGAACCCACTACATCAATGTTGCTTTAACCACGTTGTAAGTGTTATTCCTGTGTTTAAAACTATATTTTAATGTTCAAAAGTAAGTCCTGTGACAATGTAGTGTTTTTAAGTCAAAATGCTGCTTTGTTGAGTTTAAGACTGGTGTAACATGTTTTCTGCACTTTGCCGTTTGCAGAAACGTCTGCTAACAGTGCCACAAAGCATCAAATCACTCATACAACAATTTCACTACTACAGAAAAAGCTTGGTAGAACTTTTGACAAAAAGCTCATTTTACTTATTTAGTTTGTCTTGCCCTGTGTGAAAACACAATGGAAAGCATTTTAAACGCTTTTACATTGCATATACGTCTTATACGTCTTTTCAAAGTTAAAGAGACGCCAAAACAAGACGAATGAACCCACTACATCAATGTTGCTTTAACCACGTTATAAGTGTTATTCCTGTGTTTAAAACTATATTTTAATGTTCAAAAGTAAGTCCTGAGACAATGTAGTGGTTTTAAGTCAAAATGCTGCTTTGTTGAGTTTAAGACTGGTGTAACATGTTTTCTGCACTTTGCCGTTTGCAGAAACGTCTGCTAACAGTGCCACAAAGCATCAAATCACCCATGCAACAATTTCACTACTACAGAAAAAGCTTGGTAGAAATTTTGACAAAAAGCTCATTTTACTCATTTAGTTTGTCTTGCCCTGTGTGAAAGCACAATGGAAAGCATTTTAAATGCTTTCTACATTGTATATATGTCTTTTCAAAGTTAAAGAGACGCCAAAACAAGACTAATGAACCCACTACATCAATGTTGCTTTAACCACGTTGTAGGTGTTATTCCTGTGTTTAAAACTATATTTTAATGTTCAAAAGTAAGTCCTGAGACAATGTAGTGGTTTTAAGTCAAAATGCTGCTTTGTTGAGTTTAAGACTGGTGTAACATGTTTTCTGCACTTTGCCGTTTGCAGAAACGTCTGCTAACAGTGCCACAAAGCATCAAATCACCCATACAACAATTTCACTACTACAGAAAAAGCTTGGTAGAAATTTTGACAAAAAGCTCATTTTACTTATTTAGTTTCTCTTGCCCTGTGTGAAAGCACAATGGAAAGCATTTTAAACGCTTCCTACATTGTATATATATCTTATACGTCTTTTCAAAGTTAAAGAGACGTCAAAACAAGACTACTGAGCCACTACATCAATGTTGCTTTAACCACGTTGTAGGTGTTATTCCTGTGTTTAAAACTATATTTTAATGTTCAAAAGTAAGTCCTGAGACAATGTAGTGGTTTTAAGTCAAAATGCTACTTTGTTGAGTTTAAGACTGGTGTAACATGTTTTCTGCACTTTGCCATTTGCAGAAACGTCTGCTAACAGTGCCACAAAGCATCAAATCACCCATGCAAATATTTCACTACTACAGAAAAAGCTTGGTAGAAATTTTGACAAAAAGCTCATTTTACTTATTTAGTTTCTCTTGCCCTGTGTGAAAACACAATGGAAAGCATTTTAAATGCTTCCTAAATTGTATATACAGCTTATACGTCTTTTCAAAGATAAAGAGGCGTCAAAACAAGACTACTGAACCCACTACATCAATGTTGCTTTAACCACGTTGTAAGTGTTATTCCTGTGTTTAAAACTATATTTTAATGTTCAAAAGTAAGGCCTGAGACAATGTAGTGTTTTTAAGTCAAAATGCTGCTTTGTTGAGTTTAAGACTGGTGTAACATGTTTTCTGCACTTTGCCATTTGCAGAAACGTCTGCTAACAGTGCCACAAAGCATCAAATCACCCATGCAACAATTTCACTACTACAGAAAAAGCTTGGTTGAAATTTTGACAAAAAGCTCATTTTACTCATTTAGTTCGTCTTGCCCTGTGTGAAAGCACAATGGAAAGCATTTTAAATGCTTTCTACATTGTATATATGTCTTTTCAAAGTTAAAGAGACGCCAAAACAAGACTAATGAACCCACTACATCAATGTTGCTTTAACCACGTTGTAGGTGTTATTCCTGTGTTTAAAACTATATTTTAATGTTCAAAAGTAAGTCCTGAGACAATGTAGTGGTTTTAAGTCAAAATGCTACTTTGTTGAGTTTAAGACTAGTGTAACATGTTTTCTGCACTTTGCCATTTGCAGAAACGTCTGCTAACAGTGCCACAAAGCATCAAATCACCCATGCAAATATTTCACTACTACAGAAAAAGCTTGGTAGAAATTTTGACAAAAAGCTCATTTTACTTATTTAGTTTCTCTTGCCCTGTGTGAAAACACAATGGAAAGCATTTTAAATGCTTCCTAAATTGTATATACAGCTTATACGTCTTTTCAAAGATAAAGAGGCGTCAAAACAAGACTACTGAACCCACTACATCAATGTTGCTTTAACCACGTTGTAAGTGTTATTCCTGTGTTTAAAACTATATTTTAATGTTCAAAAGTAAGGCCTGAGACAATGTAGTGTTTTTAAGTCAAAATGCTGCTTTGTTGAGTTTAAGACTGGTGTAACATGTTTTCTGCACTTTGCCGTTTGCAGAAACGTCTGCTAACAGTGCCACAAAGCATCAAATCACCCATGCAACAATTTCACTACTACAGAAAAAGCTTGGTAGAAATTTTGACAAAAAGCTCATTTTACTTATTTAGTTTGTCCTGCCCTGAGTGAAAACACAATGGAAAGCATTTTAAACGCTTTCTACATTGCATATACGTCTTTTACGTCTTTTCAAAGTTAAAGAGACGCCAAAACAAGACTAATGAACCCACTACATCAATGTTGCTTTAACCACGTTGTAAGTGTTATTCCTTTGTTTAAAACTATAATTTAATATTCAAAAGTAAGTCCTGTGACAATGTAGTGTTTTTAAGTCAAAATGCTGCTTTGTTGAGTTTAAGACTGGTGTAACATGTTTTCTGCACTTTGCCATTTGCAGAAACGTCTGCTAACAGTGCCACAAAGCATCAAATCACCCATACAACAATTTCACTACTACAGAAAAAGCTTGGTAGAAATTTTGACAAAAAGCTCATTTTACTTATTTAGTTTCTCTTGCCCTGTGTGAAAGCACAATGGAAAGCATTTTAAACGCTTCCTACATTGTATATATATCTTATACGTCTTTTCAAAGTTAAAGAGACGTCAAAACAAGACTACTGAGCCACAACATCAATGTTGCTTTAACAACGTTGTAAGTGTTATTCCTGTGTTTAAAACTATATTTTAATGTTCAAAAGTAAGTCCTGAGACAATGTAGTGGTTTTAAGTCAAAATGACAAAAAGCTCATTTTACTCATTTAGTTTGTCTTGCCCTGTGTGAAAGCACAATGGAAAGCATTTTAAACGCTTCCTACATAGTATATTCAGCTTATACGTCTTTTCAAAGTTAAAGAGACGCCAAAACAAGACGAATGAACCCACTACATCAATGTTGCTTTAACCACGTTATAAGTGTTATTCCTGTGTTTAAAAGTATATTTTAATGTTCAAAAGTAAGTCCTGAGACAATGTAGTGGTTTTAAGTCAAAATGCTGCTTTGTTGAGTTTAAGACTGGTGTAACATGTTTTCTGCACTTTGCCGTTTGCAGAAACGTCTGCTAACAGTGCCACAAAGCATCAAATCACCCATACAAAAATTTCACTACTACAGAAAAAGTTTGGTAGAAATTTTGACAAAAAGCTCATTTTACTTATTTAGTTTCTCTTGCCCTGTGTGAAAGCACAATGGAAAGCATTTTAAACGCTTCCTACATTGTATATATATCTTATACGTCTTTTCAAAGTTAAAGAGACGTCAAAACAAGACTACTGAGCCACTACATCAATGTTGCTTTAACCACGTTGTAAGTGTTATTCCTGTGTTTAAAACTATATTTTAATGTTCAAAAGTAAGTCCTGAGACAATGTAGTGGTTTTAAGTCAAAATGCTGCTTTGTTGAGTTTAAGACTGGTGTAACATGTTTTCTGCACTTTGCCGTTTGCAGAAACGTCTGCTAACAGTGCCACAAAGCATCAAATCACCCATGCAACAATTTCACTACTACAGAAAAAGCTTGGTAGAAATTTTGACAAAAAGCTCATTTTACTCATTTAGTTTGTCTTGCCCTGTGTGAAAGCACAATGGAAAGCATTTTAAACGCTTTCTACATTGAATATATGTCTTTTCAAAGTTAAAGAGACGCCAAAACAAGACGAATGAACCCACTACATCAATGTTGCTTTAACCACGTTATAAGTGTTATTCCTGTGTTCAAAACTATATTTTAATGTTCAAAAGTAAGTCCTGAGACAATGTAGTGGTTTTAAGTCAAAATGCTGCTTTGTTGAGTTTAAGACTGGTGTAACATGTTTTCTGCACTTTGCCGTTTGCAGAAACGTCTGCTAACAGTGCCACAAAGCATCAAATCACCCATGCAACTATTTCAGTACTACAGAAAAAGCTTGGTAGAAATTTTGACAAAAAGCTCATTTTACTTATTTAGTTTGTCTTGCCCTGTGTGAAAACACAATGGAAAGCATTTTAAACGCTTTCTACATTGCATATACGTCTTATACGTCTTTTCAAAGTTAAAGAGACGCCAAAACAAGACGAATGAACCCACTACATCAATGTTGCTTTAACCACGTTGTAAGTGTTATTCCTTTGTTTAAAACTATATTTTAATGTTCAAAAGTAAGTCCTGAGACAATGTAGTGGTTTTAAGTCAAAATGCTGCTTTGTTGAGTTTAAGACTGGTGTAACATGTTTTCTGCACTTTGCCATTTGCAGAAACGTCTGCTAACAGTGCCACAAAGCATCAAATCACCCATGCAAATATTTCACTACTACAGAAAAAGCTTGGTAGAAATTTTGACAAAAAGCTCATTTTACTTATTTAGTTTCTCTTGCCCTGTGTGAAAGCACAATGGAAAGCATTTTAAACGCTTCCTACATTGTATATATATCTTATACGTCTTTTCAAAGTTAAAGAGACGTCAAAACAAGACTACTGAGCCACTACATCAATGTTGCTTTAACCACGTTGTAAGTGTTATTCCTGTGTTTAAAACTATATTTTAATGTTCAAAAGTAAGTCCTGAGACAATGTAGTGGTTTTAAGTCAAAATGCTGCTTTGTTGAGTTTAAGACTGGTGTAACATGTTTTCTGCACTTTGCCGTTTGCAGAAACGTCTGCTAACAGTGCCACAAAGCATCAAATCACCCATGCAACAATTTCACTACTACAGAAAAAGCTTGGTAGAAATTTTGACAAAAAGCTCATTTTACTCATTTAGTTTGTCTTGCCCTGTGTGAAAGCACAATGGAAAGCATTTTAAACGCTTTCTACATTGAATATATGTCTTTTCAAAGTTAAAGAGACGCCAAAACAAGACGAATGAACGCACTACATCAATGTTGCTTTAACCACGTTATAAGTGTTATTCCTGTGTTTAAAACTATATTTTAATGTTCAAAAGTAAGTCCTGAGACAATGTAGTGGTTTTAAGTCAAAATGCTGCTTTGTTGAGTTTAAGACTGGTGTAACATGTTTTCTGCACTTTGCCGTTTGCAGAAACGTCTGCTAACAGTGCCACAAAGCATCAAATCACTCATGCAACTATTTCAGTACTACAGAAAAAGCTTGGTAGAAATTTTGACAAAAAGCTCATTTTACTTATTTAGTTTGTCTTGCCCTGTGTGAAAACACAATGGAAAGCATTTTAAACGCTTCCTACATTGTATATATATCTTATACGTCTTTTCAAAGTTAAAGAGACGCCAAAACAAGACTAATGAACCCACTACATCAATGTTGCTTTAACCACGTTGTAAGTGTTATTCCTTTGTTTAAAACTATATTTTAATGTTCAAAAGTAAGTCCTGAGACAATGTAGTGGTTTTAAGTCAAAATGCTGCTTTGTTGAGTTTAAGACTGGTGTAACATGTTTTCTGCACTTTGCCATTTGCAGAAACGTCTGATAACAGTGCCACAAAGCATCAAATCACCCATACAAAAATTTCACTACTACAGAAAAAGTTTGGTAGAAATTTTGACAAAAAGCTCATTTTACTTATTTAGTTTCTCTTGCTCTGTGTGAAAGCACAATGGAAAGCATTTTAAACGCTTCCTACATTGTATATATATCTTATACGTCTTTTCAAAGTTAAAGAGACGTCAAAACAAGACTACTGAGCCACTACATCAATGTTGCTTTAACCACGTTGTAAGTGTTATTCCTGTGTTTAAAACTATATTTTAATGTTCAAAAGTAAGTCCTGAGACAATGTAGTGGTTTTAAGTCAAAATGCTGCTTTGTTGAGTTTAAGACTGGTGTAACATGTTTTCTGCACTTTGCCGTTTGCAGAAACGTCTGCTAACAGTGCCACAAAGCATCAAATCACCCATGCAACAATTTCACTACTACAGAAAAAGCTTGGTAGAAATTTTGACAAAAAGCTCATTTTACTCATTTAGTTTGTCTTGCCCTGTGTGAAAACACAATGGAAAGCATTTTAAACGCTTTCTACATTGCATATACGTCTTATACGTCTTTTCAAAGTTAAAGAGACGCCAAAACAAGACGAATGAACCCACTACATCAATGTTGCTTTAACCACGTTTTACGTGTTATTCCTTTGTTTAAAACTATATTTTAATGTTCAAAAGTAAGTCCTGTGACAATGTAGTGTTTTTAAGTCAAAATGCTGCTTTGTTGAGTTTAAGACTGGTGTAACATTTTTTCTGCACTTTGCCGTTTGCAGAAACGTCTGCTAACAGTGCCACAAAGCATCAAATCACCCATACAACAATTTCACTACTACAGAAAAAGCTTGGAAGATATTTTGACAAAAAGCTCATTTTACTTATTTAGTTTGTCTTGCCCTGTGTGAAAACACAATGGAAAGCATTTTAAACGCTTTCTACATTGCATATACGTCTTATACGTCTTTTCAAAGTTAAAGAGACGCCAAAACAAGACGAATGAACCCACTACATCAATGTTGCTTTAACCACGTTGTACGTGTTATTCCTTTGTTTAAAACTATATTTTAATGTTCAAAAGTAAGTCCTGTGACAATGTAGTGTTTTTAAGTCAAAATGCTGCTTTGTTGAGTTTAAGACTGGTGTAACATGTTTTCTGCACTTTGCCGTTTGCAGAAACGTCTGCTAACAGTGCCACAAAGCATCAAATCACCCATACAAAAATTTCACTACTACAGAAAAAGTTTGGTAGAAATTTTGACAAAAAGCTCATTTTACTTATTTAGTTTCTCTTGCCCTGTGTGAAAGCACAATGGAAAGCATTTTAAACGCTTCCTACATTGTATATATATCTTATACGTCTTTTCAAAGTTAAAGAGACGTCAAAACAAGACTACTGAGCCACTACATCAATGTTGCTTTAACCACGTTGTAAGTGTTATTCCTGTGTTTAAAACTATATTTTAATGTTCAAAAGTAAGTCCTGAGACAATGTAGTGGTTTTAAGTCAAAATGCTGCTTTGTTGAGTTTAAGACTGGTGTAACATGTTTTCTGCACTTTGCCGTTTGCAGAAACGTCTGCTAACAGTGCCACAAAGCATCAAATCACCCATCCAACAATTTCACTACTACAGAAAAAGCTTGGTAGAAATTTTGACAAAAAGCTCATTTTACTCATTTAGTTTGTCTTGCCCTGTGTGAAAGCACAATGGAAAGCATTTTAAACGCTTTCTACATTGAATATATGTCTTTTCAAAGTTAAAGAGACGCCAAAACAAGACGAATGAACCCACTACATCAATGTTGCTTTAACCACGTTATAAGTGTTATTGCTGTGTTCAAAACTATATTTTAATGTTCAAAAGTAAGTCCTGAGACAATGTAGTGGTTTTAAGTCAAAATGCTGCTTTGTTGAGTTTAAGACTGGTGTAACATGTTTTCTGCACTTTGCCGTTTGCAGAAACGTCTGCTAACAGTGCCACAAAGCATCAAATCACCCATGCAACTATTTCAGTACTACAGAAAAAGCTTGGTAGAAATTTTGACAAAAAGCTCATTTTACTTATTTAGTTTGTCTTGCCCTGTGTGAAAACACAATGGAAAGCATTTTAAACGCTTTCTACATTGCATATACGTCTTATACGTCTTTTCAAAGTTAAAGAGACGCCAAAACAAGACGAATGAACCCACTACATCAATGTTGCTTTAACCACGTTGTACGTGTTATTCCTTTGTTTAAAACTATATTTTAATGTTCAAAAGTAAGTCCTGTGACAATGTAGTGTTTTTAAGTCAAAATGCTGCTTTGTTGAGTTTAAGACTGGTGTAACATGTTTTCTGCACTTTGCCGTTTGCAGAAACGTCTGCTAACAGTGCCACAAAGCATCAAATCACCCATGCAACTATTTCAGTACTACAGAAAAAGCTTGGTAGAAATTTTGACAAAAAGCTCATTTTACTTATTTAGTTTGTCCTGCCCTGAGTGAAAACACAATGGAAAGCATTTTAAACGCTTTCTACATTGAATATATGTCTTTTCAAAGTTAAAGAGACGCCAAAACAAGACGAATGAACCCACTACATCAATGTTGCTTTAACCACGTTATAAGTGTTATTCCTGTGTTCAAAACTATATTTTAATGTTCAAAAGTAAGTCCTGAGACAATGTAGTGGTTTTAAGTCAAAATGCTGCTTTGTTGAGTTTAAGACTGGTGTAACATGTTTTCTGCACTTTGCCGTTTGCAGAAACGTCTGCTAACAGTGCCACAAAGCATCAAATCACCCATGCAACTATTTCAGTACTACAGAAAAAGCTTGGTAGAAATTTTGACAAAAAGCTCATTTTACTTATTTAGTTTGTCTTGCCCTGTGTGAAAACACAATGGAAAGCATTTTAAACGCTTTCTACATTGCATATACGTCTTATACGTCTTTTCAAAGTTAAAGAGACGCCAAAACAAGACGAATGAACCCACTACATCAATGTTGCTTTAACCACGTTGTAAGTGTTATTCCTTTGTTTAAAACTATATTTTAATGTTCAAAAGTAAGTCCTGAGACAATGTAGTGGTTTTAAGTCAAAATGCTGCTTTGTTGAGTTTAAGACTGGTGTAACATGTTTTCTGCACTTTGCCATTTGCAGAAACGTCTGCTAACAGTGCCACAAAGCATCAAATCACCCATGCAAATATTTCACTACTACAGAAAAAGCTTGGTAGAAATTTTGACAAAAAGCTCATTTTACTTATTTAGTTTCTCTTGCCCTGTGTGAAAGCACAATGGAAAGCATTTTAAACGCTTCCTACATTGTATATATATCTTATACGTCTTTTCAAAGTTAAAGAGACGTCAAAACAAGACTACTGAGCCACTACATCAATGTTGCTTTAACCACGTTGTAAGTGTTATTCCTGTGTTTAAAACTATATTTTAATGTTCAAAAGTAAGTCCTGAGACAATGTAGTGGTTTTAAGTCAAAATGCTGCTTTGTTGAGTTTAAGACTGGTGTAACATGTTTTCTGCACTTTGCCGTTTGCAGAAACGTCTGCTAACAGTGCCACAAAGCATCAAATCACCCATGCAACAATTTCACTACTACAGAAAAAGCTTGGTAGAAATTTTGACAAAAAGCTCATTTTACTCATTTAGTTTGTCTTGCCCTGTGTGAAAGCACAATGGAAAGCATTTTAAACGCTTTCTACATTGAATATATGTCTTTTCAAAGTTAAAGAGACGCCAAAACAAGACGAATGAACGCACTACATCAATGTTGCTTTAACCACGTTATAAGTGTTATTCCTGTGTTTAAAACTATATTTTAATGTTCAAAAGTAAGTCCTGAGACAATGTAGTGGTTTTAAGTCAAAATGCTGCTTTGTTGAGTTTAAGACTGGTGTAACATGTTTTCTGCACTTTGCCGTTTGCAGAAACGTCTGCTAACAGTGCCACAAAGCATCAAATCACCCATGCAACTATTTCAGTACTACAGAAAAAGCTTGGTAGAAATTTTGACAAAAAGCTCATTTTACTTATTTAGTTTGTCTTGCCCTGTGTGAAAACACAATGGAAAGCATTTTAAACGCTTCCTACATTGTATATATATCTTATACGTCTTTTCAAAGTTAAAGAGACGCCAAAACAAGACTAATGAACCCACTACATCAATGTTGCTTTAACCACGTTGTAAGTGTTATTCCTTTGTTTAAAACTATATTTTAATGTTCAAAAGTAAGTCCTGAGACAATGTAGTGGTTTTAAGTCAAAATGCTGCTTTGTTGAGTTTAAGACTGGTGTAACATGTTTTCTGCACTTTGCCATTTGCAGAAACGTCTGATAACAGTGCCACAAAGCATCAAATCACCCATACAAAAATTTCACTACTACAGAAAAAGTTTGGTAGAAATTTTGACAAAAAGCTCATTTTACTTATTTAGTTTCTCTTGCTCTGTGTGAAAGCACAATGGAAAGCATTTTAAACGCTTCCTACATTGTATATATATCTTATACGTCTTTTCAAAGTTAAAGAGACGTCAAAACAAGACTACTGAGCCACTACATCAATGTTGCTTTAACCACGTTGTAAGTGTTATTCCTGTGTTTAAAACTATATTTTAATGTTCAAAAGTAAGTCCTGAGACAATGTAGTGGTTTTAAGTCAAAATGCTGCTTTGTTGAGTTTAAGACTGGTGTAACATGTTTTCTGCACTTTGCCGTTTGCAGAAACGTCTGCTAACAGTGCCACAAAGCATCAAATCACCCATGCAACAATTTCACTACTACAGAAAAAGCTTGGTAGAAATTTTGACAAAAAGCTCATTTTACTCATTTAGTTTGTCTTGCCCTGTGTGAAAACACAATGGAAAGCATTTTAAACGCTTTCTACATTGCATATACGTCTTATACGTCTTTTCAAAGTTAAAGAGACGCCAAAACAAGACGAATGAACCCACTACATCAATGTTGCTTTAACCACGTTTTACGTGTTATTCCTTTGTTTAAAACTATATTTTAATGTTCAAAAGTAAGTCCTGTGACAATGTAGTGTTTTTAAGTCAAAATGCTGCTTTGTTGAGTTTAAGACTGGTGTAACATTTTTTCTGCACTTTGCCGTTTGCAGAAACGTCTGCTAACAGTGCCACAAAGCATCAAATCACCCATACAACAATTTCACTACTACAGAAAAAGCTTGGAAGATATTTTGACAAAAAGCTCATTTTACTTATTTAGTTTGTCTTGCCCTGTGTGAAAACACAATGGAAAGCATTTTAAACGCTTTCTACATTGCATATACGTCTTATACGTCTTTTCAAAGTTAAAGAGACGCCAAAACAAGACGAATGAACCCACTACATCAATGTTGCTTTAACCACGTTGTACGTGTTATTCCTTTGTTTAAAACTATATTTTAATGTTCAAAAGTAAGTCCTGTGACAATGTAGTGTTTTTAAGTCAAAATGCTGCTTTGTTGAGTTTAAGACTGGTGTAACATGTTTTCTGCACTTTGCCGTTTGCAGAAACGTCTGCTAACAGTGCCACAAAGCATCAAATCACCCATACAACAATTTCACTACTACAGAAAAAGCTTGGTAGAAATTTTGACAAAAAGCTCATTTTACTCATTTAGTTTGTCTTGCCCTGTGTGAAAGCACAATGGAAAGCATTTTAAACGCTTTCTACATTGAATATATGTCTTTTCAAAGTTAAAGAGACGCCAAAACAAGACGAATGAACCCACTACATCAATGTTGCTTTAACCACGTTATAAGTGTTATTGCTGTGTTCAAAACTATATTTTAATGTTCAAAAGTAAGTCCTGAGACAATGTAGTGGTTTTAAGTCAAAATGCTGCTTTGTTGAGTTTAAGACTGGTGTAACATGTTTTCTGCACTTTGCCATTTGCAGAAACGTCTGCTAAACAGTGCCACAAAGCATCAAATCACCCATACAACAATTTCACTACTACAGAAAAAGCTTGGAAGAAATTTTGACAAAAAGCTCATTTTACTTATTTAGTTTGTCCTGCCCTGTGTGAAAAACACAATGGAAAGCATTTTAAACGCTTCCTACATTGTATATTCAGCTTATACGTCTTTTCAAAGTTAAAGAGACGTCAAAACAAGACTACTGAGCCACTACATCAATGTTGCTTTAACCACGTTGTAGGTGTTATTCCTGTGTTTAAAACTATATTTTAATGTTCAAAAGTAAGTCCTGAGACAATGTAGTGGTTTTAAGTCAAAATGCTGCTTTGTTGAGTTTAAGACTGGTGTAACATGTTTTCTGCACTTTGCCGTTTGCAGAAACGTCTGCTAACAGTGCCACAAAGCATCAAATCACCTATACAACAATTTCACTACTACAGAAAAAGCTAGGTTGAAATTTTGACAAAAAGCTCATTTTACTCATTTTGTTTGTCTTGCCCTGTGTGAAAGCACAATGGAAAGCATTTTAAACGCTTCCTACATTGTATATATATCTTATACGTCTTTTCAAAGTTAAAGAGACGCCAAAACAAGACTAATGAACCCACTACATCAATGTTGCTTTAACCACGTTGTAAGTGTTATTCCTTTGTTTAAAACTATATTTTAATGTTCAAAAGTAAGTCCTGTGACAATGTAGTGGTTTTAAGTCAAAATGCTGCTTTGTTGAGTTTAAGACTGGTGTAACATGTTTTCTGCACTTTGCCGTTTGAAGAAACGTCTGCTAACAGTGCCACAAAGCATCAAATCACCCATTCAATTATTTCACTACTACAGAAAAAGTTTGGAAGATATTTTGACAAAAAGCTCATTTTACTTATTTAGTTTGTCCTGCCCTGTGTGAAAACACAATGGAAAGCATTTTAAACGCTTCCTACATTGTATATTCAGCTTATACGTCTTTTCAAAGTTAAAGAGACGCCAAAACAAGACGAATGAACCCACTACATCAATGTTGCTTTAACCACATTATAAGTGTTATTCCTGTGTTTAAAACTATATTTTAATGTTCAAAAGTAAGTCCTGAGACAATGTAGTGGTTTTAAGTCAAAATGCTGCTTTGTTGAGTTTAAGACTGGTGTAACATGTTTTCTGCACTTTGCCGTTTGCAGAAACGTCTGCTAACAGTGCCACAAAGCATCAAATCACCTATACAACAATTTCACTACTACGGAAAAAGCTTGGAAGAAATTTTGACAAAAAGCTCATTTTACTTATTTAGTTTGTCCTGCCCTGTGTGAAAACACAATGGAAAGCATTTTAAACGCTTCCTACATTGTATATACAGCTTATACGTCTTTTCAAAGTTAAAGAGACGCCAAAACAAGACTAATGAACCCACTACATCAATGTTGCTTTAACCACATTATAAGTGTTATTCCTGTGTTTAAAACTATATTTTAATGTTCAAAAGTAAGTCCTGAGACAATGTAGTGGTTTTAAGTCAAAATGCTGCTTTGTTGAGTTTAAGACTGGTGTAACATGTTTTCTGCACTTTGCCGTTTGCAGAAACGTCTGCTAACAGTGCCACAAAGCATCAAATCACCCATACAACAATTTCACTACTACAGAAAAAGCTTGGTAGAAATTTTGACAAAAAGCTCATTCTACTTATTTAGTTTGTCCTGCCCTGTGTGAAAACACAATGGAAAGCATTTTAAATGCGATACATTGTTTGGATAGTTTTCCTCTGTGCACAACCAATATGAAAAGCCTTTTAACTGCTTCCTAAGCAGTGCAAACGTCTTTTCAAAGTGAAAGAGACGCAAAAGAAGACTAATGAGCCCAGTTTTACTCTGTGCCGAACCAATATGGAAAGCTTTTTAACTTCTTTCTAAGCAGTGGAAACGTCTTTTGAAAGTAAAAGACGCGCAAAAGAAGACTAATGAACCCACTACATCAATGTTGCTTTAAACATGTTTAAGTGTTGATTCCTTGTTCAAAACATTATGGTAATGGAAATAAAGTCGGTCCTGAGACTATATAGTGTTTTTTTTATGTCAAAATGCTAGTTTGTTGAATTCAACACTAATGTAACGTGTTTTAACCACTTTACCGTTTGCAGAAACGCCTTATCACACTGCAAGAAAGCATCTTATCACCCTTTCAACAATATTACCAGAACAAAAAACAACAAGGATGCACAATAGTTGAAAACATTGTTGAACATGGTTGAAAATGTGAAAAAAAAACTCGTTTACATTGTTTAGATAGTTTTACTCTGTGCAGAACCAATATGGAAAGCTTTTTAACTTCTTTCTAAGCAGTGGAAAGGTCTTTTCAAAGTGAAAGAGGCGCAAAAGAAGACTAATGAACCCACTACATCAATGTTGCTTTAAACATGTTTAAGTGTTGATTCCTTGTTCGAAACATTATGGTAATGGAAATAAAGTTGGTCCTGAGACCTATATATTGTTGTTTTATGTCAAAATGCTAGTTTGTTGAATTCAACACTAATGTAACGTGTTTGAACCACTTTGCCGTTGGCAGAAACGCCTTATCACACTCCAACAAGGCATCTTATCACCCTGTCAACAATATTACCAGAACAAAAAAAATAACAAGGATGCACCTTTGTGAAAAAAACTCCTTTAAACTATTTAGATAGTTTTGCTCTGTGAGGAACCAATATGGAAAGCGTATTTAACTGCTTTCTAAGCAATGGAAACGTCTTTTCAAAGTGAAAGAGACGCAAAAGAAGACTAATGAACCCACTACATCAATGTTGCTTTAAACATATTTAAGTGTTGGTCAGTTGTTCAAAACAATATAGTAATGTGAAAAAAGTCAAGTTTGACACTATGTAGTGTTTTTTTTATGTCAAAATGCTAGTTTGTTGAATTCAACACTAATGTAACGTGTTTTAACCACTTTACCATTTGCAGAAAAGCCTTATCACACTGCAAGAAAGCATCTTATCACCCTTTCAACAATATTACCAGAACAAAAAACAACAAGGATGCACAATAGTTGAAAACATTGTTGAACATGGTTGAAAATGTGAAAAAAACTTGTTTACATTGTTTAGATAGTTTTACTCTGTGCCGAACCAATATGGAAAGCTTTTTTTAATGAACCCACTACATCAATGTTGCTTTAAACATGTTTAAGTGTTGACTCCTTGTTCAAAATATTATGGTAATGGAAATATAGTCGGTCCTGAGACTATATATTGTTGTTTTATGTCAAAATGCTAGTTTGTTGAATTCAACACTAATGTCACGTGTTTGAACCACTTTGCCGTTGGCAGAAACGCCTTATCACACTGCAACAAGGCATCTTATCACCATTTCAACAATATTACCAGAACAAAAAAATTAACAAGGATGCACCTTTGTGAAAAAAACTCGTTTAAACTATTTAGATAGTTTTGCTCTGTGAGGAACCAATACGGAAAGCGTATTAACTGCTTTCTACGCAATGGAAACGTCTATTCAAAGTGAAAGAGACGCAAAAGAAGACTAATGAACCCAGTACATCAATGTTGCTTTAAACACATTTAAGTGTTGGTCAGTTGTTCAAAACAATATAGTAATGTGAAAAAAGTCAAGTTTGAAACTATATGGTGTTTTTTTTTATGTCATAATGCTAGTTTGTTGAATTCAACACTAATGTAATGTGTTTGAACCACTTTACCATTTGCAGAAAAGCCTTATCACACTGCAAGAAAGCATCTTATCACCCTTTCAACAATATTACCAGAACAAAAAACAACAAGGATGCACAGTAGTTGAAAATATTGTTGAACATTGTTGAAAATGTGAAAAAAACTCGTTTACATTGTTTAGATAGTTTTATTCTGTGCAGAACCAATATGGAAAGTTTTTTAACTTATTTCTAAGCAGTGGAAACGTCTTTTCAAAGTGAAAGAGGCGTAAAAGAAGAATAATGAACCCTATACATCAATATTGTGAACCCACTACATCAATGTTGCTTTAAACATGTTTAAGTGTTGATTCCTTGTTCAAAACATTATGATAATGGAAATAAAGTCGGTCCTGAGACTATATATTGTTGTTTTATGTCAAAATGCTAGTTTGTTGAATTCAACACTAATGTAACGTGTTTGAACCACTTTGCCGTTGGCAGAAACGCCTTATCACACTGCAACAAGGCATCTTATCACCCTTTCAACAATATTACCAGAACAAAAAAAATAACAAGGATGCACTTTTGTGAAAAAAACTCGTTTAAACTATTTAGATAGTTTTGCTTTGTGAGGAACCAATATGGAAAGCGTATTAACTGCTTTCTAAGCAATGGAAACGTCTTTTCAAAGTGAAAGAGACGCAAAAGAAGACTAATGAACCCACTACATCAATGTTGCTTTAAACACATTTAAGTGTTGGTCAGTTGTTCAAAACAATATAGTAATGTGAAAAAAGTCAAGTTTGACACTATATGGTGTTTTTTTTTACGTCAAAATGCTAGTTTGTTGAATTCAACACTAATGTAATGTGTTTTAACCACTTTACCGTTTGCAGAAACGCCTTATCACACTGCAACAAAGCATCTTATCACCCTTTCAACAATATTACCAGAAAAAAAAACAAGAAGGATGCACAATAGTTGAAAACATTGTTGAATATTGTTGAAAATGTGGAAAAAACTCGTTTACATTGTTTAGATAGTTTTGCTCTGTGAGGAACCAATATGGAAAGCATATTAACTGCTTTCTAAGTAATGGAAACGTCTTTTCAAAGTGAAAGAGACGCAAAAGAAGACTAATGAACCCACTACATCAATGTTGCTTAAAACACGTGTAAGTGTTGGTCAGTTGTTCAAAACAATATAGTAATGTGAAAAAAGTTAGGTTTGAAACTATATAGTGTTTTTTTTATGTCAAAATGCTAGTTTGTTGAATTCAACACTAATGTAACGTGTTTTAACCACTTTACCATTTGCAGAAAAGCCTTATCACACTGCAACAAAGCATCTTATCACCTTTTCAACAATATTACCAGAACAAAAAACAACAAGGATGCACAATAGTTGAAAACATTGTTGAACATGGTTGAAAATGTGAAATAAACTTGTTTACATTGTTTAGATAGTTTTACTCTGTGCAGAACCAATATGGAAAGCTTTTTAACTTCTTTCTAAGCAGTGGAAATGTCTTTTCAAAGTGAAAGAGATGAAAAAGAAGACTAATGAACCCACTACATCAATGTTGCTTTAAACACGTTTAAGTGTTGGTCAGTTGTTCAAAACAATATAGTAATGTGAAAAAAGTCAAGTTTGACACTATGTAGTGTTTTTTTTATGTCAAAATGCTAGTTTGTTGAATTCAACACTAATGTAACGTGTTTTAACCACTTTACCATTTGCAGAAAAGCCTTATCACACTGCAAGAAAGCATCTTATCACCCTTTCAACTATATTACCAGAACAAAAAACAACAAGGATGCACAATAGTTGAAAACATTGTTGAACATGGTTGAAAATGTGAAAAAAACTTGTTTACATTGTTTAGATAGTTTTACTCTGTGCCGAACCAATATGGAAAGCTTTTTTTAATGAACCCACTACATCAATGTTGCTTTAAACATGTTTAAGTGTTGACTCCTTGTTCAAAATATTATGGTAATGGAAATATAGTCGGTCCTGAGACTATATATTGTTGTTTTATGTCAAAATGCTAGTTTGTTGAATTCAACACTAATGTCACGTGTTTGAACCACTTTGCCGTTGGCAGAAACGCCTTATCACACTGCAACAAGGCATCTTATCACCATTTCAACAATATTACCAGAACAAAAAAATTAACAAGGATGCACCTTTGTGAAAAAAACTCGTTTAAACTATTTAGATAGTTTTGCTCTGTGAGGAACCAATACGGAAAGCGTATTAACTGCTTTCTACGCAATGGAAACGTCTATTCAAAGTGAAAGAGACGCAAAAGAAGACTAATGAACCCAGTACATCAATGTTGCTTTAAACACATTTAAGTGTTGGTCAGTTGTTCAAAACAATATAGTAATGTGAAAAAAGTCAAGTTTGAAACTATATGGTGTTTTTTTTTATGTCATAATGCTAGTTTGTTGAATTCAACACTAATGTAATGTGTTTGAACCACTTTACCATTTGCAGAAAAGCCTTATCACACTGCAAGAAAGCATCTTATCACCTTTTCAACAATATTACCAGAACAAAAAACAACAAGGATGCACAGTAGTTGAAAATATTGTTGAACATTGTTGAAAATGTGAAAAAAACTCGTTTACATTGTTTAGATAGTTTTATTCTGTGCAGAACCAATATGGAAAGTTTTTTAACTTATTTCTAAGCAGTGGAAACGTCTTTTCAAAGTGAAAGAGGCGTAAAAGAAGAATAATGAACCCTATACATCAATATTGTGAACCCACTACATCAATGTTGCTTTAAACATGTTTAAGTGTTGATTCCTTGTTCAAAACATTATGATAATGGAAATAAAGTCGGTCCTGAGACTATATATTGTTGTTTTATGTCAAAATGCTAGTTTGTTGAATTCAACACTAATGTAACGTGTTTGAACCACTTTGCCGTTGGCAGAAACGCCTTATCACACTGCAACAAGGCATCTTATCACCCTTTCAACAATATTACCAGAACAAAAAAAATAACAAGGATGCACTTTTGTGAAAAAAACTCGTTTAAACTATTTAGATAGTTTTGCTTTGTGAGGAACCAATATGGAAAGCGTATTAACTGCTTTCTAAGCAATGGAAACGTCTTTTCAAAGTGAAAGAGACGCAAAAGAAGACTAATGAACCCACTACATCAATGTTGCTTTAAACACATTTAAGTGTTGGTCAGTTGTTCAAAACAATATAGTAATGTGAAAAAAGTCAAGTTTGACACTATATGGTGTTTTTTTTTACGTCAAAATGCTAGTTTGTTGAATTCAACACTAATGTAATGTGTTTTAACCACTTTACCGTTTGCAGAAACGCCTTATCACACTGCAACAAAGCATCTTATCACCCTTTCAACAATATTACCAGAAAAAAAAACAAGAAGGATGCACAATAGTTGAAAACATTGTTGAATATTGTTGAAAATGTGGAAAAAACTCGTTTACATTGTTTAGATAGTTTTGCTCTGTGAGGAACCAATATGGAAAGCATATTAACTGCTTTCTAAGTAATGGAAACGTCTTTTCAAAGTGAAAGAGACGCAAAAGAAGACTAATGAACCCACTACATCAATGTTGCTTAAAACACGTGTAAGTGTTGGTCAGTTGTTCAAAACAATATAGTAATGTGAAAAAAGTTAGGTTTGAAACTATATAGTGTTTTTTTTATGTCAAAATGCTAGTTTGTTGAATTCAACACTAATGTAACGTGTTTTAACCACTTTACCATTTGCAGAAAAGCCTTATCACACTGCAAGAAAGCATCTTATCACCTTTTCAACAATATTACCAGAACAAAAAACAACAAGGATGCACAATAGTTGAAAACATTGTTGAACATGGTTGAAAATGTGAAATAAACTTGTTTACATTGTTTAGATAGTTTTACTCTGTGCAGAACCAATATGGAAAGCTTTTTAACTTCTTTCTAAGCAGTGGAAATGTCTTTTCAAAGTGAAAGAGATGAAAAAGAAGACTAATGAACCCACTACATCAATGTTGCTTTAAACACGTTTAAGTGTTGGTCTGTAGTTCAAAACAATATAGTAATGTGAAAAAAGTCAAGTTTGACACTATATAGTGTTTTTTTTTATGTCAAAATGCTAGTTTGTTGAATTCAACACTAATGTAATGTGTTTTAACCACTTTACCGTTTGCAGAAACACCTTATCACACTGCAACAAGGCATCTTATCACCCTTTCAACAATATTACCAGAACAAAAAACAACAAGGATGCACAATAGTTGAAAACATTGTTGAACATTGTTGAAAATGTGAAAAAAACTCGTTTACATTGTTTAGATAGTTTTACTCTGTGCCGAACCAATATGGAAAGCTTTTTTTAATGAACCCACTACATCAATGTTGCTTTAAACATGTTTAAGTGTTGACTCCTTGTTCAAAACATTATGGTAATGGAAATATAGTCGGTCCTGAGACTATATATTGTTGTTTTATGTCAAAATGCTAGTTTGTTGAATTCAACACTAATGTCACGTGTTTGAACCACTTTGCCGTTGGCAGAAACGCCTTATCACACTGCAACAAGGCATCTTATCACCCTTTCAACAATATTACCCGAACAAAAAAAATAACAAGGATGCACCTTTGTGAAAAAAACTCGTTTAAACTTTTTGCTCTGTGAGGAACCAATATGGAAAGCGTATTAACTGCTTTCTAAGCAATGGAAACGTCTTTTCAAAGTGAAAAAGACGCAAAAGAAGACTAATGAACCCACTACATCAATGTTGCTTTAAACACGTTTAAGTGTTGGTCAGTTGTTTAAAACAATATAGTAATGTGAAAAAAGTCAGGTTTGACACTATATAGTGTTTTTTTATGTCAAAATGCTAGTTTGTTGAATTCAACACTAATGTAACGTTTTTGAACCACTTTGCCGTTGGCAGAAACGCCTTATCACACTGCAACAAGGCATCTTATCACCCTTTCAACAATATTACCAGAACAAAAAAAATAACAAGGATGCACCTTTGTGAAAAAAACTCTTTTAAACTATTTAGATAGTTTTGCTCTATGAGGAACCAATACGGAAAGCGTATTAACTGCTTTCTAAGCAATGGAAACGTCTTTTCAAAGTGAAAGAGACGCAAAAGAAGACTAATGAACCCACTACATCAATGTTGCTTTAAACACATTTAAGTGTTGGTCAGTTGTTCAAAACAATATAGTAATGTGAAAAAAGTCAAGTTTGACACTATATGGTGTTTTTTTTTTGTCAAAATGCTAGTTTGTTGAATTCAACACTAATGTAATGTGTTTGAACCACTTTACCATTTGCAGAAAAGCCTTATCACACTGCAAGAAAGCATCTTATCACCCTTTCAACAATATTACCAGAACAAAAAACAACAAGGATGCACAATAGTTGAAAACATTGTTGAACATTGTTGAAAATGTGAAAAAAAACTCGTTTACATTGTTTAGATAGTTTTACTCTGTGCAGAACCAATATGGAAAGCTTTTTAACTTCTTTCTAAGCAGTGAAAATGTCTTTTCAAAGTGAAAGAGATACAAAAGAAGACTAATGAACCCACTACATCAATGTTGCTTTAAACATGTTTAAGTGTCGGTCCGTAGTTCAAACAATATAGTAATGTGAAAAAACTCAGGTCTGAGACTATATAGTGTTTTTTTATTTCAAAATGCTAGTTTGTTGAATTCAACACTAATGTAACGTGTTTGAACCACTTTACCGTTTGCAGAAACGCCTTATCACACTGCAACAAAGCATCTTATCACCCTTTCAACAATATTACCAGAACAAAAAACAACAAGGATGCACAATAGTTGAAAACATTGTTGAACATTGTTGAAAATGTGAAAAAAACTCGTTTACATTGTTTAGATAGTTTTACTCTGTGCAAAACCAATATGGAAAGCTTTTTAACTTCTTTCTAAGCAGTGGAAACGTCTTTTCAAAGTGAAAGAGGCGTAAAAGAAGAATAATGAACCCTATACATCAATATTGTGAACCCACTACATCAATGTTGCTTTAAACATGTTTAAGTGTTGGTCCGTTGTTCAAAACAATATAGTAATGTGAAAAAAATCAGGTCTGAGACTATAAAGTGTTTTTTTATGTCAAAATACTAGTTTGTTGAATTCAAGACTACAGTAACGTGTTTCAAGCACTTTGCCGTTGCCAGAAACGCCTTATCACACTGCAACAAGGCATCTTATCACCCTTTCAACAATATTACCAGAACAAAAAACAACAAGGATGCACAATAGTTGAAAGCATTGTTGAGCATGGTTGAAAATGTGAAAAAAACTCGTTTACATTGTTTAGATAGTTTTACTCTTTGCAGAACCAATATGGAAAGCTTTTTAACTTCTTTCTAAGCAGTGGAAACGTCTTTTCAAAGTATAAGACGCGCAAAAGAAGACTAATGAACCCACTACATCAATGTTGCTTTAAACATGTTTAAGTGTTGATTCCTTGTTCAAAACATTATGGTAATGGAAATAAAGTCAGTCCTGAGACTATATAGTGTTTTTTTATGTCAAAATGCTAGTTTGTTGAATTCAACACTAATGTAACGTGTTTGAACAACTTTATCGTTTGCAGAAACGCCTTATCACACTGCAAGAAAGCATCTTATCACCCGTTAAACACTATTACCAGAACAAAAAACAACAAGGATACACAATAGTTTAAAACATTGTTGAACATTGTTGAAAATGTGGAAAAAACTCGTTTACATTGTTTAGATAGTTTTACTCTGTGCAGAACCAATATGGAAAGCTTTTTAACTTCTTTCTAAGCAGTGGAAACGTCTTTTCAAAGTCAAAGAGGCGCAAAAGAAGAATAATGAACCCACTACATCAGTGTTGCTTTAAACATGTTTAAGTGTTGATTCCTTGTTCAAAACATTATGGTAATGGAAATAAACTCAGGTCTGAGACTATATAGTGTTTTTTTATGTCAAAATGCTAGTTTGTTGAATTCAACACTAATGTAACGTGTTTGAACCACTTTGCCGTTGGCAGAAACGCCTTATCACACTGCAACAAAGCATCTTATCACCCTTTCAACAATATTACCAGAACAAAAAACAACAAGGATGCCCAATAGTTGAAAACATTGTTGAACATTGTTGAAAATGTGAAAAAAACTCGTTTACATTGTTTAGATAGTTTTACTCTGTGCAGAACCAATATGGAAGTCTTTTTAACTTCTTTCTAAGCAGTGGAAACGTCTTTTCAAAGTGAAAGAGGCGTAAAAGAAGAATAATGAACCCTATACATCAATATTGTGAACCCACTACATCAATGTTGCTTTAAACATGTTTAAGTGTTGGTCCGTTGTTCAAAACAATATAGTAATGTGAAAAAAATCAGGTCTGAGACTATAAAGTGTTTTTTTATGTCAAAATACTAGTTTGTTGAATTCAAGACTAATGTAACGTGTTTCAAGCACTTTGCCGTTGGCAGAAACGCCTTATCACACTGCAACAAGGCATCTTATCACCCTTTCAACAATATTACCAGAACAAAAAACAACAAGGATGCACAATAGTTGAAAGCATTGTTGAGCATGGTTGAAAATGTGAAAAAAACTTGTTTACATTGTTTAGATTTACTCTGTGCCGAACCAATATGGAAAGCTTTTTAACTTCTTTCTAAGCAGTGGAAACGTCTTTTCAAAGTAAAAGAGGCGCAAAAGAAGAATAATGAACCCACTACATCAATGTTGCTTTAAACATGTTTAAGTGTTGATTCCTTGTTCAAAACATTATGGTAATGGAAATAAACTCAGGTCTGAGACTATATAGTGTTTTTTTATGTCAAAATGCTAGTTTGTTGAATTCAACACTAATGTAACGTGTTTGAACCACTTTACCGTTTGCAGAAACGCCTTATCACACTGCAACAAATCATCTTATCACCCTTTCAACAATATTACCAGAACAAAAAACAACAAGGATGCACAATAGTTGAAAACATTGTTGAACATTGTTGAAAATGTGAAAAAAACTCGTTTACATTGTTTAGATAGTTTTACTCTGTGCAGAACCAATATGGAAAGCTTTTTAACTTCTTTCTAAGCAGTGGAAACGTCTTTTCAAAGTGAAAGAGGCGTAAAAGAAGAATAATGAACCCTATACATCAATATTGTGAACCCACTACATCAATGTTGCTTTAAACATGTTTAAGTGTTGGTCCGTTGTTCAAAACAATATAGTAATGTGAAAAAAATCAGGTCTGAGTCTATAAAGTGTTTTTTTATGTCAAAATACTAGTTTGTTGAATTCAAGACTAATGTAACGTGTTTCAAGCACTTTGCCGTTGGCAGAAACGCCTTATCACACTGCAACAAGGCATCTTATCACCCTTTCAACAATATTACCAGAACAAAAAACAACAAGGATGCACAATAGTTGAAAGCATTGTTGAGCATGGTTGAAAATGTGAAAAAAACTCGATTACATTGTTTAGATAGTTTTACTCTGTGCAGATCCAATATGGAAAGCTTTTTAACTTCTTTCTAAGCAGTGGAAAGGTCTTTTCAAAGTATAAGACGCGCAAAAGAAGACTAATGAACCCACTACATCAATGTTGCTTTAAACATGTTTAAGTGAAGATTCCTTGTTCAAACCATTATGGTAATGGAAAAAAAGTCAGTCCTGAGACTATATAGTGTTTTTTTATGTCAAAATGCTAGTTTGTTGAATTCAACACTAATGTAACGTGTTTGAACAACTTTACCGTTTGCAGAAACGCCTTATCACACTGCAAGAAAGCATCTTATCACCCGTTAAACACTATTACTAGAACAAAAAACAACAAGGATGCACAATAGTTTAAAACATTGTTGAACATTGTTGAAAATGTGGAAAAAACTCGTTTACATTGTTTAGATAGTTTTACTCTGTGCAGAACCAATATGGAAAGCTTTTTAACTTCTTTCTAAGCAGTGGAAACGTCTTTTCAAAGTCAAAGAGGCGCAAAAGAAGAATAATTTACCCACTACATCAATGTTGCTTTAAACATGTTTAAGTGTTGATTCCTTGTTCAAAACATTATGGTAATGGAAATAAACTCAGGTCTGAGACTATATAGTGTTTTTTTATGTCAAAATGCTAGTTTGTTGAATTCAACACTAATGTAACGTGTTTGAACCACTTTACCGTTTGCAGAAACGCCTTATCACACTGCAACAAAGCATCTTATAACCCTTTCAACAATATTACCAGAACAAAAAACAACAAGGATGCACAATAGTTGAAAACATTGTTGAACATTGTTGAAAATGTGAAAAAAACTCGTTTACATTGTTTAGATAGTTTTACTCTGTGCAGAACCAATATGGAAAGCTTTTTAACTTCTTTCTAAGCAGTGGAAACGTCTTTTCAAAGTGAAAGAGGCGTAAAAGAAGAATAATGAACCCTATACATCAATATTGTGAACCCACTACATCAATGTTGCTTTAAACATGTTTAAGTGTTGGTCCGTTGTTCAAAACAATATAGTAATGTGAAAAAAATCAGGTCTGAGACTATAAAGTGTTTTTTTATGTCAAAATACTAGTTTGTTGAATTCAAGACTAATGTAACGTGTTTCAAGCACTTTGCCGTTGGCAGAAACGCCTTATCACACTGCAACAAGGCATCTTATCACCCTTTCAACAATATTACCAGAACAAAAAACAACAAGGATGCACAATAGTTGAAAGCATTGTTGAGCATGGTTGAAAATGTGAAAAAAACTCGTTTACATTGTTTAGATAGTTTTACTCTGTGCAGAACCAATATGGAAAGCTTTTTAACTTCTTTCTAAGCAGTGGAAAGGTCTTTTCAAAGTATAAGACGCGCAAAAGAAGACTAATGAACCCACTACATCAATGTTGCTTTAAACATGTTTAAGTGTTGATTCCTTGTTCAAAACATTATGGTAATGGAAATAAAGTCAGTCCTGAGACTATATAGTGTTTTTTTATGTCAAAATGCTAGTTTGTTGAATTCAACACTAATGTAACGTGTTTGAACAACTTTACCGTTTGCAGAAACGCCTTATCACACTGCAAGAAAGCATCTTATCACCCTTTCAACAATATTACCAGAACAAAAAACAACAAGGATGCACAATAGTTGAAAACATTGTTGAACATTGTTGAAAATGTGAAAAAAACTCGTTTACATTGTTTAGATTTACTCTGTGCCGAACCAATATGGAAAGCTTTTTAACTTCTTTCTAAGCAGTGGAAACGTCTTTTCAAAGTAAAAGAGGCGCAAAAGAAGAATAATGAACCCACTACATCAATGTTGCTTTAAACATGTTTAAGTGTTGATTCCTTGTTCAAAACATTATGGTAATGGAAATAAACTCAGGTCTGAGACTATATAGTGTTTTTTTATGTCAAAATGCTAGTTTGTTGAATTCAACACTAATGTAACGTGTTTGAACCACTTTACCGTTTGCAGAAAGGCCTTATCACACTGCAACAAAGCATCTTATCACCCTTTCAACAATATTACCAGAACAAAAAAAAAACAAGGATGCACCTTTGTGAAAAAAACTCGTTTAAACTATTTAGATAGTTTTGCTCCGTGAGGAACCAATATGGAAAGCGTATTAACTGCTTTCTAAGCAATGGAAACATCTTTTCAAAGTGAAAGAGACGCAAAAGAAGACTAATGAACCCACTACATCAATGTTGCTTTAAACATGTTTAAGTGTTGGTCTGTAGTTCAAAACAATATAGTAATGTGAAAAAACTCAGGTCTGAGACAATATAGTGTTTTTTTTATGTCAAAATGCTTGTTTGTTGAATTCAAGACTAATGTAACATGTTTGAACCACTTTACCGTTTGCAGAAAGGCCTTATCACACTGCAACAAAGCATCTTATCACCCTTTCAACAATATTACCAGAACAAAAAACAACAAGGATGCACAATAGTTGAAAACATTGTTGAACATTGTTGAAAATGTGAAAAAAACTCGTTTACATTGTTTAGATAGTTTTACTCTGTGCAGAACCAATATGGAAAGCTTTTTAACTTCTTTCTAAGCAGTGGAAACGTCTTTTCAAAGTGAAAGAGGCGCAAAAGAAGAATAATGAACCCTGTACATCAATATTGTGAACCCACTACATCAGTGTTGCTTTAAACATGTTTAAGTGTTGGTCCTTTGTTCAAAACAATATAGTAATGTGAAAAAAATCAGGTCTGAGACTATAAAGTGTTTTTTTTTATGTCAAAATGCTAGTTTGTTGAATTCAACACTAATGTAACGTGTTTCAAGCACTTTACCATTTGCAGAAACGCCTTATCACACTGCAACAAGGCATCTTATCACCCTTTCAACAATATTACCAGAACAAAAAACAACAAGGATGCACAATAGTTGAAAACATTGTTGAACATTGTTGAAAATGTGAAAAAACTTGTTTACATTGTTTAGATTTACTCTGTGCCGAACCAATATGGAAAGCTTTTTAACTTCTTTCTAAGCAGTGGAAACGTCTTTTCAAAGTAAAAGAGGCGCAAAAGAAGAATAATGAACCCACTACATCAATGTTGCTTTAAACATGTTTAAGTGTTGATTCCTTGTTCAAAACATTATGGTAATGGAAATAAAGTCGGTCCTGAGACTATATATTGTTGTTTTATGTCAAAATGCTAGTTTGTTGAATTCAACACTAATGTAATGTGTTTGAACCACTTTGCCGTTGGCAGAAACGCCTTATCACACTGCAACAAGGCATCTTATCACCCTTTCAAAAATATTACCAGAACAAAAAAAATAACAAGGATGCACCTTTGTGAATAAAACTCGTTTAAACTATTTAGATAGTTTTGCTCCGTGAGGAACCAATATGGAAAGCGTATTAACTGCTTTCTAAGCAATGGAAACATCTTTTCAAAGTGAAAGAGACGCAAAAGAAGACTAATGAACCCACTACATCAATGTTTCTTTAAACATGTTTAAGTGTTGATTCCTTGTTCAAAACATTATGGTAATGGAAATAAAGTCGGTCCTGAGACTATATATTGTTGTTTTATGTCAAAATGCTAGTTTGTTGAATTCAACACTAATGTAACGTGTTTGAACCACTTTGCCGTTGGCAGAAATGCCTTATCACACTGCAACAAGATATCTTATCACCCTTTCAACAATATTACCAGAAAAAAAAAAAAAAAACAAGGATGCACCTTTATGAAAAAAACTCGTTTAAACTATTTAGATAGTTTTGCTCCGTGAGGAACCAATATGGAAAGCGTATTAACTGCTTTCTAAGCAATGGAAACATCTATTCAAAGTGAAAGAGACGCAAAAGAAGACTAATGAACCCACTACATCAATGTTGCTTTAAACATGTTTAAGTGTCGGTCCGTAGTTCAAACAATATAGTAATGTGAAAAAACTCAGGTCTGAGACTATATAGTGTTTTTTTATTTCAAAATGCTAGTTTGTTGAATTCAACACTAATGTAACGTGTTTGAACCACTTTACCGTTTGCAGAAACGCCTTATCACACTGCAACAAAGCATCTTATCACCCTTTCAACAATATTACCAGAACAAAAAACAACAAGGATGCACAATAGTTGAAAACATTGTTGAACATTGTTGAAAATGTGAAAAAAACTCGTTTACATTGTTTAGATAGTTTTACTCTGTGCAGAACCAATATGGAAAGCTTTTTAACTTCTTTCTAAGCAGTGGAAACGTCTTTTCAAAGTGAAAGAGGCGTAAAAGAAGAATAATGAACCCTATACATCAATATTGTGAACCCACTACATCAATGTTGCTTTAAACATGTTTAAGTGTTGGTCCGTTGTTCAAAACAATATAGTAATGTGAAAAAAATCAGGTCTGAGACTATAAAGTGTTTTTTTATGTCAAAATACTAGTTTGTTGAATTCAAGACTAATGTAACGTGTTTCAAGCACTTTGCCGTTGCCAGAAACGCCTTATCACACTGCAACAAGGCATCTTATCACCCTTTCAACAATATTACCAGAACAAAAAACAACAAGGATGCACAATAGTTGAAAGCATTGTTGAGCATGGTTGAAAATGTGAAAAAAACTCGTTTACATTGTTTAGATAGTTTTACTCTGTGCAGAACCAATATGGAAAGCTTTTTAACTTCTTTCTAAGCAGTGGAAAGGTCTTTTCAAAGTATAAGATGCGCAAAAGAAGACTAATGAACCCACTACATCAATGTTGCTTTAAACATGTTTAAGTGTTGATTCCTTGTTCAAAACATTATGGTAATGGAAATAAAGTCAGTCCTGAGACTATATAGTGTTTTTTTATGTCAAAATGCTAGTTTGTTGAATTCAACACTAATGTAACGTGTTTGAACAACTTTACCGTTTGCAGAAACGCCTTATCACACTGCAAGAAAGCATCTTATCACCCGTTAAACACTATTACTAGAACAAAAAACAACAAGGATGCACAATAGTTTAAAACATTGTTGAACATTGTTGAAAATGTGGAAAAAACTCGTTTACATTGTTTAGATAGTTTTACTCTGTGCAGAACCAATATGGAAAGCTTTTTAACTTCTTTCTAAGCAGTGGAAACGTCTTTTCAAAGTCAAAGAGGCGCAAAAGAAGAATAATGAACCCACTACATCAATGTTGCTTTAAACATGTTTAAGTGTTGATTCCTTGTTCAAAACATTATGGTAATGGAAATAAACTCAGGTCTGAGACTATATAGTGTTTTTTTATGTCAAAATGCTAGTTTGTTGAATTCAACACTAATGTAACGTGTTTGAACCACTTTACCGTTTGCAGAAACGCCTTATCACACTGCAACAAATCATCTTATCACCCTTTCAACAATATTACCAGAACAAAAAACAACAAGGATGCACAATAGTTGAAAACATTGTTGAACATTGTTGAAAATGTGAAAAAAACTCGTTTACATTGTTTAGATAGTTTTACTCTGTGCAGAACCAATATGGAAAGCTTTTTAACTTCTTTCTAAGCAGTGGAAACGTCTTTTCAAAGTGAAAGAGGCGTAAAAGAAGAATAATGAACCCTATACATCAATATTGTGAACCCACTACATCAATGTTGCTTTAAACATGTTTAAGTGTTGATTCCTTGTTCAAAACATTATGGTAATGGAAATAAAGTCGGTCCTGAGACTATATATTGTTGTTTTATGTCAAAATGCTAGTTTGTTGAATTCAACACTAATGTAATGTGTTTGAACCACTTTGCCGTTGGCAGAAACGCCTTATCACACTGCAACAAGGCATCTTATCACCCTTTCAAAAATATTACCAGAACAAAAAAAATAACAAGGATGCACCTTTGTGAATAAAACTCGTTTAAACTATTTAGATAGTTTTGCTCCGTGAGGAACCAATATGGAAAGCGTATTAACTGCTTTCTAAGCAATGGAAACATCTTTTCAAAGTGAAAGAGACGCAAAAGAAGACTAATGAACCCACTACATCAATGTTTCTTTAAACATGTTTAAGTGTTGATTCCTTGTTCAAAACATTATGGTAATGGAAATAAAGTCGGTCCTGAGACTATATATTGTTGTTTTATGTCAAAATGCTAGTTTGTTGAATTCAACACTAATGTAACGTGTTTGAACCACTTTGCCGTTGGCAGAAATGCCTTATCACACTGCAACAAGATATCTTATCACCCTTTCAACAATATTACCAGAAAAAAAAAAAAAAAAACAAGGATGCACCTTTATGAAAAAAACTCGTTTAAACTATTTAGATAGTTTTGCTCCGTGAGGAACCAATATGGAAAGCGTATTAACTGCTTTCTAAGCAATGGAAACATCTCTTCAAAGTGAAAGAGACGCAAAAGAAGACTAATGAACCCACTACATCAATGTTGCTTTAAACACGTTTAAGTGTTGGTCTGTAGTTCAAAACAATATAGTAATGTGAAAAAACTCAGGTCTGAGACTATATAGTGTTTTTTTTATGTCAAAATGCTTGTTTGTTGAATTCAACACTAATGTAACGTGTTTGAACCACTTTACCGTTTGCAGAAAGGCCTTATCACACTGCAACAAAGCATCTTATCACCCTTTCAACAATATTACCAGAACAAAAAACAACAAGGATGCACAATAGTTGAAAACATTGTTGAACATTGTTGAAAATGTGAAAAAAACTCGTTTACATTGTTTAGATAGTTTTACTCTGTGCAGAACCAATATGGAAAGCTTTTTAACTTCTTTCTAAGCAGTGGAAACGTCTTTTCAAAGTGAAAGAGGCGCAAAAGAAGAATAATGAACCCTGTACATCAATATTGTGAACCCACTACATCAATGTTGCTTTAAACATGTTTAAGTGTTGGTCCTTTGTTCAAAACAATATAGTAATGTGAAAAAAATCAGGTCTGAGACTATAAAGTGTTTTTTTTTATGTCAAAATGCTAGTTTGTTGAATTCAACACTAATGTAACGTGTTTCAAGCACTTTACCATTTGCAGAAACGCCTTATCACACTGCAACAAGGCATCTTATCACCCTTTCAACAATATTACCAGAACAAAAAACAACAAGGATGCACAATAGTTGAAAACATTGTTGAACATTGTTGAAAATGTGAAAAAAACTTGTTTACATTGTTTAGATTTACTCTGTGCCAAACCAATATGGAAAGCTTTTTAACTTCTTTCTAAGCAGTGGAAACGTCTTTTCAAAGTAAAAGAGGCGCAAAAGAAGAATAATGAACCCACTACATCAATGTTGCTTTAAACATGTTTAAGTGTTGATTCCTTGTTCAAAACATTATGGTAATGGAAATAAAGTCGGTCCTGAGACTATATATTGTTTTTTTATGTCAAAATACTAGTTTGTTGAATTCAAGACTAATGTAACGTGTTTCAAGCACTTTGCCGTTGGCAGAAACGCCTTATCACACTGCAACAAGGCATCTTATCACCCTTTCAACAATATTACCAGAACAAAAAACAACAAGGATGCACAATAGTTGAAAGCATTGTTGAGCATGGTTGAAAATGTGAAAAAAACTCGTTTACATTGTTTAGATAGTTTTACTCTGTGCAGAACCAATATGGAAAGCTTTTTAACTTCTTTCTAAGCAGTGGAAAGGTCTTTTCAAAGTATAAGACGCGCAAAAGAAGACTAATGAACCCACTACATCAATGTTGCTTTAAACATGTTTAAGTGTTGATTCCTTGTTCAAAACATTATGGTAATGGAAATAAAGTCAGTCCTGAGACTATATAGTGTTTTTTTATGACAAAATGCTAGTTTGTTGAATTCAACACTAATGTAACGTGTTTGAACAACTTTACCGTTTGCAGAAACGCCTTATCACACTGCAAGAAAGCATCTTATCACCCGTTAAACACTATTACTAGAACAAAAAACAACAAGGATGCACAATAGTTTAAAACATTGTTGAACATTGTTGAAAATGTGGAAAAAACTCGTTTACATTGTTTAGATAGTTTTACTCTGTGCAGAACCAATATGGAAAGCTTTTTAACTTCTTTCCAAGCAGTGGAAACGTCTTTTCAAAGTCAAAGAGGCGCAAAAGAAGAATAATGAACCCACTACATCAATGTTGCTTTAAACATGTTTAAGTGTTGATTCCTTGTTCAAAACATTATGGTAATGGAAATAAACTCAGGTCTGAGACTATATAGTGTTTTTTTATGTCAAAATGCTAGTTTGTTGAATTCAACACTAATGTAACGTGTTTGAACCACTTTACCGTTTGCAGAAAGGCCTTATCACACTGCAAAAAAGCATCTTATCACCCTTTCAACAATATTACCAGAAAAAAAAAAAAAAAACAAGGATGCACCTTTATGAAAAAAACTCGTTTAAACTATTTAGATAGTTTTGCTCCGTGAGGAACCAATATGGAAAGCGTATTAACTGCTTTCTAAGCAATGGAAACATCTCTTCAAAGTGAAAGAGACGCAAAAGAAGACTAATGAACCCACTACATCAATGTTGCTTTAAACACGTTTAAGTGTTGGTCTGTAGTTCAAAACAATATAGTAATGTGAAAAAACTCAGGTCTGAGACTATATAGTGTTTTTTTTATGTCAAAATGCTTGTTTGTTGAATTCAACACTAATGTAACGTGTTTGAACCACTTTACCGTTTGCAGAAAGGCCTTATCACACTGCAACAAAGCATCTTATCACCCTTTCAACAATATTACCAGAACAAAAAACAACAAGGATGCACAATAGTTGAAAACATTGTTGAACATTGTTGAAAATGTGAAAAAAACTCGTTTACATTGTTTAGATAGTTTTACTCTGTGCAGAACCAATATGGAAAGCTTTTTAACTTCTTTCTAAGCAGTGGAAACGTCTTTTCAAAGTGAAAGAGGCGCAAAAGAAGAATAATGAACCCTGTACATCAATATTGTGAACCCACTACATCAATGTTGCTTTAAACATGTTTAAGTGTTGGTCCTTTGTTCAAAACAATATAGTAATGTGAAAAAAATCAGGTCTGAGACTATAAAGTGTTTTTTTTATGTCAAAATGCTAGTTTGTTGAATTCAACACTAATGTAACGTGTTTCAAGCACTTTACCATTTGCAGAAACGCCTTATCACACTGCAACAAGGCATCTTATCACCCTTTCAACAATATTACCAGAACAAAAAACAACAAGGATGCACAATAGTTGAAAACATTGTTGAACATTGTTGAAAATGTGAAAAAAACTTGTTTACATTGTTTAGATTTACTCTGTGCCGAACCAATATGGAAAGCTTTTTAACTTCTTTCTAAGCAGTGGAAACGTCTTTTCAAAGTAAAAGAGGCGCAAAAGAAGAATAATGAACCCACTACATCAATGTTGCTTTAAACATGTTTAAGTGTTGATTCCTTGTTCAAAACATTATGGTAATGGAAATAAAGTCGGTCCTGAGACTATATATTGTTGTTTTATGTCAAAATGCTAGTTTTATTGAATTCAACACTAATGTAATGTGTTTGAACCACTTTGCCGTTGGCAGAAACGCCTTATCACACTGCAACAAGGCATCTTATCACCCTTTCAACAATTTTACCAGAACAAAAAAAATAACAAGGATGCACCTTTGTGAATAAAACTCGTTTAAACTATTTAGATAGTTTTGCTCCGTGAGGAACCAATATGGAAAGCGTATTAACTGCTTTCTAAGCAATGGAAACATCTTTTCAAAGTGAAAGAGACGCAAAAGAAGACTAATGAACCCACTACATCAATGTTTCTTTAAACATGTTTAAGTGTTGATTCCTTGTTCAAAACATTATGGTAATGGAAATAAAGTCGGTCCTGAGACTATATATTGTTGTTTTATGTCAAAATGCTAGTTTGTTGAATTCAACACTAATGTAACATGTTTGAACCACTTTGCCGTTGGCAGAAACGCCTTATCACACTGCAACAAGGCATCTTATCACCCTTTCAACAATATTACCAGAACAAAAAAAAAACAAGGATGCACCTTTGTGAAAAAAACTCGTTTAAACTATTTAGATAGTTTTGCTCCGTTAGGAACCAATATGGAAAGCGTATTAACTGCTTTCTAAGCAATGGAAACATCTATTCAAAGTGAAAGAGACGCAAAAGAAGACTAATGAACCCACTACATCAATGTTGCTTTAAACACGTTTAAGTGTTGGTCTGTAGTTCAAAACAATATAGTAATGTGAAAAAACTCAGGTCTGAGACTATATAGTGTTTTTTTTATGTCAAAATGCTTGTTTGTTGAATTCAACACTAATGTAACGTGTTTGAACCACTTTACCATTTGCAGAAAGGCCTTATCACACTGCAACAAAGCATCTTATCACCCTTTCAACAATATTACCAGAACAAAAAACAACAAGGATGCACAATAGTTGAAAACATTGTTGAACATTGTTGAAAATGTGAAAAAAACTCGTTTACATTGTTTAGATAGTTTTACTCTGTGCAGAACCAATATGGAAAGCTTTTTAACTTCTTTCTAAGCAGTGGAAACGTCTTTTCAAAGTGAAAGAGGCGCAAAAGAAGAATAATGAACCCTGTACATCAATATTGTTAACCCACTACATCAATGTTGCTTTAAACATGTTTAAGTGTTGGTCCTTTGTTCAAAACAATATAGTAATGTGAAAAAAATCAGGTCTGAGACTATAAAGTGTTTTTTTTATGTCAAAATGCTAGTTTGTTGAATTCAACACTAATGTAACGTGTTTCAAGCACTTTACCGTTTGCAGAAACGCCTTATCACACTGCAACAAGGCATCTTATCACCCTTTCAACAATATTACCAGAACAAAAAACAACAAGGATGCACAATAGTTGAAAACATTGTTGAACATTGTTGAAAATGTGAAAAAAACTCGTTTACATTGTTTAGATAGTTTTACTCTGTGCCGAACCAATATGGAAAGCTTTTTAACTTCTTTCTAAGCAGTGGAAACGTCTTTTCAAAGTCAAAGAGGCGCAAAAGAAGACTAATGAACCCACTACATCAATGTTGCTTTAAACATGTTTAAGTGTTGTTTCCTTGTTCAAAACATTATGGTAATGGAAATAAAGTCGGTCCTGAGACTATATATTGTTGTTTTATGTCAAAATGCTAGTTTGTTGAATTCAACACTAATGTAACGTGTTTGAACCACTTTGCCGTTGGCAGAAACGCCTTATCACACTGCAACAAGGCATCTTATCACCCTTTCAACAATATTACCAGAACAAAAAAAAAACAAAACAAGGATGCACCTTTGTGAAAAAAACTCGTTTAAACTATTTAGATAGTTTTGCTCCGTGAGGAACCAATATGGAAAGCGTATTAACTGCTTTCTAAGCAATGGAAACATCTTTTCAAAGTGAAAGAGAAACAAAAGAAGACTAATGAACCCACTACATCAATGTTGCTTTAAACATGTTTAAGTGTTGGTCTGTAGTTCAAAACAATATAGTAATATGAAAAAACTCAGGTCTGAGCCTATATAGTGTTTTTTTTATGTCAAAATGCTTGTTTGTTGAATTCAACACTAATGTAACATGTTTGAACCACTTTACCGTTTGCGTAAACGCCTTATCACACTGCAACAAGGCATCTTATCACCCTTTCAACAATATTACCAGAACAAAAAACAACAAGGATGCACAATAGTTGAAAACATTGTTGAACATTGTTGAAAATGTGAAAAAAACTCATTTACATTGTTTAGATAGTTTTACTCTGTGCCGAACCAATATGGAAAGCTTTTTAACTTCTTTCTAAGCAGTGGAAATGTCTTTTCAAAGTAAAAGAGGCGCAAAAGAAGAATAATGAACCCACTACATCAATGTTGCTTTAAACATGTTTAAGTGTTGGTCTGTAGTTCAAAACAATATAGTAATGTGAAAAAACTCAGGTCTGAGACTATATAGTGTTTTTTTTATGTCAAAATGCTTGTTTGTTGAATTCAACACTAATGTAACATGTTTGAACCACTTTACCGTTTGCGTAAACGCCTTATCACACTGCAACAAAGCATCTTATCACCCTTTCAACAATATTACCAGAACAAAAAACAACAAGGATGCACAATAGTTGAAAACATTGTTGAACATTGTTGAAAATGTGAAAAAAACTCGTTTACATTGTTTAGATAGTTTTACTCTGTGCCGAACCAATATGGAAAGCTTTTTAACTTCTTTCTAAGCAGTGGAAATGTCTTTTCAAAGTCAAAGAGGCGCAAAAGAAGAATAATGAACCCACTACATCAATGTTGCTTTAAACATGTTTAAGTGTTGATTCCTTGTTCAAAACATTATGGTAATGGAAATAAAGTCGTCCTGAGACTATATATTTTTGTTTTATGTCAAAATGCTAGTTTGTTGAATTCAACACTAATGTAACGTGTTTGAACCACTTTGCCGTTGGCAGAAACGCCTTATCACACTGCAACAAGGCATCTTATCACCCTTTCAACAATATTACCAGAACAAAAAAAAAACAAAACAAGGATGCACCTTTGTGAAAAAAACTCGTTTAAACTATTTAGGTAGTTTTGCTCCGTGAGGAACCAATATGGAAAGCGTATTAACTGCTTTCTAAGCAATGGAAACATCTTTTCAAAGTGAAAGAGAAACAAAAGAAGACTAATGAACCCACTACATCAATGTTGCTTTAAACATGTTTAAGTGTTGGTCTGTAGTTCAAAACAATATAGTAATATGAAAAAACTCAGGTCTGAGACTATATAGTGTTTTTTTTATGTCAAAATGCTTGTTTGTTGAATTCAACACTAATGTAACATGTTTGAACCACTTTACCGTTTGCGTAAACGCCTTATCACACTGCAACAAGGCATCTTATCACCCTTTCAACAATATTACCAGAACAAAAAACAACAAGGATGCACAATAGTTGAAAACATTGTTGAACATTGTTGAAAATGTGAAAAAAACTCATTTACATTGTTTAGATAGTTTTACTCTGTGCCGAACCAATATGGAAAGCTTTTTAACTTCTTTCTAAGCAGTGGAAATGTCTTTTCAAAGTAAAAGAGGCGCAAAAGAAGAATAATGAACCCACTACATCAATGTTGCTTTAAACATGTTTAAGTGTTGGTCTGTAGTTCAAAACAATATAGTAATGTGAAAAAACTCAGGTCTGAGACTATATAGTGTTTTTTTTATGTCAAAATGCTTGTTTGTTGAATTCAACACTAATGTAACATGTTTGAACCACTTTACCGTTTGCGTAAACGCCTTATCACACTGCAACAAAGCATCTTATCACCCTTTCAACAATAATACCAGAACAAAAAACAACAAGGATGCACAATAGTTGAAAACATTGTTGAACATTGTTGAAAATGTGAAAAAAACTCGTTTACATTGTTTAGATAGTTTTACTCTGTGCCGAACCAATATGGAAAGCTTTTTAACTTCTTTCTAAGCAGTGGAAATGTCTTTTCAAAGTCAAAGAGGCGCAAAAGAAGAATAATGAACCCACTACATCAATGTTGCTTTAAACATGTTTAAGTGTTGATTCCTTGTTCAAAACATTATGGTAATGGAAATAAAGTCGGTCCTGAGACTATATATTTTTGTTTTATGTCAAAATGCTAGTTTGTTGAATTCAACACTAATGTAACGTGTTTGAACCACTTTGCCGTTGGCAGAAACGCCTTATCACACTGCAACAAGGCATCTTATCACCCTTTCAACAATATTACCAGAACAAAAAAAATAACAAGGATGCACCTTTGTGAAAAAAACTCGTTTAAACTATTTAGATAGTTTTGCTCCATGAGGAACCAATATGGAAAGCGTATTAAATTCTTTCTAAGCAATGGAAACATCTTTTCAAAGTGAAAGAGACGCAAAAGAAGAATAATGAACCCACTACATCAATGTTGCTTTAAACATGTTTAAGTGTTGGTCCTTTGTTCAAAACAATATAGTAATGTGAAAAAATCAGGTCTGAGACTATAAAGTGTTTTTTTTATGTCAAAATGCTAGTTTGTTGAATTCAACACTAATGTAACGTGTTTCAAGTACTTTACCGTTTGCAGAAACGCCTTATCACACTGCAACAAGGCATCTTATCACCCTTTCAACAATATTACCAGAACAAAAAACAACAAGGATGCGCAATAGTTGAAAACATTGTTGAACATTGTTGAAAATGTGAAAAAAACTCGTTTACATTGTTTAGATAGTTTTACTCTGTGCCGAACCAATATGGAAAGCTTTTTAACTTCTTTCTAAGCAGTGGAAATGTCTTTTCAAAGTAAAAGAGGCGCAAAAGAAGAATAATGAACCCACTACATCAATGTTGCTTTAAACATGTTTAAGTGTTGATTCCTTGTTCAAAACATTATGGTAATGGAAATAAAGTCAGTCCTGAGACTATATATTGTTGTTTTATGTCAAAATGCTAGTTTGTTGAGTTCAACACTAATGTAACGTGTTTCAAGCACTTTACCGTTTGCAGAAACGCCTTATCACACTTCAACAAGGCATCTTATCACCCTTTCAACAATATTACCAGAACAAAAAACAACAAGGATGCACAATAGTTGAAAACATTGTTGAACATTGTTGAAAATGTGAAAAAAACTCGTTTACATTGTTTAGATTTACTCTGTGCCGAACCAATATGGAAAGCTTTTTAACTTCTTTCTAAGCAGTGGAAACGTCTTTTCAAAGTAAAAGAGGCGCAAAAGAAGAATAATGAACCCACTACATCAATGTTGCTTTAAACATGTTTAAGTGTTGATTCCTTGTTCAAAACATTATGGTAATGGAAATAAAGTCGGTCCTGAGACTATATATTTTTGTTTTATGTGAAAATGCTAGTTTGTTGAATTCAACACTAATGTAATGTGTTTGAACCACTTTGCCGTTGGCAGAAACGCCTTATCACACTGCAACAAGGCATCTTATCACCCTTTCAACAATATTACCAGAATAAAAAAAATAACAAGGATGCACCTTTGTGAAAAAAACTCGTTTAAACTATTTAGATAGTTTTGCTCCGTGAGGAACCAATATGGAAAGCGTATTAACTGCTTTCTAAGCAATGGAAACATCTTTTCAAAGTGAAAGAGACGCAAAAGAAGACTAATGAACCCACTACATCAATGTTGCTTTAAACACGTTTACGTGTTGGTCAGTTGTTCAAAACAATATAGTAATGTGAAAAAAGTCAGGTTTGACACTATATAGTGTTTTTTTTATGTCAAAATGCTAGTTTGTTGAATTCAACACTAATGTAACGTGTTTGAACCACTTTACCGTTTGCAGAAACGCCTTATCACACTGCAACAAAGCATCTTATCACCCTTTCAATAATATTACCAGAACAAAAAACAACAAGCATGCACAATAGTTGAAAACATTGTTGATCATTGTTGAAAATGTGAAAAAAACTCCTTTACATTGTTTAGATAGTTTTACTCTGTGCAGAACCAATATGGAAAGCTTTTTAACTTCTTTCTAAGCAGTGGAAACGTCTTTTCAAAGTGAAAGAGGCGCAAAAGAAGAATAATGAACCCTATACATCAATATTGTGAACCCACTACATCAATGTTGCTTTAAACATGTTTAAGTGTTGGTCCTTTGTTCAAAACAATATAGTAATGTGAAAAAATCAGGTCTGAGACTATATAGTGTTTTTTTTATGTCAAAATGCTAGTTTGTTGAATTCAACAATAATGTAACGTGTTTCAAGCACTTTACCGTTTGCAGAAACGCCTTATCACACTGCAACAAGGCATCTTATCACCCTTTCAACAATATTACCAGAACAAAAAACAACAAGGATGCACAATAGTTGAAAGCATTGTTGAGCATGGTTGAAAATGTGAAAAAAACTCGTTTACATTGTTTAGATAGTTTTACTCTGTGCAGAACCAATATGGAAAGCTTTTTAACTTCTTTCTAAGCAGTGGAAAGGTCTTTTCAAAGTATAAGACGCGCAAAAGAAGACTAATGAACCCACTACATCAATGTTGCTTTAAACATGTTTAAGTGTTGATTCCTTGTTCAAAACATTATGGTAATGGAAATAAAGTCAGTCCTGAGACTATATAGTGTTTTTTTATGTCAAAATGCTAGTTTGTTGAATTCAACACTAATGTAACGTGTTTGAACAACTTTACCGTTTGCAGAAACGCCTTATCACACTGCAAGAAAGCATCTTATCACCCGTTAAACACTATTACTAGAACAAAAAACAACAAGGATGCACAATAGTTTAAAACATTGTTGAACATTGTTGAAAATGTGGAAAAAACTCGTTTACATTGTTTAGATAGTTTTACTCTGTGCAGAACCAATATGGAAAGCTTTTTAACTTCTTTCTAAGCAGTGGAAACGTCTTTTCAAAGTCAAAGAGGCGCAAAAGAAGAATAATGAACCCACTACATCAATGTTACTTTAAACATGTTTAAGTGTTGATTCCTTGTTCAAAACATTATGGTAATGGAAATAAACTCAGGTCTGAGACTATATAGTGTTTTTTTATGTCAAAATGCTAGTTTGTTGAATTCAACACTAATGTAACGTGTTTGAACCACTTTACCGTTTGCAGAAAGGCCTTATCACACTGCAACAAAGCATCTTATCACCCTTTCAACAATATTACCAGAACAAAAAAAAAACAAGGATGCACCTTTGTGAAAAAAACTCGTTTAAACTATTTAGATAGTTTTGCTCCGTGAGGAACCAATATGGAAAGTGTATTAACTGCTTTCTAAGCAATGGAAACATCTTTTCAAAGTGAAAGAGACGCAAAAGAAGACTAATGAACCCACTACATCAATGTTGCTTTAAACACGTTTAAGTGTTGGTCTGTAGTTCAAAACAATATAGTAATGTGAAAAAACTCAGGTCTGAGACTATATAGTGTTTTTTTTATGTCAAAATGCTTGTTTGTTGAATTCAAGACTAATGTAACATGTTTGAACCACTTTACCGTTTGCAGAAAGGCCTTATCACACTGCAACAAAGCATCTTATCACCCTTTCAACAATATTACCAGAACAAAAAACAACAAGGATGCACAATAGTTGAAAACATTGTTGAACATTGTTGAAAATGTGAAAAAAACTCGTTTACATTGTTTAGATAGTTTTACTCTGTGCAGAACCAATATGGAAAGCTTTTTAACTTCTTTCTAAGCAGTGGAAACGTCTTTTCAAAGTGAAAGAGGCGCAAAAGAAGAATAATGAACCCTGTACATCAATATTGTGAACCCACTACATCAGTGTTGCTTTAAACATGTTTAAGTGTTGGTCCTTTGTTCAAAACAATATAGTAATGTGAAAAAAATCAGGTCTGAGACTATAAAGTGTTTTTTTTTATGTCAAAATGCTTGTTTGTTGAATTCAAGACTAATGTAACATGTTTGAACCACTTTACCGTTTGCAGAAAGGCCTTATCACACTGCAACAAAGCATCTTATCACCCTTTCAACAATATTACCAGAACAAAAAACAACAAGGATGCACAATAGTTGAAAGCATTGTTGAGCATGGTTGAAAATGTGAAAAAAACTCGTTTACATTGTTTAGATAGTTTTACTCTGTGCAGAACCAATATGGAAAGCTTTTTAACTTCTTTCTAAGCAGTGGAAAGGTCTTTTCAAAGTATAAGACGCGCAAAAGAAGACTAATGAACCCACTACATCAATGTTGCTTTAAACATGTTTAAGTGTTGATTCCTTGTTCAAAACATTATGGTAATGGAAATAAAGTCAGTCCTGAGACTATATAGTGTTTTTTTATGTCAAAATGCTAGTTTGTTGAATTCAACACTAATGTAACGTGTTTGAACAACTTTACCGTTTGCAGAAACGCCTTATCACACTGCAAGAAAGCATCTTATCACCCGTTAAACACTATTACTAGAACAAAAAACAACAAGGATGCACAATAGTTTAAAACATTGTTGAACATTGTTGAAAATGTGGAAAAAACTCGTTTACATTGTTTAGATAGTTTTACTCTGTGCAGAACCAATATGGAAAGCTTTTTAACTTCTTTCTAAGCAGTGGAAACGTCTTTTCAAAGTCAAAGAGGCGCAAAAGAAGAATAATGAACCCACTACATCAATGTTACTTTAAACATGTTTAAGTGTTGATTCCTTGTTCAAAACATTATGGTAATGGAAATAAACTCAGGTCTGAGACTATATAGTGTTTTTTTATGTCAAAATGCTAGTTTGTTGAATTCAACACTAATGTAACGTGTTTGAACCACTTTACCGTTTGCAGAAAGGCCTTATCACACTGCAACAAAGCATCTTATCACCCTTTCAACAATATTACCAGAACAAAAAAAAAACAAGGATGCACCTTTGTGAAAAAAACTCGTTTAAACTATTTAGATAGTTTTGCTCCGTGAGGAACCAATATGGAAAGTGTATTAACTGCTTTCTAAGCAATGGAAACATCTTTTCAAAGTGAAAGAGACGCAAAAGAAGACTAATGAACCCACTACATCAATGTTGCTTTAAACACGTTTAAGTGTTGGTCTGTAGTTCAAAACAATATAGTAATGTGAAAAAACTCAGGTCTGAGACTATATAGTGTTTTTTTTATGTCAAAATGCTTGTTTGTTGAATTCAAGACTAATGTAACATGTTTGAACCACTTTACCGTTTGCAGAAAGGCCTTATCACACTGCAACAAAGCATCTTATCACCCTTTCAACAATATTACCAGAACAAAAAACAACAAGGATGCACAATAGTTGAAAACATTGTTGAACATTGTTGAAAATGTGAAAAAAACTCATTTACATTGTTTAGATAGTTTTACTCTGTGCAGAACCAATATGGAAAGCTTTTTAACTTCTTTCTAAGCAGTGGAAACGTCTTTTCAAAGTGAAAGAGGCGCAAAAGAAGAATAATGAACCCTGTACATCAATATTGTGAACCCACTACATCAGTGTTGCTTTAAACATGTTTAAGTGTTGGTCCTTTGTTCAAAACAATATAGTAATGTGAAAAAAATCAGGTCTGAGACTATAAAGTGTTTTTTTTTATGTCAAAATGCTAGTTTGTTGAATTCAACACTAATGTAACGTGTTTCAAGCACTTTACCATTTGCAGAAACGCCTTATCACACTGCAACAAGGCATCTTATCACCCTTTCAACAATATTACCAGAACAAAAAACAACAAGGATGCACAATAGTTGAAAACATTGTTGAACATTGTTGAAAATGTGAAAAAAACTTGTTTACATTGTTTAGATTTACTCTGTGCCGAACCAATATGGAAAGCTTTTTAACTTCTTTCTAAGCAGTGGAAACGTCTTTTCAAAGTAAAAGAGGCGCAAAAGAAGAATAATGAACCCACTACATCAATGTTGCTTTAAACATGTTTAAGTGTTGATTCCTTGTTCAAAACATTATGGTAATGGAAATAAAGTCGGTCCTGAGACTATATATTGTTGTTTTATGTCAAAATGCTAGTTTGTTGAATTCAACACTAATGTAATGTGTTTGAACCACTTTGCCGTTGGCAGAAACGCCTTATCACACTGCAACAAGGCATCTTATCACCCTTTCAAAAATATTACCAGAACAAAAAAAATAACAAGGATGCACCTTTGTGAATAAAACTCGTTTAAACTATTTAGATAGTTTTGCTCCGTGAGGAACCAATATGGAAAGCGTATTAACTGCTTTCTAAGCAATGGAAACATCTTTTCAAAGTGAAAGAGACGCAAAAGAAGACTAATGAACCCACTACATCAATGTTTCTTTAAACATGTTTAAGTGTTGATTCCTTGTTCAAAACATTATGGTAATGGAAATAAAGTCGGTCCTGAGACTATATATTGTTGTTTTATGTCAAAATGCTAGTTTGTTGAATTCAACACTAATGTAACGTGTTTGAACCACTTTGCCGTTGGCAGAAATGCCTTATCACACTGCAACAAGATATCTTATCACCCTTTCAACAATATTACCAGAAAAAAAAAAAAAAAACAAGGATGCACCTTTATGAAAAAAACTCGTTTAAACTATTTAGATAGTTTTGCTCCGTGAGGAACCAATATGGAAAGCGTATTAACTGCTTTCTAAGCAATGGAAACATCTCTTCAAAGTGAAAGAGACGCAAAAGAAGACTAATGAACCCACTACATCAATGTTGCTTTAAACACGTTTAAGTGTTGGTCTGTAGTTCAAAACAATATAGTAATGTGAAAAAACTCAGGTCTGAGACTATATAGTGTTTTTTTTATGTCAAAATTCTTGTTTGTTGAATTCAACACTAATGTAACGTGTTTGAACCACTTTACCGTTTGCAGAAAGGCCTTATCACACTGCAACAAAGCATCTTATCACCCTTTCAACAATATTACCAGAACAAAAAACAACAAGGATGCACAATAGTTGAAAACATTGTTGAACATTGTTGAAAATGTGAAAAAAACTCGTTTACATTGTTTAGATAGTTTTACTCTGTGCAGAACCAATATGGAAAGCTTTTTAACTTCTTTCTAAGCAGTGGAAACGTCTTTTCAAAGTGAAAGAGGCGCAAAAGAAGAATAATGAACCCTGTACATCAATATTGTGAACCCACTACATCAATGTTGCTTTAAACATGTTTAAGTGTTGGTCCTTTGTTCAAAACAATATAGTAATGTGAAAAAAATCAGGTCTGAGACTATAAAGTGTTTTTTTTTATGTCAAAATGCTAGTTTGTTGAATTCAACACTAATGTAACGTGTTTCAAGCACTTTACCATTTGCAGAAACGCCTTATCACACTGCAACAAGGCATCTTATCACCCTTTCAACAATATTACCAGAACAAAAAACAACAAGGATGCACAATAGTTGAAAACATTGTTGAACATTGTTGAAAATGTGAAAAAAACTTGTTTACATTGTTTAGATTTACTCTGTGCCGAACCAATATGGAAAGCTTTTTAACTTCTTTCTAAGCAGTGGAAACGTCTTTTCAAAGTAAAAGAGGCGCAAAAGAAGAATAATGAACCCACTACATCAATGTTGCTTTAAACATGTTTAAGTGTTGATTCCTTGTTCAAAACATTATGGTAATGGAAATAAAGTCGGTCCTGAGACTATATATTGTTGTTTTATGTCAAAATGCTAGTTTGTTGAATTCAACACTAATGTAATGTGTTTGAACCACTTTGCCGTTGGCAGAAACGCCTTATCACACTGCAACAAGGCATCTTATCACCCTTTCAAAAATATTACCAGAACAAAAAAAATAACAAGGATGCACCTTTGTGAATAAAACTCGTTTAAACTATTTAGATAGTTTTGCTCCGTGAGGAACCAATATGGAAAGCGTATTAACTGCTTTCTAAGCAATGGAAACATCTTTTCAAAGTGAAAGAGACGCAAAAGAAGACTAATGAACCCACTACATCAATGTTTCTTTAAACATGTTTAAGTGTTGATTCCTTGTTCAAAACATTATGGTAATGGAAATAAAGTCGGTCCTGAGACTATATATTGTTGTTTTATGTCAAAATGCTAGTTTGTTGAATTCAACACTAATGTAACATGTTTGAACCACTTTGCCGTTGGCAGAAACGCCTTATCACACTGCAACAAGGCATCTTATCACCCTTTCAACAATATTACCAGAACAAAAAAAAAACAAGGATGCACCTTTGTGAAAAAAACTCGTTTAAACTATTTAGATAGTTTTGCTCCGTGAGGAACCAATATGGAAAGCGTATTAACTGCTTTCTAAGCAATGGAAACATCTATTCAAAGTGAAAGAGACGCAAAAGAAGACTAATGAACCCACTACATCAATGTTGCTTTAAACACGTTTAAGTGTTGGTCTGTAGTTCAAAACAATATAGTAATGTGAAAAAACTCAGGTCTGAGACTATATAGTGTTTTTTTTATGTCAAAATGCTTGTTTGTTGAATTCAACACTAATGTAACGTGTTTGAACCACTTTACCATTTGCAGAAAGGCCTTATCACACTGCAACAAAGCATCTTATCACCCTTTCAACAATATTACCAGAACAAAAAACAACAAGGATGCACAATAGTTGAAAACATTGTTGAACATTGTTGAAAATGTGAAAAAAACTCGTTTACATTGTTTAGATAGTTTTACTCTGTGCAGAACCAATATGGAAAGCTTTTTAACTTCTTTCTAAGCAGTGGAAACGTCTTTTCAAAGTGAAAGAGGCGCAAAAGAAGAATAATGAACCCTGTACATCAATATTGTTAACCCACTACATCAATGTTGCTTTAAACATGTTTAAGTGTTGGTCCTTTGTTCAAAACAATATAGTAATGTGAAAAAAATCAGGTCTGAGACTATAAAGTGTTTTTTTTATGTCAAAATGCTAGTTTGTTGAATTCAACACTAATGTAACGTGTTTCAAGCACTTTACCGTTTGCAGAAACGCCTTATCACACTGCAACAAGGCATCTTATCACCCTTTCAACAATATTACCAGAACAAAAAACAACAAGGATGCACAATAGTTGAAAACATTGTTGAACATTGTTGAAAATGTGAAAAAAACTCGTTTACATTGTTTAGATAGTTTTACTCTGTGCCGAACCAATATGGAAAGCTTTTTAACTTCTTTCTAAGCAGTGGAAACGTCTTTTCAAAGTCAAAGAGGCGCAAAAGAAGACTAATGAACCCACTACATCAATGTTGCTTTAAACATGTTTAAGTGTTGTTTCCTTGTTCAAAACATTATGGTAATGGAAATAAAGTCGGTCCTGAGACTATATATTGTTGTTTTATGTCAAAATGCTAGTTTGTTGAATTCAACACTAATGTAACGTGTTTGAACCACTTTGCCGTTGGCAGAAACGCCTTATCACACTGCAACAAGGCATCTTATCACCCTTTCAACAATATTACCAGAACAAAAAACAACAAGGATGCACAATAGTTGAAAACATTGTTGAACATTGTTGAAAATGTGAAAAAAACTCATTTACATTGTTTAGATAGTTTTACTCTGTGCCGAACCAATATGGAAAGCTTTTTAACTTCTTTCTAAGCAGTGGAAATGTCTTTTCAAAGTAAAAGAGGCGCAAAAGAAGAATAATGAACCCACTACATCAATGTTGCTTTAAACATGTTTAAGTGTTGGTCTGTAGTTCAAAACAATATAGTAATGTGAAAAAACTCAGGTCTGAGACTATATAGTGTTTTTTTTATGTCAAAATGCTTGTTTGTTGAATTCAACACTAATGTAACATGTTTGAACCACTTTACCGTTTGCGTAAACGCCTTATCACACTGCAACAAAGCATCTTATCACCCTTTCAACAATATTACCAGAACAAAAAACAACAAGGATGCACAATAGTTGAAAACATTGTTGAACATTGTTGAAAATGTGAAAAAAACTCGTTTACATTGTTTAGATAGTTTTACTCTGTGCCGAACCAATATGGAAAGCTTTTTAACTTCTTTCTAAGCAGTGGAAATGTCTTTTCAAAGTCAAAGAGGCGCAAAAGAAGAATAATGAACCCACTACATCAATGTTGCTTTAAACATGTTTAAGTGTTGATTCCTTGTTCAAAACATTATGGTAATGGAAATAAAGTCGGTCCTGAGACTATATATTTTTGTTTTATGTCAAAATGCTAGTTTGTTGAATTCAACACTAATGTAACGTGTTTGAACCACTTTGCCGTTGGCAGAAACGCCTTATCACACTGCAACAAGGCATCTTATCACCCTTTCAACAATATTACCAGAATAAAAAAAATAACAAGGATGCACCTTTGTGAAAAAAACTCGTTTAAACTATTTAGATAGTTTTGCTCCGTGAGGAACCAATATGGAAAGCGTATTAACTGCTTTCTAAGCAATGGAAACATCTTTTCAAAGTGAAAGAGACGCAAAAGAAGACTAATGAACCCACTACATCAATGTTGCTTTAAACACGTTTACGTGTTGGTCAGTTGTTCAAAACAATATAGTAATGTGAAAAAAGTCAGGTTTGACACTATATAGTGTTTTTTTTATGTCAAAATGCTAGTTTGTTGAATTCAACACTAATGTAACGTGTTTGAACCACTTTACCGTTTGCAGAAACGCCTTATCACACTGCAACAAAGCATCTTATCACCCTTTCAATAATATTACCAGAACAAAAAACAACAAGCATGCACAATAGTTGAAAACATTGTTGATCATTGTTGAAAATGTGAAAAAAACTCCTTTACATTGTTTAGATAGTTTTACTCTGTGCAGAACCAATATGGAAAGCTTTTTAACTTCTTTCTAAGCAGTGGAAACGTCTTTTCAAAGTGAAAGAGGCGCAAAAGAAGAATAATGAACCCTATACATCAATATTGTGAACCCACTACATCAATGTTGCTTTAAACATGTTTAAGTGTTGGTCCTTTGTTCAAAACAATATAGTAATGTGAAAAAATCAGGTCTGAGACTATATAGTGTTTTTTTTATGTCAAAATGCTAGTTTGTTGAATTCAACAATAATGTAACGTGTTTCAAGCACTTTACCGTTTGCAGAAACGCCTTATCACACTGCAACAAGGCATCTTATCACCCTTTCAACAATATTACCAGAACAAAAAACAACAAGGATGCACAATAGTTGAAAACATTGTTGAACATTGTTGAAAATGTGAAAAAAACTCGTTTACATTGTTTAGATAGTTTTACTCTGTGCCGAACCAATATGGAAAGCTTTTTAACTTCTTTCTAAGCAGTGGAAATGTCTTTTCAAAGTAAAAGAGGCGCAAAAGAAGAATAATGAACCCACTACATCAATGTTGCTTTAAACATGTTTAAGTGTTGATTCCTTGTTCAAAACATTATGGTAATGGAAATAAAGTCGGTCCTGAGACTATATATTGTTGTTTTATGTCAAAATGCTAGTTTGTTGAGTTCAACACTAATGTAACATATTTCAAGCACTTTACCGTTTGCAGAAACGCCTTATCACACTTCAACAAGGCATCTTATCACCCTTACAACAATATAACCAGAACAAAAAACAACAAGGATGCACAATAGTTGAAAACATTGTTGAACATTGTTGAAAATGTGAAAAAAACTCGTTTACATTGTTTAGATAGTTTTACTCTGTGCCGAACCAATATGGAAAGCTTTTTAACTTCTTTCTAAGCAGTGGAAACGTCTTTTCAAAGTCAAAGAGGCGCAAAAGAAGACTAATGAACCCACTACATCAATGTTGCTTTAAACATGTTTAAGTGTTGTTTCCTTGTTCAAAACATTATGGTAATGGAAATAAAGTCGGTCCTGAGACTATATATTGTTGTTTTATGTCAAAATGCTAGTTTGTTGAATTCAACACTAATGTAACGTGTTTGAACCACTTTGCCGTTGGCAGAAACGCCTTATCACACTGCAACAAGGCATCTTATCACCCTTTCAACAATATTACCAGAACAAAAAAAAAAAAAAAACAAGGATGCACCTTTGTGAAAAAAACTCGTTTAAACTATTTAGATAGTTTTGCTCCGTGAGGAACCAATATGGAAAGCGTATTAACTGCTTTCTAAGCAATGGAAACATCTTTTCAAAGTGAAAGAGAAACAAAAGAAGACTAATGAACCCACTACATCAATGTTGTTTTAAACACGTTTAAGTGTTGGTCTGTAGTTCAAAACAATATAGTAATGTGAAAAAACTCAGGTCTGAGACTATATAGTGTTTTTTTTATGTCAAAATGCTTGTTTGTTGACTTCAACACTAATGTAACGTGTTTGAACCACTTTACCGTTTGCAGAAAGGCCTTATCACACTGCAACAAAGCATCTTATCACCCTTTCAACAATATTACCAGAACAAAAAACAACAAGGATGCACAATAGTTGAAAACATTGTTGAACATTGTTGAAAATGTGAAAAAAACTCGTTTACATTGTTTAGATAGTTTTACTCTGTGCAGAACCAATATGGAAAGCTTTTTAACTTCTTTCTAAGCAGTGGAAACGTCTTTTCAAAGTGAAAGAGGCGCAAAAGAAGAATAATGAACCCTGTACATCAATATTGTGAACCCACTACATCAATGTTGCTTTAAACATGTTTAAGTGTTGGTCCTTTGTTCAAAACAATATAGTAATGTGAAAAAAATCAGGTCTGAGACTATAAAGTGTTTTTTTTATGTCAAAATGCTAGTTTGTTGAATTCAACACTAATGTAACGTGTTTCAAGCACTTTACCGTTTGCAGAAACGCCTTATCACACTGCAACAAGGCATCTTATCACCCTTTCAACAATATTACCAGAACAAAAAACAACAAGGATGCACAATAGTTGAAAACATTGTTGAACATTGTTGAAAATGTGAAAAAAACTCATTTACATTGTTTAGATAGTTTTACTCTGTGCCGAACCAATATGGAAAGCTTTTTAACTTCTTTCTAAGCAGTGGAAATGTCTTTTCAAAGTAAAAGAGGCGCAAAAGAAGAATAATGAACCCACTACATCAATGTTGCTTTAAACATGTTTAAGTGTTGATTCCTTGTTCAAAACATTATGGTAATGGAAATAAAGTCGGTCCTGAGACTATATATTGTTGTTTTATGTCAAAATGCTAGTTTGTTGAATTCAACACTAATGTAACGTGTTTCAAGCACTTTACCGTTTGCAGAAACGCCTTATCACACTTCAACAAGGCATCTTATCACCCTTACAACAATATAACCAGAACAAAAAACAACAAGGATGCACAATAGTTGAAAACATGGTTGAACATTGTTGAAAATGTGAAAAAAACTCGTTTACATTGTTTAGATAGTTTTACTCTGTGCCGAACCAATATGGAAAGCTTTTTAACTTCTTTCTAAGCAGTGGAAACGTCTTTTCAAAATCAAAGAGGCGCAAAAGAAGACTAATGAACCCACTACATCAATGTTGCTTTAAACATGTTTAAGTGTTGTTTCCTTGTTCAAAACATTATGGTAATGGAAATAAAGTCGGTCCTGAGACTATATATTGTTGTTTTATGTCAAAATGCTAGTTTGTTGAATTCAACACTAATGTAACGTGTTTGAACCACTTTGCCGTTGGCAGAAACGCCTTATCACACTGCAACAAGGCATCTTATCACCCTTTCAACAATATTACCAGAACAAAAAAAAAAAAAAACAAGGATGCACCTTTGTGAAAAAAACTCGTTTAAACTATTTAGATAGTTTTGCTCCGTGAGGAAGCAATTTGGAAAGCGTATTAACTGCTTTCTAAGCAATGGAAACATCTTTTCAAAGTGAAAGAGAAACAAAAGAAGACTAATGAACCCACTACATCAATGTTGCTTTAAACACGTTTAAGTGTTGGTCTGTAGTTCAAAACAATATAGTAATGTGAAAAAACTCAGGTCTGAGACTATATAGTGTTTTTTTTATGTCAAAATGCTTGTTTGTTGAATTCAACACTAATGTAACGTGTTTGAACCACTTTACCGTTTGCAGAAAGGCCTTATCACACTGCAACAAAGCATCTTATCACCCTTTCAACAATATTACCAGAACAAAAAACAACAAGGATGCACAATAGTTGAAAATATTGTTGAACATTGTTGAAAATGTGAAAAAAACTCGTTTACATTGTTTAGATAGTTTTACTCTGTGCAGAACCAATATGGAAAGCTTTTTAACTTCTTTCTAAGCAGTGGAAACGTCTTTTCAAAGTGAAAGAGGCGCAAAAGAAGAATAATGAACCCTGTACATCAATATTGTGAACCCACTACATTAATGTTGCTTTAAACATGTTTAAGTGTTGGTCCTTTGTTCAAAACAATATAGTAATGTGAAAAAAATCAGGTCTGAGACTATAAAGTGTTTTTTTTATGTCAAAATGCTAGTTTGTTGAATTCAACACTAATGTAACGTGTTTCAAGCACTTTACCGTTTGCAGAAACGCCTTATCACACTGCAACAAGGCATCTTATCACCCTTTCAACAATATTACCAGAACAAAAAACAACAAGGATGCACAATAGTTGAAAACATTGTTGAACATTGTTGAAAATGTGAAAAAAACTCGTTTACATTGTTTAGATTTACTCTGTGCCGAACCAATATGGAAAGCTTTTTAACTTCTTTCTAAGCAGTGGAAACGTCTTTTCAAAGTCAAAGAGGCGCAAAAGAAGACTAATGAACCCACTACATCAATGTTGCTTTAAACATGTTTAAGTGTTGTTTCCTTGTTCAAAACATTATGGTAATGGAAATAAAGTCGGTCCTGAGACTATATATTGTTGTTTTATGTCAAAATGCTAGTTTGTTGAATTCAACACTAATGTAACGTGTTTGAACCACTTTGCCGTTGGCAGAAACGCCTTATCACACTGCAACAAGGCATCTTATCACCCTTTCAACAATATTACCAGAACAAAAAAAATAACAAGGATGCACCTTTGTGAAAAAAACTCGTTTAAACTATTTAGATAGTTTTGCTCCGTGAGGAACCAATATGGAAAGCGTATTAAATGCTTTCTAAGCAATGGAAACATCTTTTCAAAGTGAAAGAGACGCAAAAGAAGACTAATGAACCCACTACATCAATGTTGCTTTAAACACGTTTACGTGTTGGTCAGTTGTTCAAAACAATATAGTAATGTGAAAAAAGTCAGGTTTGACACAATATAGTGTTTTTTTTATGTCAAAATGCTAGTTTGTTGAATTCAACACTAATGTAACGTGTTTGAACCACTTTACCGTTTGCAGAAACGCCTTATCACACTGCAAGAAAGCATCTTATCACCCTTTCAATAATATTACCAGAACAAAAAACAACAAGCATGCACAATAGTTGAAAGCATTGTTGAACATGGTTGAAAATGTGAAAAAAACTCGTTTACATTGTTTAGATAGTTTTACTCTGTGCAGAACCAATATGGAAAGCTTTTTAACTTCTTTCTAAGCAGTGGAAACGTCTTTTCAAAGTGAAAGAGGCGCAAAAGAAGAATAATGAACCCTATACATCAATATTGTGAACCCACTACATCAATGTTGCTTTAAACATGTTTAAGTGTTGGTCCTTTGTTCAAAACAATATAGTAATGTGAAAAAATCAGGTCTGAGACTATAAAGTGTTTTTTTTATGTCAAAATGCTAGTTTGTTGAATTCAACAATAATGTAACGTGTTTCAAGCACTTTACCGTTTGCAGAAACGCCTTATCACACTGCAACAAGGCATCTTATCACCCTTTCAACAATATTACCAGAACAAAAAACAACAAGGATTCACAATAGTTGAAAACATTGTTGAACATTGTTGAAAATGTGAAAAAAACTCGTTTACATTGTTTAGATAGTTTTACTCTGTGCCGAACCAATATGGAAAGCTTTTTAACTTCTTTCTAAGCAGTGGAAATGTCTTTTCAAAGTAAAAGAGGCGCAAAAGAAGAATAATGAACCCACTACATCAATGTTGCTTTAAACATGTTTAAGTGTTGATTCCTTGTTCAAAACATTATGGTAATGGAAATAAAGTCGGTCCTGAGACTATATATTGTTGTTTTATGTCAAAATGCTAGTTTGTTGAATTCAACACTAATGTAACGTGTTTCAAGCACTTTACCGTTTGCAGAAACGCCTTATCACACTTCAACAAGGCATCTTATCACCCTTACAACAATATAACCAGAACAAAAAACAACAAGGATGCACAATAGTTGAAAACATTGTTGAACATTGTTGAAAATGTGAAAAAAACTCGTTTACATTGTTTAGATAGTTTTACTCTGTGCCGAACCAATATGGAAAGCTTTTTAACTTCTTTCTAAGCAGTGGAAACGTCTTTTCAAAGTGAAAGAGACGCAAAAGAAGACTAATGAACCCACTACATCAATGTTGCTTTAAACATGTTTAAGTGTTGTTTCCTTGTTCAAAACATTATGGTAATGGAAATAAAGTCGGTCCTGAGACTATATATTGTTGTTTTATGTGAAAATGCTAGTTTGTTGAATTCAACACTAATGTAACGTGTTTGAACCACTTTGCCGTTGGCAGAAACGCCTTATCACACTGCAACAAGGCATCTTATCACCCTTTCAACAATATTACCAGAACAAAAAAAAAAAAAAACAAGGATGCACCTTTGTGAAAAAAACTCGTTTAAACTATTTAGATAGTTTTGCTCCGTGAGGAACCAATATGGAAAGCGTATTAACTGCTTTCTAAGCAATGGAAACATCTTTTCAAAGTGAAAGAGAAACAAAAGAAGACTAATGAACCCACTACATCAATGTTGCTTTAAACATGTTTAAGTGTTGGTCTGTAGTTCAAAACAATATAGTAATATGAAAAAACTCAGGTCTGAGACTATATAGTGTTTTTTTTATGTCAAAATGCTTGTTTGTTGAATTCAACACTAATGTAACATGTTTGAACCACTTTACCGTTTGCGTAAACGCCTTATCACACTGCAACAAAGCATCTTATCACCCTTTCAATAATATTACCAGAACAAAAAACAACAAGGATGCACAATAGTTGAAAACATTGTTGAACATTGTTGAAAATGTGAAAAAAACTCGTTTACATTGTTTAGATAGTTTTACTCTGTGCAGAACCAATATGGAAAGCTTTTTAACTTCTTTCTAAGCAGTGGAAACGTCTTTTCAAAGTGAAAGAGGCGCAAAAGAAGAATAATGAACCCTATACATCAATATTGTGAACCCACTACATCAATGTTGCTTTAAACATGTTTAAGTGTTGGTCCTTTGTTCAAAACAATATAGTAATGTGAAAAAATCAGGTCTGAGACTATAAAGTGTTTTTTTTATGTCAAAATGCTAGTTTGTTGAATTCAACAATAATGTAACGTGTTTCAAGCACTTTACCGTTTGCAGAAACGCCTTATCACACTGCAACAAGGCATCTTATCACCCTTTCAACAATATTACCAGAACAAAAAACAACAAGGATGCACAATAGTTGAAAACATTGTTGAACATTGTTGAAAATGTGAAAAATACTCGTTTACATTGTTTAGATAGTTTTACTCTGTGCCGAACCAATATGGAAAGCTTTTTAACTTCTTTCTAAGCAGTGGAAATGTCTTTTCAAAGTAAAAGAGGCGCAAAAGAAGAATAATGAACCCACTACATCAATGTTGCTTTAAACATGTTTAAGTGTTGGTCTGTAGTTCAAAACAATATAGTAATGTGAAAAAACTCAGGTCTGAGACTATATAGTGTTTTTTTTTTATGTCAAAATGCTTGTTTGTTGAATTCAACACTAATGTAACGTGTTTGAACCACTTTGCCGTTGGCAGAAACGCCTTATCACACTGCAACAAGGCATCTTATCACCCTTTCAACAATATTACCAGAACAAAAAAAATAACAAGGATGCACCTTTGTGAAAAAAACTCGTTTAAACTATTTAGATAGTTTTGCTCCGTGAGGAACCAATATGGAAAGCGTATTAAATGCTTTCTAAGCAATGGAAACATCTTTTCAAAGTGAAAGAGACGCAAAAGAAGACTAATGAACCCACTACATCAATGTTGCTTTAAACACGTTTACGTGTTGGTCAGTTGTTCAAAACAATATAGTAATGTGAAAAAAGTCAGGTTTGACACAATATAGTGTTTTTTTTATGTCAAAATGCTAGTTTGTTGAATTCAACACTAATGTAACGTGTTTGAACCACTTTACCGTTTGCAGAAACGCCTTATCACACTGCAAGAAAGCATCTTATCACCCTTTCAATAATATTACCAGAACAAAAAACAACAAGCATGCACAATAGTTGAAAGCATTGTTGAACATGGTTGAAAATGTGAAAAAAACTCGTTTACATTGTTTAGATAGTTTTACTCTGTGCAGAACCAATATGGAAAGCTTTTTAACTTCTTTCTAAGCAGTGGAAACGTCTTTTCAAAGTGAAAGAGGCGCAAAAGAAGAATAATGAACCCTATACATCAATATTGTGAACCCACTACATCAATGTTGCTTTAAACATGTTTAAGTGTTGGTCCTTTGTTCAAAACAATATAGTAATGTGAAAAAATCAGGTCTGAGACTATAAAGTGTTTTTTTTATGTCAAAATGCTAGTTTGTTGAATTCAACAATAATGTAACGTGTTTCAAGCACTTTACCGTTTGCAGAAACGCCTTATCACACTGCAACAAGGCATCTTATCACCCTTTCAACAATATTACCAGAACAAAAAACAACAAGGATTCACAATAGTTGAAAACATTGTTGAACATTGTTGAAAATGTGAAAAAAACTCGTTTACATTGTTTAGATAGTTTTACTCTGTGCCGAACCAATATGGAAAGCTTTTTAACTTCTTTCTAAGCAGTGGAAATGTCTTTTCAAAGTAAAAGAGGCGCAAAAGAAGAATAATGAACCCACTACATCAATGTTGCTTTAAACATGTTTAAGTGTTGATTCCTTGTTCAAAACATTATGGTAATGGAAATAAAGTCGGTCCTGAGACTATATATTGTTGTTTTATGTCAAAATGCTAGTTTGTTGAATTCAACACTAATGTAACGTGTTTCAAGCACTTTACCGTTTGCAGAAACGCCTTATCACACTTCAACAAGGCATCTTATCACCCTTACAACAATATAACCAGAACAAAAAACAACAAGGATGCACAATAGTTGAAAACATTGTTGAACATTGTTGAAAATGTGAAAAAAACTCGTTTACATTGTTTAGATAGTTTTACTCTGTGCCGAACCAATATGGAAAGCTTTTTAACTTCTTTCTAAGCAGTGGAAACGTCTTTTCAAAGTGAAAGAGACGCAAAAGAAGACTAATGAACCCACTACATCAATGTTGCTTTAAACATGTTTAAGTGTTGTTTCCTTGTTCAAAACATTATGGTAATGGAAATAAAGTCGGTCCTGAGACTATATATTGTTGTTTTATGTGAAAATGCTAGTTTGTTGAATTCAACACTAATGTAACGTGTTTGAACCACTTTGCCGTTGGCAGAAACGCCTTATCACACTGCAACAAGGCATCTTATCACCCTTTCAACAATATTACCAGAACAAAAAAAAAAAAAAACAAGGATGCACCTTTGTGAAAAAAACTCGTTTAAACTATTTAGATAGTTTTGCTCCGTGAGGAACCAATATGGAAAGCGTATTAACTGCTTTCTAAGCAATGGAAACATCTTTTCAAAGTGAAAGAGAAACAAAAGAAGACTAATGAACCCACTACATCAATGTTGCTTTAAACATGTTTAAGTGTTGGTCTGTAGTTCAAAACAATATAGTAATATGAAAAAACTCAGGTCTGAGACTATATAGTGTTTTTTTTATGTCAAAATGCTTGTTTGTTGAATTCAACACTAATGTAACATGTTTGAACCACTTTACCGTTTGCGTAAACGCCTTATCACACTGCAACAAAGCATCTTATCACCCTTTCAATAATATTACCAGAACAAAAAACAACAAGGATGCACAATAGTTGAAAACATTGTTGAACATTGTTGAAAATGTGAAAAAAACTCGTTTACATTGTTTAGATAGTTTTACTCTGTGCAGAACCAATATGGAAAGCTTTTTAACTTCTTTCTAAGCAGTGGAAACGTCTTTTCAAAGTGAAAGAGGCGCAAAAGAAGAATAATGAACCCTATACATCAATATTGTGAACCCACTACATCAATGTTGCTTTAAACATGTTTAAGTGTTGGTCCTTTGTTCAAAACAATATAGTAATGTGAAAAAATCAGGTCTGAGACTATAAAGTGTTTTTTTTATGTCAAAATGCTAGTTTGTTGAATTCAACAATAATGTAACGTGTTTCAAGCACTTTACCGTTTGCAGAAACGCCTTATCACACTGCAACAAGGCATCTTATCACCCTTTCAACAATATTACCAGAACAAAAAACAACAAGGATGCACAATAGTTGAAAACATTGTTGAACATTGTTGAAAATGTGAAAAATACTCGTTTACATTGTTTAGATAGTTTTACTCTGTGCCGAACCAATATGGAAAGCTTTTTAACTTCTTTCTAAGCAGTGGAAATGTCTTTTCAAAGTAAAAGAGGCGCAAAAGAAGAATAATGAACCCACTACATCAATGTTGCTTTAAACATGTTTAAGTGTTGGTCTGTAGTTCAAAACAATATAGTAATGTGAAAAAACTCAGGTCTGAGACTATATAGTGTTTTTTTTTTATGTCAAAATGCTTGTTTGTTGAATTCAACACTAATGTAACATGTTTGAACCTCTTTACCGTTTGCGTAAACGCCTTATCACACTGCAACAAAGCATCTTATCACCCTTTCAACAATATTACCAGAACAACAAACAACAAGGATGCACAATAGTTGAAAACATTGTTGAACATTGTTGAAAATGTGAAAAAAACTCGTTTACATTGTTTAGATAGTTTTACTCTGTGCCGAACCAATATGGAAAGCTTTTTAACTTCTTTCTAAGCAGTGGAAACGTCTTTTCAAAGTCAAAGAGGCGCAAAAGAAGAATAATGAACCCACTACATCAATGTTGCTTTAAACATGTTTAAGTGTTGATTCCTTGTTCAAAACATTATGGTAATGGAAATAAAGTCGGTCCTGAGACTATATATTGTTGTTTTATGTGAAAATGCTAGTTTGTTGAATTCAACACTAATGTAACGTGTTTGAACCACTTTGCCGTTGGCAGAAACGCCTTATCACACTGCAACAAGGCATCTTATCACCCTTTCAACAATATTACCAGAACAAAAAAAATAACAAGGATGCACCTTTGTGAAAAAAACTCGTTTAAACTATTTAGATAGTTTTGCTCCATGAGGAACCAATATGGAAAGCGTATTAAATGCTTTCTAAGCAATGGAAACATCTTTTCAAAGTGAAAGAGACGCAAAAGAAGACTAATGAACCCACTACATCAATGTTGCTTTAAACATGTTTAAGTGTTGGTCCTTTGTTCAAAACAATATAGTAATGTGAAAAAATCAGGTCTGAGACTATAAAGTGTTTTTTTTATGTCAAAATGCTAGTTTGTTGAATTCAACAATAATGTAACGTGTTTCAAGCACTTTACCGTTTGCAGAAACGCCTTATCACACTGCAACAAGGCATCTTATCACCCTTTCAACAATATTACCAGAACAAAAAACAACAAGGATGCGCAATAGTTGAAAACATTGTTGAACATTGTTGAAAATGTGAAAAAAACTCGTTTACATTGTTTAGATAGTTTTACTCTGTGCAGAACCAATATGGAAAGCTTTTTAACTTCTTTCTAAGCAGTGGAAACGTCTTTTCAAAGTGAAAGAGGCGCAAAAGAAGAATAATGAACCCTGTACATCAATATTGTGAACCCACTACATCAATGTTGCTTTAAACATGTTTAAGTGTTGGTCCGTTGTTCAAAACAATATAGTAATGTGAAAAAAATCAGGTCTGAGACTATAAAGTGTTTTTTTTTTATGTCAAAATGCTAGTTTGTTGAATTCAACACTAATGTAACGTGTTTCAAGCACTTTACCGTTTGCAGAAACGCCTTATCACACTGCAACAAGGCATCTTATCACCCTTTCAACAATATTACCAGAACAAAAAACAACAAGGATGCACAATAGTTGAAAACATTGTTGAACATTGTTGAAAATGTGAAAAAAACTCGTTTACATTGTTTAGATTTACTCTGTGCTGAACCAATATGGAAAGCTTTTTAACTTCTTTCTAAGCAGTGGAAACGTCTTTTCAAAGTAAAAGAGGCGCAAAAGAAGAATAATGAACCCACTACATCAATGTTGCTTTAAACATGTTTAAGTGTTGTTTCCTTGTTCAAAACATTATGGTAATGGAAATAAAGTCGGTCCTGAGACTATATATTTTTGTTTTATGTCAAAATGCTAGTTTGTTGAATTCAACACTAATGTAATGTGTTTGAACCACTTTGCCGTTGGCAGAAACGCCTTATCACACTGCAACAAGGCATCTTATCACCCTTTCAACAATATTACCAGAATAAAAAAAATAACAAGGATGCACCTTTGTGAAAAAAACTCGTTTAAACTATTTAGATAGTTTTGCTCCGTGAGGAACCAATATGGAAAGCGTATTAACTGCTTTCTAAGCAATGGAAAAATCTTTTCAAAGTGAAAGAGACGCAAAAGAAGACTAATGAACCCACTACATCAATGTTGCTTTAAACATGTTTACGTGTTGGTCAGTTGTTCAAAACAATATAGTAATGTGAAAAAAGTCAGGTTTGACACTATATAGTGTTTTTTTTATGTCAAAATGCTAGTTTGTTGAATTCAACACTAATGTAACGTGTTTGAACCACTTTACCGTTTGCAGAAACGCCTTATCACACTGCAACAAAGCATCTTATCACCCTTTCAATAATATTACCAGAACAAAAAACAACAAGCATGCACAAAAGTTGAAAACATTGTTGAACATTGTTGAAAATGTGAAAAAAACTCCTTTACATTGTTTAGATAGTTTTACTCTGTGCAGAACCAATATGGAAAGCTTTTTAACTTCTTTCTAAGCAGTGGAAACGTCTTTTCAAAGTGAAAGAGGCGCAAAAGAAGAATAATGAACCCTATACATCAATATTGTGAACCCACTACATCAATGTTGCTTTAAACATGTTTAAGTGTTGGTCCTTTGTTCAAAACAATATAGTAATGTGAAAAAATCAGGTCTGAGACTATAAAGTGTTTTTTTTATGTCAAAATGCTAGTTTGTTGAATTCAACAATAATGTAACGTGTTTCAAGCACTTTACCGTTTGCAGAAACGCCTTATCACACTGCAACAAGGCATCTTATCACCCTTTCAACAATATTACCAGAACAAAAAACAACAAGGATGCACAATAGTTGAAAACATTGTTGAACATTGTTGAAAATGTGAAAAAAACTCGTTTACATTGTTTAGATAGTTTGACTCTGTGCCGAACCAATATGGAAAGCTTTTTAACTTCTTTCTAAGCAGTGGAAACGTCTTTTCAAAGTGAAAGAGGCGCAAAAGAAGAATAATGAACCCTGTACATCAATATTGTGAACCCACTACATCAATGTTGCTTTAAACATGTTTAAGTGTTGGTCCTTTGTTCAAAACAATGTAGTAATGTGAAAAAAATCAGTTCTGAGACTATAAAGTGTTTTTTTTATGTCAAAATGCTAGTTTGTTGAATTCAACACTAATGTAACGTGTTTCAAGCACTTTACCGTTTGCAGAAACGCCTTATCACACTGCAACAAGGCATCTTATCACCCTTTCAACAATATTATCAGAACAAAAAACAACAAGGATGCACAATAGTTGAAAACATTGTTGAACATTGTTGAAAATGTGAAAAAAACTCGTTTACATTGTTTAGATAGTTTTACTTTGTGCCGAACCAATATGGAAAGCTTTTTAACTTCTTTCTAAGCAGTGGAAATGTCTTTTCAAAGTAAAAGAGGCGCAAAAGAAGAATAATGAACCCACTACATCAATGTTGCTTTAAACATGTTTAAGTGTTGATTCCTTGTTCAAAACCTTATGGTAATGGAAATAAAGTCGGTCCTGAGACTATATATTGTTGTTTTATGTCAAAATGCTAGTTTGTTGAATTCAACACTAATGTAACGTGTTTCAAGCACTTTACCGTTTGCAGAAACGCCTTATCACACTGCAACAAGGCATCTTATCACCCTTACAACAATATAACCAGAACAAAAAACAACAAGGATGCACAATAGTTGAAAACATTGTTGAACATTGTTGAAAATGTGAACAAACTCGTTTACATTGTTTAGATAGTTTTACTCTGTGCAGAACCAATATGGAAAGCTTTTTAACTTCTTTCTAAGCAGTGGAAACGTCTTTTCAAAGTGAAAGAGCCGCAAAAGAAGAATAATGAACCCTGTACATCAATATTGTGAACCCACTACATCAATGTTGCTTTAAACATGTTTAAGTGTTGTTTCCTTGTTCAAAACATTATGGTAATGGCAATAAAGTCGGTCCTGAGACTATATATTGTTGTTTTATGTCAAAATGCTAGTTTGTTGAATTCAACACTAATGTAACGTGTTTGAACCACTTTGCCTTTGGCAGAAACGCCTTATCACACTGCAACAAAGCATCTTATCACCCTTTCAACAATATTACCAGAACAAAAAAAAAAAAAACAAGGATGCACCTTTGTGAAAAAAACTCGTTTAAACTATTTAGATAGTTTTGCTCCGTGAGGAACCAATATGGAAAGCGTATTAACTGCTTTCTAAGCAATGGAAACATCTTTTCAAAGTGAAAGAGAAACAAAAGAAGACTAATGAACTCACTACATCAATGTTGCTTTAAACACGTTTAAGTGTTGGTCTGTAGTTCAAAACAATATAGTAATGTGAAAAAACTCAGGTCTGAGACTATATAGTGTTTTTTTTATGTCAAAATGCTTGTTTGTTGAATTCAACACTAATGTAACATGTTTGAACCACTTTACCGTTTGCAGAAACGCCTTATCACACTGCAACAAAGCATCTTATCACCCTTTCAACAATATTACCAGAACAAAAAACAACAAGGATGCACAATAGTTGAAAACATTGTTGAACATTGTTGAAAATGTGAAAAAAACTCGTTTACATTGTTTAGATAGTTTTACTCTGTGCAGAACCAATATGGAAAGCTTTTTTTCAACTTCTTTCTAAGCAGTGGAAACGTCTTTTCAAAGTGAAAGAGGCGCAAAAGAAGAATAATGAACCCTATACATCAATATTGTGAACCCACTACATCAATGTTGCTTTAAACATGTTTAAGTGTTGGTCCTTTGTTCAAAACAATATAGTAATGTGAAAAAAATCAGGTCTGAGACTATAAAGTGTTTTTTTTATGTCAAAATGCTAGTTTGTTGAATTCAACAATAATGTAACGTGTTTCAAGCACTTTACCGTTTGCAGAAACGCCTTATCACACTGCAACAAGGCATCTTATCACCCTTTCAACAATATTATCAGAACAAAAAACAACAAGGATGCACAATAGTTGAAAACATTGTTGAACATTGTTGAAAATGTGAAAAAAACTCGTTTACATTTGTCGGCTCTTTTTCTTTATAAATTCCCCCAATCAGCTAATAAGCATTCAGAAATGGTGCATAAAAGAATCCAGCTCCATAGTCAATAGAAAGGCAGAGTGCAACCTTTATTTCTGCATAAAGTGTACAAAAATAAGGTGAAGACTAAGGCATTACAAATAATGCGTTAGTCTGAGACAGCCAGCACTCTCCCAAAGCAGTCTAAAAAGTATGGTTCTGCCTGGGCCTTATATACTGTCCTTATCTTGCTGTGGTCCCTCCTACGCATATTTCTTTTATCATGATATTTTTCGGTTGTACCGGCTTATGTCAAGATCTAGAGCCCCTTGCTCATTAACTAAGGAACTTACCCGCTGCACTCGCTTATGTTCTTGCAAGGACACACTTCTTTGCTTATGTTCTTGCAAGGACATACTTCTTTTTCAAGAAAATGCTGACTCTTGGCAGGCTGTTTGTGCTGACTCTTGCAGTACTGCAGAATTTTGTTTTTTTTCCAATCATTGGGTTTTTTCCAATCAGATTACCTCTGATTCACCCCAACCAAGCCCCGCCTCATTTGGCAAGGGCTTCTATACCAGTTTGGTCCAGTTTGGGTGTGAAGCAATCTGGCTGTATCATGCTAAGGACATTGTGGCACGTAGAATATACAGATAACATATTTTTAAATGTACATAACCATCATTTCCCCCCTTTCGTAACTTTATGTTACGAACAATGTATCAGGGTACTAATATCAGTACATGTGAACACAGTAAGATATATGCTTATATGCTTACAATGTTGTGGAAAACACATCATGTGGATATAGAGTGGTTTAAACAAAAAACATTATACTATAAAAGTGAAAAACACCTTAAAAAGTTATGACTGCTAAAACTTATTCAACATTAAAAGCAAAAAGCAAAACACATTAAAAGCAATCCTAACATAAAACTAAAATCACTTTTTACAGTAAAAGTAAAAATCACCTTTTACATTTCCCCCCTAGGAACAAACAAAGACAACAAGGAACAATAAGGCGGGGGAATTAAGACTTGTGTAAGGAAGACATGGTAACATATTCGGAGTGATCAGGTGGCTGAAAATCAGGTGGGTGAAAATCATCCGCAAAGAGATCGTCGAGGATGATATGGTCTGGAGGATAGGTCTGGATTGTGGTATTGAAAAATAATAATTGGGGCTGGAACGCAGATTGTAAAGGCCTGCATACATTTCTTTGGACACAGATTTGTCTACTGCCCTGACTATAAGGCCTCGAATGCAGGGAATGACACAACAGCCACACAAAGCCAACAATGAGATGCCAACAATCAGACTTGACAGAATGGCAATGGCAAAGGCCTTCCATCTGCCAAACATAGATTCCAGCCAGCCAGTTAAACTGGAGTCGACGCCAGAATTCTCAGCTAGTTCGTTGCAGAGACTCTTCAGATATGATAGGGCTCTGGTGATGCTTCCATCACTGGCAGTATGATTTGGGATGATTGTACAACACGAGTCTCCAAACATAGCACATACTCTACCTCTTTCAGCTAACAACATGTCAAGACCAACACGATTTTGTCATGACATTAAAGAGGAAGCATGGAGTTGTTCAGCAATGGCGGACAGGGCATCATGAGTGTAGTTGACAAAGCGCTGTTGATTATAATAGATATAATTTATCCAATCAACATTCTTGTTGAGAGTAACCCACCATAATATGGATTCAAAGCCTGCAGCAATTGGATTTCTTGCCTTAAACTCATCAGGGACCCCCCTTGGGACACCTATAGCGTCAATATAAACTTTGTCATCAAAGCTGGATAGAGGGGTATCACGTCGAACTCTATGTTTATGGGGAGTGGATGCTGGGTTCAAAATGCCTTTGTCCAGTTCCTCTTGTGAAACTGGAACTAGAGTGAAAGGAACAATTAACATTACTCTAACACATAGACCTGTCCAGCCATCATCTAGGGTAACATACAGCCAAGGATCTCCACAAACCCAGTATACGTCTGGGACAGAGACTGTATTATCTGTATTACCATGGGCGTCTACATGGGGTTACCATGATGCTGGAAAGGGGTTGAGGATTCACAGGCCGCAGATGATCCTGGAGGGGACTGGTAAGATGACGAGGACGGATCAGAATACAGGTGATAATTCAGATCAAACAAGGATTCGTTCTGCTGAACAGGGAGTCTTGAATGTTTGGCACTCACAGGGCGGGTGTTGTGATATTGAACCAGTCCACACTCCGGTATCCACGCACTTTGAAACAGGAACCTAAGAGGAGATGTTTTTAGCGCAAAGTCACAAATCCATTGTCTACTGTAGCCTGCCATACCTAAAAAGGTTAGCATTTCAGAAACTGTAGTGGGTCTAGGTGCATTTTTCACTGCTGTGATTGAGTGGATATTGTTGTTGATACGGTAGACGAGCATTTGGTTTGACTTGAATTTCGACTTCACCTCTTGATGTTACTAGGCCTATGTCAGTATTATGTGTTGTCCACAATTTCTCTGGCACTTTAGCTAAAATGTCTTTCTGCTCTTGAGTGAGTGTGTATTGACCAACTGTGAGTGTTCTGTTAACAAGGACCTTTTCTGCAACTGTTCTATCAACTGATTTTACAGCTATCCTATAATAGGAACCATCGACTGACCTATGTATGAACCTATTGACAGTCTTCACCCAGTTGATTTCTCTGCATGCCTTCGTCATGCATGTTGGGTAATTGGTCAATCAGGCCTTTAAGATCTAGGAAGGACCATGGGACATAGGTTTGTTCAGGTCCCTTGTAAAGAATGGGATACAGGGAAGCTTTTTCTTTCTTGCCCTTTTTGTCCTTGATACGTCTTGATCGTCTTGGTACATAAGGGTAATCTATTAGTTCTATCTTCTGATGAGCTTTCAGCAGTGTCACTCTGTTGTTCTTCTTGGTAATTCATCTCTTGTTTTTCTCTTCTCATGTCTCGGGGTAGTGAGCTGGTTTTATGTGGTCTCTGGATCTGGTCTCTTTGTTTATTCAGGATCTTCAGTTTCGTTTCTGTCCGTTTTGCCAGTTCTTCTGTCTCCCTCATCAAAGTGTTGAAATGTGTTTGTTCATCCTCACGTCTGTGTCTTGCATGCTGCTCTGACTCAATCATCAGTTCACCATGCACTCGTCGAGGGATCATGATGTCAGTGTTTTCTTGCGTTGATTTGGTCATCCAGCCACTTGCTGTGCCTTCTTGTTCATGAGGTGTGCTCTGCATTGAAGGCTTTTGATGCGAACCGCCATTGATATACAGCCATTTGTAATCAGGTGCATTCAGAGTTATTGCTTGGGTGTCATTCTTTAGTGAGTCATCTCTTTTGCACAGGCTGGGTAGTGTCAGCTTGGGTGGACTCGGAGAAACTGCCGTAGGTCTCTCAGCCCCCCTCTTGGGCTGCCTCACCTCTTCTCTGGATGGACATGGGGTTGGAGTCCTATAGTGACCCTCAGAGGCTGCAGGTGTGCTTGTGGAGTCTGGTTAATCTTTGACTTTGAACTTGACCATACCTTGCATATCCATCTCTATGTCAGCCTCGGTCCACGTTGTCAATTGCAGTGGGCACTGGGTTGCAGTTGATTCTTTGTCCTTGGAGCCTGGAACATATGGAGGTGGTCGTTCACTCTTGAGTTTGGGGTACAGTCGGGGTCGTTCTGATTGGTCCCCATGTTGCTTGTACAGCTTCTCTTTTTCTTTCAGAAGTGTGGCTTGCTCCATAAAGGCTTTGAGAATGGTCATACATCTTTGCTGCTTGATGTTTTTTCTTGGACGTCACCACCTTTTTCCCTTCTAGGTCTGCAACAGTTTGACACAGGTCTTCATCAAAGGTTCCTCTCTTGGGCCACTGATGTGTGAGGTTCTTGGTCAGTTTGTTCCACTTCCGCATAGTCCTCTTTAATGCCACAAAGTCTATGGGTGATGGTTCCCTTTTTTCTATCTTTGAAGCTCGTGATCCCATCATGTGTGTTACTTAAGTGATAGTGTCTGTGTAATCTAAAAATAATTTGGGTGCTATTAAAGGGTTGCTAACAGACTGTGTGAATGTGTGTGTTTAGGTCTGTGCAAGTTGACCTGTGGGTGGATGTGAGGTGAGTCAGTCCAATGGTCACCGCCTCTAGGTGGAGCTTTCTCTCTCTCGTTCCCTCCTTGGTTTCAGCCAGGAAAGGGTTTGCTATCTGCTCTCTCTCATTGTCCCCTGTGGATCACTGGAGACAAAGACCTAATAAAACATTAGGTTTAGCATGTTTCTTTTTCCTTTAATGTACTTTATTTAAATATAGAATAGCTTTGGTTAATTCTACTGTTTCAATCCCTACCTGTTCTCTTATCATACAAGTGGAGTGCGTGAATAACTAGAAAAACGTTCATGAGATAATTTATGTAGTTGTCTGACCTTCACACTTCATATATTTTATTGGTCTTTTGCGCTTGGTTAAATGACTAAGGCATACGTCCCTTTATTAACTTTTCTTTCTGCTATTCTGGGGTCCAGAAAGGCTGCCCCATTCCAACTAACTTTAGCATGGATCTTATGTACTGTTTCAGCAGTGCGCTTCAGCGCTTCTGTGTGAAACTTCATCCCAATTGGATTGAAGCCATCTGCCAAAATCATTGTCGCGGAGCCACACTCCCACAAAACAGTGCATGTACTAATGGACAGGTAGACTTGTAGCTCCCTACACTGTCTATCCTGAATGTCTGCTGCCACAGATAATGGTTCAAATGATCCCCATGGCAGGTTCTCAAACCCCAATGTGACTCCTGTTGCACTAGAACTAGTCAAGAGTAGATTTAAGACAGGAGTCAATAGTCTTGAGGTCCAAAAACACCTAATTCTCTCAGTTAATCTGAGGTGTGGAAAGACCTCTTCAGCAAGGTCCAGGTTATACCAATCAGTTAACAACCACAATTTATGATTGACAAGCTGCGTTCAATACCTTGCACATTTTTGTATGTTCTCTCTAACCAGAAATGAGTTCAGATCCCCTGCGTTTCAGCTAAAAGCAACTCACTGTCCATGATGTTGCTCTGCTCTACAGGACAAATACAATTTTACACACACCACCTTGTGTGTTCTAACACAATATAACCGTTAATATTCCTTCATAGAGCCTTTATTCAAGCAGACACATACAATAATACCCTTACAGTACACATGCGTTATCATCTACAGTTACCTCTGTAACCGTTATAGGTCATGGCCACATGTAGCTCCTACAGTTATATCTTTTACTACTTCTGTATATAACAGCCAATACTCTTTAACCCAACCTGGTGCTTACTAACCATCAACACAATTTACTATACATCCATCAACATGCCTTCTAAGGCTTTTTAAGTATCAGTTGATATAGGATACACATTACTGGGCTTGTGGGCCCGCAAGACCAGCTCTGGTTCCGTATATCTCTAATTATCTATATCCAATAAACTTCAAGTTATGCTTTGTCACTTTATTCCCTCTCCTGATACATGTTAGGATCTTAACAACAACACGGACAAAGGTCCTTAAAGGTATTATATCAATAGAGACCACAGTATAAGAGATAATAATACTATTGCCTGTGCCTCCCATTATCTTTTAAACTTCATTAAACATTTTAAACAAGAAAATTCAAGAATAGCAAGCACTTAGCAAAAGAAAACACAATTAAAACATGTCCTAAACAATATTTAGGACAGACAAAAACTTGTAACATATACTTTGGTACCAATATTACTTGTGCACTTTTTCCTTTTTCTTCTCTAGGCCTTTTTCTTTAATGGCTTTATCTCTGAGGGTTATTCCCTTAACCCTTTTTTTCTCTCTGCCGGCTTTTCTCTATGCCATTTTATCATCACTTTTTTATTTGGTTTTCTGAATATTACTCCTTTTTCTGTGGTTTTCTAGAAGTTATTTACTTTTTATTTGGTTTTCTGAAGAGTTTTACTCCTTTTTTTGAGGTTTTCCAGAAGTTATTTACTTTTTATTTGGTTTTCTAATAACAGTTATCAGCATTTCTCATTGACTCGGAGCCAGATATACTGAAAGCTGAACACCACTGAAGCCTGTGGACAGCCAGGCCCTATCCCCCCTTAAGCAGATTTTTGAATACAAAGATCGGCTTACCTTAAAGATGAAATGGGCGCGCTAAAGGACAGGAGGAGAGGAACAGGCCGGGCACAGGTGCGGTGTCAGTCAAACAGGACGCAAGGCGCGTAGAGCGAAGCCAACCAACGGGCCACCAAAATGTCGGCTCTTTTTCTTTATAAATTCCCCCAATCAGCTAATAAGCATTCAGAAATGGTGCATAAAAGAATCCAGCTCCATAGTCAATAGAAAGGCAGAGTGCAACCTTTATTTCTGCATAAAGTGTACAAAAATAAGGTGAAGACTAAGGCATTACAAATAATGCGTTAGTCTGAGACAGCCAGCACTCTCCCAAAGCAGTCTAAAAAGTATGGTTCTGCCTGGGCCTTATATACTGTCCTTATCTTGCTGTGGTCCCTCCTACGCATATTTCTTTTATCATGATATTTTTCGGTTGTACCGGCTTATGTCAAGATCTAGAGCCCCTTGCTCGTTAACTAAGGAACTTACCCGCTGCACTCGCTTATGTTCTTGCAAGGACACACTTCTTTGCTTATGTTCTTGCAAGGACATACTTCTTTTTCAAGAAAATGCTGACTCTTGGCAGGCTGTTTGTGCTGACTCTTGCAGTACTGCAGAATTTTGGTTTTTTTCCAATCATTGGGTTTTTTCCAATCAGATTACCTCTGATTCACCCCAACCAAGCCCCGCCTCATTTGGCAAGGGCTTCTATACCAGTTTGGTCCAGTTTGGGTGTGAAGCAATCTGGCTGTATCATGCTAAGGACATTGTGGAACGTAGAATATACAGATAACATATTTTTAAATGTACATAACCATCACATTGTTTAGATAGTTTTACTCTGTGCCGAACCAATATGGAAAGCTTTTTAACTTCTTTCTAAGCAGTGGAAATGTCTTTTCAAAGTAAAAGAGGCGCAAAAGAAGAATAATGAACCCACTACATCAATGTTGCTTTAAACATGTTTAAGTGTTGATTCCTTGTTCAAAACATTATGGTAATGGAAATAAAGTCGGTCCTGAGACTATATATTGTTGTTTTATGTCAAAATGCTAGTTTGTTGAATTCAACACTAATGTAACGTGTTTCAAGCACTTTACCGTTTGCAGAAACGCCTTATCACACTGCAACAAGGCATCTTATCACCCTTACAACAATATAACCAGAACAAAAAACAACAAGGATGCACAATAGTTGAAAACATTGTTGAACATTGTTGAAAATGTGAAAAAAACTCGTGTACATTGTTTAGATAGTTTTACTCTGTGCCGAACCAATATGGAAAGCTTTTTAACTTCTTTCTAAGCAGTGGAAACGTCTTTTCAAAGTCAAAGAGGCGCAAAAGAAGACTAATGAACACACTACATCAATGTTGCTTTAAACATGTTTAAGTGTTGTTTCCTTGTTCAAAACATTATGGTAATGGAAATAAAGTCGGTCCTGAGACTATATATTGTTGTTTTATGTCAAAATGCTAGTTTGTTGAATTCAACACTAATGTAACGTGTTTGAACCACTTTGCCGTTGGCAGAAACGCCTTATCACACTGCAACAAGGCATCTTATCACCCTTTCAACAATATTACCAGAACAAAAAAAAAACAAAACAAGGATGCACCTTTGTGAAAAAAACTCGTTTAAACTATTTAGATAGTTTTGCTCCGTGAGGAACCAATATGGAAAGCGTATTAACTGCTTTCTAAGCAATGGAAACATCTTTTCAAAGTGAAAGAGAAACAAAAGAAGACTAATGAACCCACTACATCAATGTTGCTTTAAACACGTTTAAGTGTTGGTCTGTAGTTCAAAACAATATAGTAATGTGAAAAAACTCAGGTCTGAGACTATATAATGTTTTTTTTATGTCAAAATGCTTGTTTGTTGAATTCAACACTAATGTAACGTGTTTGAACCACTTTACCGTTTGCAGAAACGCCTTATCACACTGCAAGAAAGCATCTTATCACCCTTTCAACAATATTACCAGAACAAAAAACAACAAGCATGCACAATAGTTGAAAACATTGTTGAACATTGTTGAAAATGTGAAAAAAACTCGTTTACATTGTTTAGATAGTTTTACTCTGTGCCGAACCAATATGGAAAGCTTTTTAACTTCTTTCTAAGCAGTGGAAACGTCTTTTCAAAGTGAAAGAGGCACAAAAGAAGAATAATGAACCCTATACATCAATATTGTGAACCCACTACATCAATGTTGCTTTAAACATGTTTAAGTGTTGGTCCTTTGTTCAAAACAATATAGTAATGTGAAAAAAATCAGGTCTGAGACTATAAAGTGTTTTTTTTATGTCAAAATGCTAGTTTGTTGAATTCAACAATAATGTAACGTGTTTCAAGCACTTTACCGTTTGCAGAAACGCCTTATCACACTGCAACAAGGCATCTTATCACCCTTTCAACAATATTACCAGAACAAAAAACAACAAGGATGCACAATAGTTGAAAACATTGTTGAACATTGTTGAAAATGTGAAAAAAACTCGTTTACATTGTTTAGATTTACTCTGTGCCGAACCAATATGGAAAGCTTTTTAACTTCTTTCTAAGCAGTGGAAACGTCTTTTCAAAGTAAAAGAGGCGCAAAACAAGAATAATGAACCCACTACATCAATGTTGCTTTAAACATGTTTAAGTGTTGATTCCTTGTTCAAAACATTATGGTAATGGAAATAAATTCGGTCCTGAGACTATATATTGTTGTTTTATGTCAAAATGCTAGTTTGTTGAATTCAACACTAATGTAACGTGTTTGAACCACTTTACCGTTTGCAGAAACGCCTTATCACACTGCAACAAGGCATCTTATCACCCTTTCAACAATATTACCAGAACAAAAAACAACAAGGATGCACAATAGTTGAAAACATTGTTGAACATTGTTGAAAATGTGAAAAAACTCGTTTACATTGTTTAGATAGTTTTACTCTGTGCAGAACCAATATGGAAAGCTTTTTAACTTCTTTCTAAGCAGTGGAAACGTCTTTTCAAAGTGAAAGAGCCGCAAAAGAAGAATAATGAACCCTGTACATCAATATTGTGAACCCACTACATCAATGTTGCTTTAAACATGTTTAAGTGTTGGTCCTTTGTTCAAAACAATATAGTAATGTGAAAAAAATCAGGTCTGAGACTATAAAGTGTTTTTTTTATGTCAAAATGCTAGTTTGTTGAATTCAACACTAATGTAACGTGTTTCAAGCACTTTACCGTTTGCAGAAACGCCTTATCACACTGCAACAAAGCATCTTATCACCCTTTCAACAATATAACCAGAACAAAAAACAACAAGGATGCACAATAGTTGAAAACATTGTTGAACATTGTTGAAAATGTGAAAAAAACTCGTTTACATTGTTTAGATAGTTTTACTCTGTGCCGAACCAATATGGAAAGCTTTTTAACTTCTTTCTAAGCAGTGGAAACGTCTTTTCAAAGTCAAAGAGGCGCAAAAGAAGACTAATGAACCCACTACATCAATGTTGCTTTAAACATGTTTAAGTGTTGATTCCTTGATCAAAACATTATGGTAATGGAAATAAAGTCGGTCCTGAGACTATATATTGTTGTTTTATGTCAAAATGCTAGTTTGTTGAATTCAACACTAATGTAACGTGTTTGAACCACTTTGCCGTTGGCAGAAACGCCTTTTCACACTGCAACAAGGCATCTTATCACCCTTTCAACAATATTACCAGAACAAAAAACAACAAGGAGGCACAATAGTTGAAAACATTGTTGAACATTGTTGAAAATGTGAAAAGAACTCGTTTACATTGTTTAGATAGTTTTACTCTGTGCCGAACCAATATGGAAAGCTTTTTAAATTCTTTCTAAGCAGTGGAAACGTCTTTTCAAAGTGAAAGAGGCGCAAAAGAAGAATAATGAACCCTATACATCAATATTGCGAACCCACTACATCAATGTTGCATTAAACATGTTTAAGTATTGGTCCGTTGTTCAAAACAATATAGTAATGTGAAAAAAATCAGGTCTGAGACTATAAAGTGTTTTTTTTATGTCAAAATGCTAGTTTTGAAATTGTGAAAAAAACTCATTTACATTGTTTAGATAGTTTTACTCTGTGCAGAACCAATATGGAAAGCTTTTTAACTTCTTTCTAAGCAGTGGAAATGTCTTTTCAAAGTGAAAGAGATGCAAAAGAAGACTAATGAACCCACTACATCAATGTTGCTTTAAACATGTTTAAGTTTTGGTCCGTAGTTCAAAACAATATAGTAATGTGAAAAAACTCAGGTCTGAGACTATATAGTGTTTTTTTATGTCAAAATGCTTGTTTGTTGAATTCAACACTAATGTAACGTGTTTGAACCACTTTACTGTTTGCAGAAACGCCTTATCTCACTGCAACAAATCATCTTATCACCCTTTCAACAATATTACCAGAACAAAAAACAACAAGGATGCACAATAGTTGAAAACATTGTTGAACATTAATGAAAATGTGAAAAAAACTCGTTTACATTGTTTAGATAGTTTTACTCTGTGCCGAACCAATATGGAAAGCTTTTTAAATTCTTTCTAAGCAGTGGAAACGTCTTTTCAAAGTCAAAGAGGCGCAAAAGAAGACTAATGAACCCTATACATCAATATTGCGAACCCACTACATCAATGTTGCATTAAACATGTTTAAGTATTGGTCCGTTGTTCAAAACAATATAGTAATGTGAAAAAAAACAGGTCTTATCACAAAAAAAAAAACAAGGATGCACCTTTGTGAAAAAAACTCGTTTAAACTATTTAGATAGTTTTGCTCCGTGAGGAACCAATATGGAAAGCGTTTTAACTGCTTTCTAAGCAATGGAAACATCTTTTCAAAGTGAAAGAGACGCAAAAGAAGACTAATGAACCCACTACATCAATGTTGCTTTAAACACGTTTAAGTGTTGGTCAGTTGTTCAAAACAATATAGTAATGTGAAAAAAGTCAGGTTTGACACTATATAGTGTTTTTTTTTTATGTCAAAATTCTTGTTTGTTGAATTCAACACTAATGTAAGGTGTTTGAACCACTTTACCGTTGGCAGAAACGCCTTATCACACTGCAACAAAGCATCTTATCACCCTTTCAACAATATTACCAGAACTAAAAACAACAAGGATGCACAATAGTTGAAAATATTGTTGAAAATGTGAAAAAAAACTCGTTTACATTGTTTAGATAGTTTTACTCTGTGCAGAACCAATATGGAAAGCTTTTTAACTTCTTTCTAAGCAGTGGAAACGTCTTTTCAAAGTGAAAGAGATGCAAAAGAAGACTAATAAACCCACTAAATCAATGTTGCTTCAAAACTGTTCTACGTGTTGATTCGTTGTTCAAAACTTTATGATAATGCAAATAAAGTCAGTTCTGAGACTATATAGTTGTTTTATGTCAAAATGCTAGTTTATTGAATTCAACACTAATGTAACGTGTTTGAACCACTTTGCCATTGGCAGAAACACCTTATCACACTGCAACAAAGCATCTTATCACCCTTTCAACAATATTACCAGAACAAAAAAAATAACAAGGATGCACCTTTGTGAAAAAAAATCGTTTAAACTATTTAGATAGTTTTGCTCCGTGAGGAACCAATATGGAAAGCGTATTAACTGCTTTCTAAGCAATGGAAACATCTTTTCAAAGTGAAAGAGATGCAAAAGAAGACTAATGAACCCACTATATCAGTGTTGCTTTAAACACGTTTAAGTGTTGGTCAGTTGTTCAAAACAATATAGTAATGTGAAAAAAGTCAGGTTTGACACTATATAGTGTTTTTTTTATGTCAAAATGCTTGTTTGTTGAATTCAACACTAATGTAACGTGTTTGAACCACTTTACCGTTGGCAGAAACGCCTTATCACACTGCAACAAAGCATCTTATCACCCTTTCAACAATATTACCAGAACTAAAAACAACAAGGATGCACAATAGTTGAAAACATTGTTGAACATTGTTGAAAATGTGAAAAAAACTCGTTTACATTGTTTAGATAGTTTTCCTCTGTGCCGAACCAATATGGAAAGCTTTTTAACTGCTTTCTAAGCAGTGGAAACGTCTTTTCAAAGTGAAAGAGACGCAAAGGAAGACTAATGAACCCACTACATCAATGTTGCTTTAAAGATGTTTAAGTGTTGATCCGTTGTTCACAACAATATAGTAATGTGAATAAAGTCAGGTTTGAGACTATATAGATGTTTTATGTCAAAATGCTGGTTTGTTGAATTCAACACTAATATAAAGAGTTTGAACCACTTTGCCGTTTGCAGAAACGCTTTATCACACTGCAACAAAGCATCTTATCACCCTTTAAACAATATTACCAGATCAAAAAACAACAAAGATGCACTTTTGTGAAAAAGAACTCGTTTAAATTATTTGTATAGTTTTGATCCGTGCAGAAAAACAATGGAAAGCGTTTTAACTGCTTTCTAAGCAGTGGAAACGTCTTTTCAAAGTGAAAGAGACGCAAAGGAAGACTAATGAACCCACTACATCAATGTTGCTTTAAAGATGTTTAAGTCGTTAACAACAACAATATAGTAATGTGAATAAAGTCAGGTTTGAGACTATATAGATGTTTTATGTCAAAATGCTGGTTTGTTGAATTGAACACTAATGTAAAGAGTTTGAACCACTTTGCCGTTTGCAGAAACGCTTTATCACACTGCAACAAAGCATCTTATCACACTTTTAACAATATTACCAGAACAAAAAACAACAAGAATGCATTTTTTTGGAAAAAAAACTCGTTTACATTGTTTAGATAGTCTTGATCCGTGCAGAAAAACAATGGAAAGCGTTTTAACTGCTTTCTAAGCAGTGGAAACGTCTTTTCAAAGTGAAAGAGACGCAAAGGAAGACTAATGAACCCACTACATCAATGTTGCTTTAAAGATGTTTAAGTCGTTAACAACAACAATATAGTAATGTGAATAAAGTCAGGTTTGAGACTATATAGATGTTTTATGTCAAAATGCTGGTTTGTTGAATTGAACACTAATGTAAAGAGTTTGAACCACTTTGCCGTTTGCAGAAACGCTTTATCACACTGCAACAAAGCATCTTATCACACTTTTAACAATATTATCAGAACAAAAAAACAACAAGAATGCATTTTTTTGGAAAAAAAAACTCATTTATATTGTTTAGATAGCCTTGATCCGTGCAGAAAAACAATGGAAAGCGTTTTAACTGCTTTCTAAGCAGTGGAAACGTCTTTTCAAAGTGAAAGAGACGCAAAGGAAGACTAATAAACCCACTACATCAATGTTGATGTTTAAGTGTTGATCCGTTGTTCAAAACAATATAGTAATGTGAATAAAGTCAGGTTTGAGACTATATAGATGTTTTATGTCAAAATGCTGGTTTGTTAAATTTAACACTAATGTAACGTGTTTGAACAACTTTGTCGTTTGCAGAAACGCCTTATCACACTGCAGCAACGCATCTTATCACCCTTTAAAAAATATTACCAGAACAGAAAACAACAAAGATGCACTTTTGTGAAAAAGAACTCGTTTACATTGTTTATATAGTCTTGATCCGTTCAGAAAAACAATGGAAAGCATTTTAACTGCTTTCTAAGCAGTGGAAACGTCTTTTCAAAGTGAAAGAGAAGCAAAGGAAGACTAATGAACCCACTACATCAATGTTGATGTTTAAGTGTTGATCCTTTGTTCAAAACAATATAGTAATGTGAATAAAGTCAGGTTTGAGACTATATAGATGTTTTATGTCAAAATGCTGGTTTGTTGAATTGAACACTAATATAAAGAGTTTGAACCACTTTGCCGTTTGCAGAAACGCTTTATCACACTGCAACAAAGCATCTTATCACCCTTTAAACAATATTACCAGTACAAAAAACAACAAAGATGCACTTTTGTGAAAAAGAACTCGTTTACATTGTTTGTATAGTCTTGATCCGTGCAGAAAAACAATAGAAAGCGTTTTAACTGCTTTCTAAGCAGTGGAATCGTCTTTTCAAAGTGAAAGAGACGCAAAGGAAGACTAATGAACCCACTACATCAATGTTGATGTTTAAGTGTTGATCCGTTGTTCAAAACAATATAGTAATGTGAATAAAGTCAGGTTTGAGACTATATAGATGTTTTATGTCAAAATGCTGGTTTGTTAAATTCAACACTAATATAAAGAGTTTGAACCACTTTGCCGTTTGCAGAAACGCTTTATCACACTGCAACAAAGCATCTTATCACCCTTTAAACAATATTACCAGAAAAAAAACAACAAAGATGCACTTTTGTGAAAAAGAACTCGTTTACATTGTTTATATAGTCTTGATCCGTGCAGAAAAACAATGGAAAGCGTTTTAACTGCTTTCTAAGCAGTGGAAACGTCTTTTCAAAGTGAAAGAGACACAAAGGAAGACTAATGAACCCACTACATCAATGTTGCTTTAAAGATGTTTAAGTGTTGATCCGTTGTTCACAACAATATAGTAATGTGAATAAAGTCAGGTTTGAGACTATATAGATGTTTTATGTCAAAATGCTGGTTTGTTGAATTGAACACTAATGTAAAGAGTTTGAACCACTTTGCCGTTTGCAGAAACGCTTTATCACACTGCAACAAAGCATCTTATCACACTTTTAACAATATTATCAGAACAAAAAAACAACAAGAATGCATTTTTTTGGAAAAAAAAACTCGTTTATATTGTTTAGATAGCCTTGATCCGTGCAGAAAAACAATAGAAAGCGTTTTAACTGCTTTCTAAGCAGTGGAAACGTCTTTTCAAAGTGAAAGAGACGCAAAGGAAGACTAATGAACCCACTACATCAATGTTGATGTTTAAGTGTTGATCCGTTGTTCAAAACAATATAGTAATGTGAATAAAGTCAGGTTTGAGACTATATAGATGTTTTATGTCAAAATGCTGGTTTGTTAAATTCAACACTAATATAAAGAGTTTGAACCACTTTGCCGTTTGCAGAAACGCTTTATCACACTGCAACAAAGCATCTTATCACCCTTTAAACAATATTACCAGAAAAAAAACAACAAAGATGCACTTTTGTGAAAAAGAACTCGTTTACATTGTTTATATAGTCTTGATCCGTGCAGAAAAACAATGGAAAGCGTTTTAACTGCTTTCTAAGCAGTGGAAACGTCTTTTCAAAGTGAAAGAGACACAAAGGAAGACTAATGAACCCACTACATCAATGTTGCTTTAAAGATGTTTAAGTGTTGATCCGTTGTTCACAACAATATAGTAATGTGAATAAAGTCAGGTTTGAGACTATATAGATCTTTTATGTCAAAATGCTGGTTTGTTGAATTGAACACTAATGTAAAGAGTTTGAACCACTTTGCCGTTTGCAGAAACGCTTTATCACACTGCAACAAAGCATCTTATCACACTTTTAACAATATTATCAGAACAAAAAAACAACAAGAATGCATTTTTTTGGAAAAAAAAACTCGTTTATATTGTTTAGATAGCCTTGATCCGTGCAGAAAAACAATAGAAAGCGTTTTAACTGCTTTCTAAGCAGTGGAAACGTCTTTTCAAAGTGAAAGAGACGCAAAGGAAGACTAATGAACCCACTACATCAATGTTGATGTTTAAGTGTTGATCCGTTGTTCAAAACAATATAGTAATGTGAATAAAGTCAGGTTTGAGACTATATAGATGTTTTATGTCAAAATGCTGGTTTGTTAAATTCAACACTAATATAAAGAGTTTGAACCACTTTGCCGTTTGCAGAAACGCTTTATCACACTGCAACAAAGCATCTTATCACCCTTTAAACAATATTACCAGAAAAAAACAACAAAGATGCACTTTTGTGAAAAAGAACTCGTTTACATTGTTTATATAGTCTTGATCCCTGCAGAAAAACAATGGAAAGCGTTTTAACTGCTTTCTAAGCAGTGGAAACGTCTTTTCAAAGTGAAAGAGACACAAAGGAAGACTAATGAACCCACTACATCAATGTTGCTTTAAAGATGTTTAAGTGTTGATCCGTTGTTCATAACAATATAGTAATGTGAATAAAGTCAGGTTTGAGACTATATAGATGTTTTATGTCAAAATGCTGGTTTGTTGAATTGAACACTAATGTAAAGAGTTTGAACCACTTTGCCGTTTGCAGAAACGCTTTATCACACTGCAACAAAGCATCTTATCACACTTTTAACAATATTATCAGAACAAAAAAACAACAAGAATGCATTTTTTTGGAAAAAAAAACTCGTTTATATTGTTTAGATAGCCTTGATCCGTGCAGAAAAACAATGGAAAGCGTTTTAACTGCTTTCTAAGCAGTGGAAACGTCTTTTCAAAGTGAAAGAGACGCAAAGGAAGACTAATGAACCCACTACCTCAATGTTGATGTTTAAGTGTTGATCCGTTGTTCAAAACAATATAGTAATGTGAATAAAGTCAGGTTTGAGACTATATAGATGTTTTATGTCAAAATGCTGGTTTGTTAAATTTAACACTAATGTAACGTGTTTGAACAACTTTGTCGTTTGCAGAAACGCCTTATCACACTGCAGCAACGCATCTTATCACCCTTTAAAAAATATTACCAGAACAGAAAACAACAAAGATGCACTTTTGTGAAAAAGAACTCGTTTACATTGTTTATATAGTCTTGATCCGTGCAGAAAAACAATGGAAAGCATTTTAACTGCTTTCTAAGCAGTGGAAACGTCTTTTCAAAGTGAAAGAGAAGCAAAGGAAGACTAATGAACCCACTACATCAATGTTGATGTTTAAGTGTTGATCCTTTGTTCAAAACAATATTGTAATGTGAATAAAGTCAGGTTTGAGACTATATAGTGTTTTTTTATGTCAAAATGCTTGTTTGTTGAATTCAACACTAATGTAACGTGTTTGAACCACTTTACTGTTTGCAGAAACGCCTTATCTCACTGCAACAAATCATCTTATCACCTTTTCAACAATATTACCAGAACAAAAAACAACAAGGATGCACAATAGTTGAAAACATTGTTGAACATTAATGAAAATGTGAAAAAAACTCGTTTACATTGTTTAGATAGTTTTACTCTGTGCCGAACCAATATGGAAAGCTTTTTAAATTCTTTTTAAGCAGTGGAAACGTCTTTTCAAAGTCAAAGAGGCGCAAAAGAAGACTAATGAACCCTATACATCAATATTGCGAACCCACTACATCAATGTTGCATTAAACATGTTTAAGTATTGGTCCGTTGTTCAAAACAATATAGTAATGTGAAAAAAATCAGGTCTGAGACTATAAAGTGTTTTTTTTATGTCAAAATGCTAGTTTGTTGAATTCAACACTAATGTAACATGTTTAAAGCACTTTACCGTTTGCAGAAACGCCTTATCACACTGCAACAAGGCATCTTATCACCCGTTAAACACTATTACCAGAAAAAAAAACAACAAGGATGCACAATAGTTGAAAACATTGTTGAACATTGTTGAAAATGTGAAAAAAACTTGTTTACATTGTTTAGATTTACTCTGTGCCGAACCAATATGGAAAGCTTTTTAACTTCTTTCTAAGCAGTGGAAACGTCTTTTCAAAGTAAAAGAGGCGCAAAAGAAGAATAATGAACCCACTACATCAATGTTGCTTTAAACATGTTTAAGTGTTGATTCCTTGTTCAAAACATTATGGTAATGGAAATAAAGTCGGTCCTGAGACTATATATTGTTGTTTTATGTCAAAATGCTAGTTTGTTGAATTCAACACTAATGTAACGTGTTTGAACCACTTTGCCGTTGGCAGAAACGCCTTATCACACTGCAACAAGGCATCTTATCACCCTTTCAACAATATTACCAGAACAAAAAAAAAAAACAAGGATGCGCAATAGTTGAAAACATTGTTGAACATTGTTGAAAATGTGAAAAAAACTCGTTTACATTGTTTAGAAAGTTTTACTCTGTATCGAACCAATATGGAAAGCTTTTTAACTTCTTTCTAAGCAGTGGAAACGTCTTTTCAAAATGAAAGAGGCGCAAAAGAAGACTAATGAACCCAATACATCAATCTTGCGAACCCAATACATCAATGTTGCTTAAAACATGTTTAAGTGTTGATTCCTTGTTCAAAACATTATGGTAATGGAAATAAAGTCGGTCCTGAGACTATATATTGTTGTTTTATGTCAAAATGCTAGTTTGTTGAATTCAACACTAATGTAACGTGTTTGAACCACTTTGCCATTGGCAGAAACGCCTTATCACACTGCAACAAGGCATCTTATCACCCTTTCAACAATATTACCAGAACAAAAAAAAAAAACAAGGATGCACCTTTGTGAAAAAAACTCGTTTAAACTATTTAGATAGTTTTGCTCCGTGAGGAACCAATATGGAAAGCGTTTTAACTGCTTTCTAAGCAATGGAAACATCTTTTCAAAGTGAAAGAGACGCAAAAGAAGACTAATGAACCCACTACATCAATGTTGCTTTAAACACGTTTAAGTGTTGGTCAGTTGTTCAAAACAATATAGTAATGTGAAAAAAGTCAGGTTTGAGACTATATAGTGTTTTTTTTTTATTTCAAAATGCTTGTTTGTTGAATTCAACACTAATGTAACGTGTTTGAACCACTTTACCGTTGGCAGAAACGCCTTATCACACTGCAACAAAGCATCTTATCACCCTTTCAACAATATTACCAGAACTAAAAACAACAAGGATGCACAACAGTTGAAAATATTGTTGAAAATGTGAAAAAAAACTCGTTTACATTGTTTAGATAGTTTTACTCTGTGCAGAACCAATATGGAAAGCTTTTTAACTTCTTTCTAAGCAGTGGAAACGTCTTTTCAAAGTGAAAGAGATGCAAAAGAAGACTAATAAACCCACTAAATCAATGTTGCTTGAAAACTTTTCTACGTGTTGATTCGTTGTTCAAAACTTTATGATAATGCAAATAAAGTCAGTTCTGAGACTATATAGTTGTTTTATGTCAAAATGCTAGTTTATTGAATTCAACACTAATGTAACGTGTTTGAACCACTTTGCCATTGGCAGAAACACCTTATGACACTGCAACAAAGCATCTTATCACCCTTTCAACAATATTACCAGAACAAAAAAAATAACAAGGATGCACCTTTGTGAAAAAAAATCGTTTAAACTATTTAGATAGTTTTGCTCCGTGAGGAACCAATATGGAAAGCGTATTAACTGCTTTCTAAGCAATGGAAACATCTTTTCAAAGTGAAAGAGATGCAAAAGAAGACTAATGAACCCACTACATTAGTGTTGCTTTAAACACGTTTAAGTGTTGGTCAGTTGTTCAAAACAATATAGTAATGTGAAAAAAGTCAGGTTTGACACTATATAGTGTTTTTTTTTATGTCAAAATGCTTGTTTGTTGAATTCAACACTAATGTAACGTGTTTGAACCACTTTACCGTTGGCAGAAACGCCTTATCACACTGCAACAAAGCATCTTATCACCCTTTCAACAATATTACCAGAACTAAAAACAACAAGGATGCACAATAGTTGAAAACATTGTTGAACATTGTTGAAAATGTGAAAAAAACTCGTTTACATTGTTTAGATAGTTTTCCTCTGTGCCGAACCAATATGGAAAGCTTTTTAACTGCTTTCTAAGCAGTGGAAACGTCTTTTCAAAGTGAAAGAGACGCAAAGGAAGACTAATGAACCCACTACATCAATGTTGCTTTAAAGATGTGTAAGTGTTGATCCGTTGTTCACAACAATATAGTAATGTGAATAAAGTCAGGTTTGAGACTATATAGATGTTTTATGTCAAAATGCTGGTTTGTTGAATTCAACACTAATATAAAGAGTTTGAACCACTTTGCCGTTTGCAGAAACGCTTTATCACACTGCAACAAAGCATCTTATCACCCTTTAAACAATATTACCAGATCAAAAAACAACAAAGATGCACTTTTGTGAAAAAGAACTCGTTTACATTTTTTGTATAGTTTTGATCCGTGCAGAAAAACAATGGAAAGCGTTTTAACTGCTTTCTAAGCAGTGGAAACGTCTTTTCAAAGTGAAAGAGACGCAAAGGAAGACTAATGAACCCACTACATCAATGTTGCTTTAAAGATGTTTAAGTGTTGATCCGTTGTTCACAACAATATAGTAATGTGAATAAAGTCAGGTTTGAGACTATATAGATCTTTTATGTCAAAATGCTGGTTTGTTGAATTGAACACTAATGTAAAGAGTTTGAACCACTTTGCCGTTTGCAGAAACGCTTTATCACACTGCAACAAAGCATCTTATCACCCTTTAAACAATATTACCAGAAAAAAAACAACAAAGATGCACTTTTGTGAAAAAGAACTCGTTTACATTGTTTATATAGTCTTGATCCGTGCAGAAAAACAATGGAAAGCGTTTTAACTGCTTTCTAAGCAGTGGAAACGTCTTTTCAAAGTGAAAGAGACACAAAGGAAGACTAATGAACCCACTACATCAATGTTGCTTTAAAGATGTTTAAGTGTTGATCCGTTGTTCACAACAATATAGTAATGTGAATAAAGTCAGGTTTGAGACTATATAGATCTTTTATGTCAAAATGCTGGTTTGTTGAATTGAACACTAATGTAAAGAGTTTGAACCACTTTGCCGTTTGCAGAAACGCTTTATCACACTGCAACAAAGCATCTTATCACACTTTTAACAATATTATCAGAACAAAAAAACAACAAGAATGCATTTTTTTGGAAAAAAAAACTCGTTTATATTGTTTAGATAGCCTTGATCCGTGCAGAAAAACAATAGAAAGCGTTTTAACTGCTTTCTAAGCAGTGGAAACGTCTTTTCAAAGTGAAAGAGACGCAAAGGAAGACTAATGAACCCACTACATCAATTTTGATGTTTAAGTGTTGATCCGTTGTTCAAAACAATATAGTAATGTGAATAAAGTCAGGTTTGAGACTATATAGATGTTTTATGTCAAAATGCTGGTTTGTTAAATTCAACACTAATATAAAGAGTTTGAACCACTTTGCCGTTTGCAGAAACGCTTTATCACACTGCAACAAAGCATCTTATCACCCTTTAAACAATATTACCAGAAAAAAAACAACAAAGATGCACTTTTGTGAAAAAGAACTCGTTTACATTGTTTATATAGTCTTGATCCGTGCAGAAAAACAATGGAAAGCGTTTTAACTGCTTTCTAAGCAGTGGAAACGTCTTTTCAAAGTGAAAGAGACGCAAAGGAAGACTAATGAACCCACTACCTCAATGTTGATGTTTAAGTGTTGATCCGTTGTTCAAAACAATATAGTAATGTGAATAAAGTCAGGTTTGAGACTATATAGATGTTTTATGTCAAAATGCTGGTTTGTTAAATTTAACACTAATGTAACGTGTTTGAACCACTTTGTCGTTTGCAGAAACGCCTTATCACACTGCAGCAACGCATCTTATCACCCTTTAAAAAATATTACCAGAACAGAAAACAACAAAGATGCACTTTTGTGAAAAAGAACTCGTTTACATTGTTTATATAGTCTTGATCCGTGCAGAAAAAAAAATGGAAAGCATTTTAACTGCTTTCTAAGCAGTGGAAACGTCTTTTCAAAGTGAAAGAGAAGCAAAGGAAGACTAATGAACCCACTACATCAATGTTGATGTTTAAGTGTTGATCCTTTGTTCAAAACAATATAGTAATGTGAATAAAGTCAGGTTTGAGACTATATAGATGTTTTATGTCAAAATGCTGGTTTGTTGAATTGAACACTAATATAAAGAGTTTGAACCACTTTGCCGTTTGCAGAAACGCTTTATCACACTGCAACAAAGCATCTTATCACCCTTTAAACAATATTACCGGATCAAAAAACAACAAAGATGCACTTTTGTGAAAAAGAACTCGTTTACATTGTTTGTATAGTCTTGATCCGTGCAGAAAAACAATAGAAAGCGTTTTAACTGCTTTCTAAGCAGTGGAAACGTCTTTTCAAAGTGAAAGAGACGCAAAGGAAGACTAATGAACCCACTACCTCAATGTTGATGTTTAAGTGTTGATCCGTTGTTCAAAACAATATAGTAATGTGAATAAAGTCAGGTTTGAGACTATATAGATGTTTTATGTCAAAATGCTGGTTTGTTAAATTTAACACTAATGTAACGTGTTTGAACAACTTTGTCGTTTGCAGAAACGCCTTATCACACTGCAGCAACGCATCTTATCACCCTTTAAAAAATATTACCAGAACAGAAAACAACAAAGATGCACTTTTGTGAAAAAGAACTCGTTTACATTGTTTATATAGTCTTGATCCGTGCAGAAAAACAATAGAAAGCGTTTTAACTGCTTTCTAAGCAGTGGAAACGTCTTTTCAAAGTGAAAGAGACGCAAAGGAAGAATAATGAACCCACTACATCAATGTTGCTTTAAAGATGTTTAAGTCGTTAACAACAACAATATAGTAATGTGAATAAAGTCAGGTTTGAGACTATATAGATGTTTTATGTCAAAATGCTGGTTTGTTAAATTCAACACTAATATAAAGAGTTTGAACCACTTTGCCGTTTGCAGAAACGCTTTATCACACTGCAACAAAGCATCTTATCACCCTTTAAACAATATTACCAGTACAAAAAACAACAAAGATGCACTTTTGTGAAAAAGAACTCGTTTACATTGTTTGTATAGTCTTGATCCGTGCAGAAAAACAATAGAAAGCGTTTTAACTGCTTTCTAAGCAGTGGAATCGTCTTTTCAAAGTGAAAGAGACGCAAAGGAAGACTAATGAACCCACTACATCAATGTTGATGTTTAAGTGTTGATCCGTTGTTCAAAACAATATAGTAATGTGAATAAAGTCAGGTTTGAGACTATATAGATGTTTTATGTCAAAATGCTGGTTTGTTAAATTCAACACTAATATAAAGAGTTTGAACCACTTTGCCGTTTGCAGAAACGCTTTATCACACTGCAACAAAGCATCTTATCACCCTTTAAACAATATTACCAGAAAAAAAACAACAAAGATGCACTTTTGTGAAAAAGAACTCGTTTACATTGTTTATATAGTCTTGATCCGTGCAGAAAAACAATGGAAAGCGTTTTAACTGCTTTCTAAGCAGTGGAAACGTCTTTTCAAAGTGAAAGAGACACAAAGGAAGACTAATGAACCCACTACATCAATGTTGCTTTAAAGATGTTTAAGTGTTGATCCGTTGTTCACAACAATATAGTAATGTGAATAAAGTCAGGTTTGAGACTATATAGATGTTTTATGTCAAAATGCTGGTTTGTTGAATTGAACACTAATGTAAAGAGTTTGAACCACTTTGCCGTTTGCAGAAACGCTTTATCACACTGCAACAAAGCATCTTATCACACTTTTAACAATATTATCAGAACAAAAAAACAACAAGAATGCATTTTTTTGGAAAAAAAAACTCGTTTATATTGTTTAGATAGCCTTGATCCGTGCAGAAAAACAATAGAAAGCGTTTTAACTGCTTTCTAAGCAGTGGAAACGTCTTTTCAAAGTGAAAGAGACGCAAAGGAAGACTAATGAACCCACTACATCAATGTTGATGTTTAAGTGTTGATCCGTTGTTCAAAACAATATAGTAATGTGAATAAAGTCAGGTTTGAGACTATATAGATGTTTTATGTCAAAATGCTGGTTTGTTAAATTCAACACTAATATAAAGAGTTTGAACCACTTTGCCGTTTGCAGAAACGCTTTATCACACTGCAACAAAGCATCTTATCACCCTTTAAACAATATTACCAGAAAAAAAACAACAAAGATGCACTTTTGTGAAAAAGAACTCGTTTACATTGTTTATATAGTCTTGATCCGTGCAGAAAAACAATGGAAAGCGTTTTAACTGCTTTCTAAGCAGTGGAAACGTCTTTTCAAAGTGAAAGAGACACAAAGGAAGACTAATGAACCCACTACATCAATGTTGCTTTAAAGATGTTTAAGTGTTGATCCGTTGTTCACAACAATATAGTAATGTGAATAAAGTCAGGTTTGAGACTATATAGATCTTTTATGTCAAAATGCTGGTTTGTTGAATTGAACACTAATGTAAAGAGTTTGAACCACTTTGCCGTTTGCAGAAACGCTTTATCACACTGCAACAAAGCATCTTATCACACTTTTAACAATATTATCAGAACAAAAAAACAACAAGAATGCATTTTTTTGGAAAAAAAAACTCGTTTATATTGTTTAGATAGCCTTGATCCGTGCAGAAAAACAATAGAAAGCGTTTTAACTGCTTTCTAAGCAGTGGAAACGTCTTTTCAAAGTGAAAGAGACGCAAAGGAAGACTAATGAACCCACTACATCAATGTTGATGTTTAAGTGTTGATCCGTTGTTCAAAACAATATAGTAATGTGAATAAAGTCAGGTTTGAGACTATATAGATGTTTTATGTCAAAATGCTGGTTTGTTAAATTCAACACTAATATAAAGAGTTTGAACCACTTTGCCGTTTGCAGAAACGCTTTATCACACTGCAACAAAGCATCTTATCACCCTTTAAACAATATTACCAGAAAAAAACAACAAAGATGCACTTTTGTGAAAAAGAACTCGTTTACATTGTTTATATAGTCTTGATCCCTGCAGAAAAACAATGGAAAGCGTTTTAACTGCTTTCTAAGCAGTGGAAACGTCTTTTCAAAGTGAAAGAGACACAAAGGAAGACTAATGAACCCACTACATCAATGTTGCTTTAAAGATGTTTAAGTGTTGATCCGTTGTTCATAACAATATAGTAATGTGAATAAAGTCAGGTTTGAGACTATATAGATGTTTTATGTCAAAATGCTGGTTTGTTGAATTGAACACTAATGTAAAGAGTTTGAACCACTTTGCCGTTTGCAGAAACGCTTTATCACACTGCAACAAAGCATCTTATCACACTTTTAACAATATTATCAGAACAAAAAAACAACAAGAATGCATTTTTTTGGAAAAAAAAACTCGTTTATATTGTTTAGATAGCCTTGATCCGTGCAGAAAAACAATGGAAAGCGTTTTAACTGCTTTCTAAGCAGTGGAAACGTCTTTTCAAAGTGAAAGAGACGCAAAGGAAGACTAATGAACCCACTACCTCAATGTTGATGTTTAAGTGTTGATCCGTTGTTCAAAACAATATAGTAATGTGAATAAAGTCAGGTTTGAGACTATATAGATGTTTTATGTCAAAATGCTGGTTTGTTAAATTTAACACTAATGTAACGTGTTTGAACAACTTTGTCGTTTGCAGAAACGCCTTATCACACTGCAGCAACGCATCTTATCACCCTTTAAAAAATATTACCAGAACAGAAAACAACAAAGATGCACTTTTGTGAAAAAGAACTCGTTTACATTGTTTATATAGTCTTGATCCGTGCAGAAAAACAATGGAAAGCATTTTAACTGCTTTCTAAGCAGTGGAAACGTCTTTTCAAAGTGAAAGAGAAGCAAAGGAAGACTAATGAACCCACTACATCAATGTTGATGTTTAAGTGTTGATCCTTTGTTCAAAACAATATTGTAATGTGAATAAAGTCAGGTTTGAGACTATATAGTGTTTTTTTATGTCAAAATGCTTGTTTGTTGAATTCAACACTAATGTAACGTGTTTGAACCACTTTACTGTTTGCAGAAACGCCTTATCTCACTGCAACAAATCATCTTATCACCTTTTCAACAATATTACCAGAACAAAAAACAACAAGGATGCACAATAGTTGAAAACATTGTTGAACATTAATGAAAATGTGAAAAAAACTCGTTTACATTGTTTAGATAGTTTTACTCTGTGCCGAACCAATATGGAAAGCTTTTTAAATTCTTTTTAAGCAGTGGAAACGTCTTTTCAAAGTCAAAGAGGCGCAAAAGAAGACTAATGAACCCTATACATCAATATTGCGAACCCACTACATCAATGTTGCATTAAACATGTTTAAGTATTGGTCCGTTGTTCAAAACAATATAGTAATGTGAAAAAAATCAGGTCTGAGACTATAAAGTGTTTTTTTTATGTCAAAATGCTAGTTTGTTGAATTCAACACTAATGTAACATGTTTAAAGCACTTTACCGTTTGCAGAAACGCCTTATCACACTGCAACAAGGCATCTTATCACCCGTTAAACACTATTACCAGAAAAAAAAACAACAAGGATGCACAATAGTTGAAAACATTGTTGAACATTGTTGAAAATGTGAAAAAAACTTGTTTACATTGTTTAGATTTACTCTGTGCCGAACCAATATGGAAAGCTTTTTAACTTCTTTCTAAGCAGTGGAAACGTCTTTTCAAAGTAAAAGAGGCGCAAAAGAAGAATAATGAACCCACTACATCAATGTTGCTTTAAACATGTTTAAGTGTTGATTCCTTGTTCAAAACATTATGGTAATGGAAATAAAGTCGGTCCTGAGACTATATATTGTTGTTTTATGTCAAAATGCTAGTTTGTTGAATTCAACACTAATGTAACGTGTTTGAACCACTTTGCCGTTGGCAGAAACGCCTTATCACACTGCAACAAGGCATCTTATCACCCTTTCAACAATATTACCAGAACAAAAAAAAAAAACAAGGATGCGCAATAGTTGAAAACATTGTTGAACATTGTTGAAAATGTGAAAAAAACTCGTTTACATTGTTTAGAAAGTTTTACTCTGTATCGAACCAATATGGAAAGCTTTTTAACTTCTTTCTAAGCAGTGGAAACGTCTTTTCAAAATGAAAGAGGCGCAAAAGAAGACTAATGAACCCAATACATCAATCTTGCGAACCCAATACATCAATGTTGCTTAAAACATGTTTAAGTGTTGATTCCTTGTTCAAAACATTATGGTAATGGAAATAAAGTCGGTCCTGAGACTATATATTGTTGTTTTATGTCAAAATGCTAGTTTGTTGAATTCAACACTAATGTAACGTGTTTGAACCACTTTGCCATTGGCAGAAACGCCTTATCACACTGCAACAAGGCATCTTATCACCCTTTCAACAATATTACCAGAACAAAAAAAAAAAACAAGGATGCACCTTTGTGAAAAAAACTCGTTTAAACTATTTAGATAGTTTTGCTCCGTGAGGAACCAATATGGAAAGCGTTTTAACTGCTTTCTAAGCAATGGAAACATCTTTTCAAAGTGAAAGAGACGCAAAAGAAGACTAATGAACCCACTACATCAATGTTGCTTTAAACACGTTTAAGTGTTGGTCAGTTGTTCAAAACAATATAGTAATGTGAAAAAAGTCAGGTTTGAGACTATATAGTGTTTTTTTTTTATTTCAAAATGCTTGTTTGTTGAATTCAACACTAATGTAACGTGTTTGAACCACTTTACCGTTGGCAGAAACGCCTTATCACACTGCAACAAAGCATCTTATCACCCTTTCAACAATATTACCAGAACTAAAAACAACAAGGATGCACAACAGTTGAAAATATTGTTGAAAATGTGAAAAAAAACTCGTTTACATTGTTTAGATAGTTTTACTCTGTGCAGAACCAATATGGAAAGCTTTTTAACTTCTTTCTAAGCAGTGGAAACGTCTTTTCAAAGTGAAAGAGATGCAAAAGAAGACTAATAAACCCACTAAATCAATGTTGCTTGAAAACTTTTCTACGTGTTGATTCGTTGTTCAAAACTTTATGATAATGCAAATAAAGTCAGTTCTGAGACTATATAGTTGTTTTATGTCAAAATGCTAGTTTATTGAATTCAACACTAATGTAACGTGTTTGAACCACTTTGCCATTGGCAGAAACACCTTATGACACTGCAACAAAGCATCTTATCACCCTTTCAACAATATTACCAGAACAAAAAAAATAACAAGGATGCACCTTTGTGAAAAAAAATCGTTTAAACTATTTAGATAGTTTTGCTCCGTGAGGAACCAATATGGAAAGCGTATTAACTGCTTTCTAAGCAATGGAAACATCTTTTCAAAGTGAAAGAGATGCAAAAGAAGACTAATGAACCCACTACATTAGTGTTGCTTTAAACACGTTTAAGTGTTGGTCAGTTGTTCAAAACAATATAGTAATGTGAAAAAAGTCAGGTTTGACACTATATAGTGTTTTTTTTTATGTCAAAATGCTTGTTTGTTGAATTCAACACTAATGTAACGTGTTTGAACCACTTTACCGTTGGCAGAAACGCCTTATCACACTGCAACAAAGCATCTTATCACCCTTTCAACAATATTACCAGAACTAAAAACAACAAGGATGCACAATAGTTGAAAACATTGTTGAACATTGTTGAAAATGTGAAAAAAACTCGTTTACATTGTTTAGATAGTTTTCCTCTGTGCCGAACCAATATGGAAAGCTTTTTAACTGCTTTCTAAGCAGTGGAAACGTCTTTTCAAAGTGAAAGAGACGCAAAGGAAGACTAATGAACCCACTACATCAATGTTGCTTTAAAGATGTGTAAGTGTTGATCCGTTGTTCACAACAATATAGTAATGTGAATAAAGTCAGGTTTGAGACTATATAGATGTTTTATGTCAAAATGCTGGTTTGTTGAATTCAACACTAATATAAAGAGTTTGAACCACTTTGCCGTTTGCAGAAACGCTTTATCACACTGCAACAAAGCATCTTATCACCCTTTAAACAATATTACCAGATCAAAAAACAACAAAGATGCACTTTTGTGAAAAAGAACTCGTTTACATTTTTTGTATAGTTTTGATCCGTGCAGAAAAACAATGGAAAGCGTTTTAACTGCTTTCTAAGCAGTGGAAACGTCTTTTCAAAGTGAAAGAGACGCAAAGGAAGACTAATGAACCCACTACATCAATGTTGCTTTAAAGATGTTTAAGTCGTTAACAACAACAATATAGTAATGTGAATAAAGTCAGGTTTGAGACTATATAGATGTTTTATGTCAAAATGCTGGTTTGTTGAATTGAACTCTAATGTAAAGAGTTTGAACCACTTTGCCGTTTGCAGAAACGCTTTATCACACTGCAACAAAGCATCTTATCACACTTTTAAAAATATTATCAGAACAAAAAATAACAAGAATGCATTTTTTTGGAAAAAAAAACTCGTTTACATTGTTTAGATAGCCTTGATCCGTGCAGAAAAACAATGGAAAGCGTTTTAACTGCTTTCTAAGCAGTGGAAACGTCTTTTCAAAGTGAAAGAGACACAAAGGAAGACTAATGAACCCACTACATCAATGTTGCTTTAAAGATGTTTAAGTGTTGATCCGTTGTTCACAACAATATAGTAATGTGAATAAAGTCAGGTTTGAGACTATATAGATGTTTTATGTCAAAATGCTGGTTTGTTGAATTGAACACTAATGTAAAGAGTTTGAACCACTTTGCCGTTTGCAGAAACGCTTTATCACACTGCAACAAAGCATCTTATCACACTTTTAACAATATTACCAGAACAAAAAACAACAAGAATGCATTTTTTTGGAAAAAAAACTCGTTTACATTGTTTAGATAGTCTTGATCCGTGCAGAAAAACAATGGAAAGCGTTTTAACTGCTTTCTAAGCAGTGGAAACGTCTTTTCAAAGTGAAAGAGACGCAAAGGAAGACTAATGAACCCACTACATCAATGTTGATGTTTAAGTGTTGATCCGTTGTTCAAAACAATATAGTAATGTGAATAAAGTCAGGTTTGAGACTATATAGATGTTTTATGTCAAAATGCTGGTTTGTTAAATTCAACACTAATATAAAGAGTTTGAACCACTTTGCCGTTTGCAGAAACGCTTTATCACACTGCAACAAAGCATCTTATCACCCTTTAAACAATATTACCAGAAAAAAAACAACAAAGATGCACTTTTGTGAAAAAGAACTCGTTTACATTGTTTATATAGTCTTGATCCGTGCAGAAAAACAATGGAAAGCGTTTTAACTGCTTTCTAAGCAGTGGAAACGTCTTTTCAAAGTGAAAGAGACACAAAGGAAGACTAATGAACCCACTACATCAATGTTGCTTTAAAGATGTTTAAGTGTTGATCCGTTGTTCACAACAATATAGTAATGTGAATAAAGTCAGGTTTGAGACTATATAGATCTTTTATGTCAAAATGCTGGTTTGTTGAATTGAACACTAATGTAAAGAGTTTGAACCACTTTGCCGTTTGCAGAAACGCTTTATCACACTGCAACAAAGCATCTTATCACCCTTTAAACAATATTACCAGAAAAAAAACAACAAAGATGCACTTTTGTGAAAAACAACTCGTTTACATTGTTTATATAGTCTTGATCCGTGCAGAAAAACAATGGAAAGCGTTTTAACTGCTTTCTAAGCAGTGGAAACGTCTTTTCAAAGTGAAAGAGACACAAAGGAAGACTAATGAACCCACTACATCAATGTTGCTTTAAAGATGTTTAAGTGTTGATCCGTTGTTCACAACAATATAGTAATGTGAATAAAGTCAGGTTTGAGACTATATAGATCTTTTATGTCAAAATGCTGGTTTGTTGAATTGAACACTAATGTAAAGAGTTTGAACCACTTTGCCGTTTGCAGAAACGCTTTATCACACTGCAACAAAGCATCTTATCACACTTTTAACAATATTATCAGAACAAAAAAACAACAAGAATGCATTTTTTTGGAAAAAAAAACTCGTTTATATTGTTTAGATAGCCTTGATCCGTGCAGAAAAACAATAGAAAGCGTTTTAACTGCTTTCTAAGCAGTGGAAACGTCTTTTCAAAGTGAAAGAGACGCAAAGGAAGACTAATGAACCCACTACATCAATTTTGATGTTTAAGTGTTGATCCGTTGTTCAAAACAATATAGTAATGTGAATAAAGTCAGGTTTGAGACTATATAGATGTTTTATGTCAAAATGCTGGTTTGTTAAATTCAACACTAATATAAAGAGTTTGAACCACTTTGCCGTTTGCAGAAACGCTTTATCACACTGCAACAAAGCATCTTATCACCCTTTAAACAATATTACCAGAAAAAAAACAACAAAGATGCACTTTTGTGAAAAAGAACTCGTTTACATTGTTTATATAGTCTTGATCCGTGCAGAAAAACAATGGAAAGCGTTTTAACTGCTTTCTAAGCAGTGGAAACGTCTTTTCAAAGTGAAAGAGACGCAAAGGAAGACTAATGAACCCACTACCTCAATGTTGATGTTTAAGTGTTGATCCGTTGTTCAAAACAATATAGTAATGTGAATAAAGTCAGGTTTGAGACTATATAGATGTTTTATGTCAAAATGCTGGTTTGTTAAATTTAACACTAATGTAACGTGTTTGAACCACTTTGTCGTTTGCAGAAACGCCTTATCACACTGCAGCAACGCATCTTATCACCCTTTAAAAAATATTACCAGAACAGAAAACAACAAAGATGCACTTTTGTGAAAAAGAACTCGTTTACATTGTTTATATAGTCTTGATCCGTGCAGAAAAAAAAATGGAAAGCATTTTAACTGCTTTCTAAGCAGTGGAAACGTCTTTTCAAAGTGAAAGAGAAGCAAAGGAAGACTAATGAACCCACTACATCAATGTTGATGTTTAAGTGTTGATCCTTTGTTCAAAACAATATAGTAATGTGAATAAAGTCAGGTTTGAGACTATATAGATGTTTTATGTCAAAATGCTGGTTTGTTGAATTGAACACTAATATAAAGAGTTTGAACCACTTTGCCGTTTGCAGAAACGCTTTATCACACTGCAACAAAGCATCTTATCACCCTTTAAACAATATTACCGGATCAAAAAACAACAAAGATGCACTTTTGTGAAAAAGAACTCGTTTACATTGTTTGTATAGTCTTGATCCGTGCAGAAAAACAATAGAAAGCGTTTTAACTGCTTTCTAAGCAGTGGAAACGTCTTTTCAAAGTGAAAGAGACGCAAAGGAAGACTAATGAACCCACTACCTCAATGTTGATGTTTAAGTGTTGATCCGTTGTTCAAAACAATATAGTAATGTGAATAAAGTCAGGTTTGAGACTATATAGATGTTTTATGTCAAAATGCTGGTTTGTTAAATTTAACACTAATGTAACGTGTTTGAACAACTTTGTCGTTTGCAGAAACGCCTTATCACACTGCAGCAACGCATCTTATCACCCTTTAAAAAATATTACCAGAACAGAAAACAACAAAGATGCACTTTTGTGAAAAAGAACTCGTTTACATTGTTTATATAGTCTTGATCCGTGCAGAAAAACAATAGAAAGCGTTTTAACTGCTTTCTAAGCAGTGGAAACGTCTTTTCAAAGTGAAAGAGACGCAAAGGAAGAATAATGAACCCACTACATCAATGTTGCTTTAAAGATGTTTAAGTCGTTAACAACAACAATATAGTAATGTGAATAAAGTCAGGTTTGAGACTATATAGATGTTTTATGTCAAAATGCTGGTTTGTTAAATTCAACACTAATATAAAGAGTTTGAACCACTTTGCCGTTTGCAGAAACGCTTTATCACACTGCAACAAAGCATCTTATCACCCTTTAAACAATATTACCAGAAAAAAAACAACAAAGATGCACTTTTGTGAAAAAGAACTCGTTTACATTGTTTATATAGTCTTGATCCGTGCAGAAAAACAATGGAAAGCGTTTTAACTGCTTTCTAAGCAGTGGAAACGTCTTTTCAAAGTGAAAGAGACACAAAGGAAGACTAATGAACCCACTACATCAATGTTGCTTTAAAGATGTTTAAGTGTTGATCCGTTGTTCACAACAATATAGTAATGTGAATAAAGTCAGGTTTGAGACTATATAGATCTTTTATGTCAAAATGCTGGTTTGTTGAATTGAACACTAATGTAAAGAGTTTGAACCACTTTGCCGTTTGCAGAAACGCTTTATCACACTGCAGCAACGCATCTTATCACCCTTTAAAAAATATTACCAGAACAGAAAACAACAAAGATGCACTTTTGTGAAAAAGAACTCGTTTACATTGTTTATATAGTCTTGATCCGTGCAGAAAAACAATGGAAAGCATTTTAACTGCTTTCTAAGCAGTGGAAACGTCTTTTCAAAGTGAAAGAGAAGCAAAGGAAGACTAATGAACCCACTACATCAATGTTGATGTTTAAGTGTTGATCCTTTGTTCAAAACAATATAGTAGTGTGAATAAAGTCAGGTTTGAGACTATATAGATGTTTTATGTCAAAATGCTGGTTTGTTGAATTGAACACTAATGTAAATAGTTTGAACCACTTTGCCGTTTGCAGAAACGCTTTATCACACTGCAACAAAGCATCTTATCACACTTTTAACAATATTATCAGAACAAAAAATAACAAGAATGCATTTTTTTGGAAAAAAAAACTCGTTTACATTGTTTAGATAGCCTTGATCCGTGCAGAAAAACAATGGAAAGCGTTTTAACTGCTTTCTAAGCAGTGGAAACGTCTTTTCAAAGTGAAAGAGACGCAAAGGAAGACTAATGAACCCACTACATCAATGTTGCTTTAAAGATGTTTAAGTCGTTAACAACAACAATATAGTAATGTGAATAAAGTCAGGTTTGAGACTATATAGATGTTTTATGTCAAAATGCTGGTTTGTTAAATTCAACACTAATATAAAGAGTTTGAACCACTTTGCCGTTTGCAGAAACGCTTTATCACACTGCAACAAAGCATCTTATCACCCTTTAAACAATATTACCAGAAAAAAAACAACAAAGATGCACTTTTGTGAAAAAGAACTCGTGTACATTGTTTATATAGTCTTGATCCGTGCAGAAAAACAATGGAAAGCGTTTTAACTGCTTTCTAAGCAGTGGAAACGTCTTTTCAAAGTGAAAGAGACACAAAGGAAGACTAATGAACCCACTACATCAATGTTGCTTTAAAGATGTTTAAGTGTTGATCCGTTGTTCACAACAATATAGTAATGTGAATAAAGTCAGGTTTGAGACTATATAGATGTTTTATGTCAAAATGCTGGTTTGTTGAATTGAACACTAATGTAAAGAGTTTGAACCACTTTGCCGTTTGCAGAAACGCTTTATCACACTGCAACAAAGCATCTTATCACACTTTTAACAATATTACCAGAACAAAAAACAACAAGAATGCATTTTTTTGGAAAAAAAACTCGTTTACATTGTTTAGATAGTCTTGATCCGTGCAGAAAAACAATGGAAAGCGTTTTAACTGCTTTCTAAGCAGTGGAAACGTCTTTTCAAAGTGAAAGAGACGCAAAGGAAGACTAATGAACCCACTACATCAATGTTGATGTTTAAGTGTTGATCCGTTGTTCAAAACAATATAGTAATGTGAATAAAGTCAGGTTTGAGACTATATAGATGTTTTATGTCAAAATGCTGGTTTGTTAAATGTAACACTAATGTAACGTGTTTGAACAACTTTGTCGTTTGCAGAAACGCCTTATCACACTGCAGCAACGCATCTTATCACCCTTTAAAAAATATTACCAGAACAGAAAACAACAAAGATGCACTTTTGTGAAAAAGAACTCGTTTACATTGTTTATATAGTCTTGATCCATGCAGAAAAACAATGGAAAGCATTTTAACTGCTTTCTAAGCAGTGGAAACGTCTTTTCAAAGTGAAAGAGAAGCAAAGGAAGACTAATGAACCCACTACATCAATGTTGATGTTTAAGTGTTGATCCTTTGTTCAAAACAATATAGTAATGTGAATAAAGTCAGGTTTGAGACTATATAGATGTTTTATGTCAAAATGCTGGTTTGTTGAATTGAACACTAATATAAAGAGTTTGAACCACTTTGCCGTTTGCAGAAACGCTTTATCACACTGCAACAAAGCATCTTATCACCCTTTAAACAATATTACCAGATCAAAAAACAACAAAGATGCACTTTTGTGAAAAAGAACTCGTTTACATTGTTTGTATAGTCTTGATCCGTGCAGAAAAACAATAGAAAGCGTTTTAACTGCTTTCTAAGCAGTGGAAACGTCTTTTCAAAGTGAAAGAGACGCAAAGGAAGACTAATGAACCCAGTACATCAATGTTGATGTTTAAGTGTTGATCCGTTGTTCAAAACAATATAGTAATGTGAATAAAGTCAGGTTTGAGACTATATAGATGTTTTATGTCAAAATGCTGGTTTGTTAAATTCAACACTAATATAAAGAGTTTGAACCACTTTGCCGTTTGCAGAAACGCTTTATCACACTGCAACAAAGCATCTTATCACCCTTTAAACAATATTACCAGAACAGAAAACAACAAAGATGCACTTTTGTGAAAAAGAACTCGTTTACATTGTTTATATAGTCTTGATCCGTGCAGAAAAACAATAGAAAGCGTTTTAACTGCTTTCTAAGCAGTGGAAACGTCTTTTCAAAGTGAAAGAGACGCAAAGGAAGACTAATGAACCAACTACATCAATGTTGATGTTTAAGTGTTGATCCGTTGTTCAAAACAATATAGTAATGTGAATAAAGTCAGGTTTGAGACTATATAGATGTTTTATGTCAAAATGCTGGTTTGTTAAATTCAACACTAATATAAAGAGTTTGAACCACTTTGCCGTTTGCAGAAACGCTTTATCACACTGCAACAAAGCATCTTATCACCCTTTAAACAATATTACCAGAAAAAAAACAACAAAGATGCACTTTTGTGAAAAAGAACTCGTTTACATTGTTTATATAGTCTTGATCCGTGCAGAAAAACAATGGAAAGCGTTTTAACTGCTTTCTAAGCAGTGGAAACGTCTTTTCAAAGTGAAAGAGACGCAAAGGAAGACTAATGAACCCACTACATCAATGTTGATGTTTAAGTGTTGATCCGTTGTTCAAAACAATATAGTAATGTGAATAAAGTCAGGTTTGAGACTATATAGATGTTTTATGTCAAAATGCTGGTTTGTTAAATTCAACACTAATATAAAGAGTTTGAACCACTTTGCCGTTTGCAGAAACGCTTTATCACACTGCAACAAAGCATCTTATCACCCTTTAAACAATATTACCAGAAAAAAAACAACAAAGATGCACTTTTGTGAAAAAGAACTCGTTTACATTGTTTATATAGTCTTGATCCGTGCAGAAAAACAATGGAAAGCGTTTTAACTGCTTTCTAAGCAGTGGAAACGTCTTTTCAAAGTGAAAGAGACACAAAGGAAGACTAATGAACCCACTACATCAATGTTGCTTTAAAGATGTTTAAGTGTTGATCCGTTGTTCACAACAATATAGTAATGTGAATAAAGTCAGGTTTGAGACTATATAGATCTTTTATGTCAAAATGCTGGTTTGTTGAATTGAACACTAATGTAAAGAGTTTGAACCACTTTGCCGTTTGCAGAAACGCTTTATCACACTGCAACAAAGCATCTTATCACCCTTTAAACAATATTACCAGAAAAAAAACAACAAAGATGCACTTTTGTGAAAAAGAACTCGTTTACATTGTTTATATAGTCTTGATCCGTGCAGAAAAACAATGGAAAGCGTTTTAACTGCTTTCTAAGCAGTGGAAACGTCTTTTCAAAGTGAAAGAGACACAAAGGAAGACTAATGAACCCACTACATCAATGTTGCTTTAAAGATGTTTAAGTGTTGATCCGTTGTTCACAACAATATAGTAATGTGAATAAAGTCAGGTTTGAGACTATATAGATCTTTTATGTCAAAATGCTGGTTTGTTGAATTGAACACTAATGTAAAGAGTTTGAACCACTTTGCCGTTTGCAGAAACGCTTTATCACACTGCAACAAAGCATCTTATCACACTTTTAACAATATTATCAGAACAAAAAAACAACAAGAATGCATTTTTTTGGAAAAAAAAACTCGTTTATATTGTTTAGATAGCCTTGATCCGTGCAGAAAAACAATAGAAAGCGTTTTAACTGCTTTCTAAGCAGTGGAAACGTCTTTTCAAAGTGAAAGAGACGCAAAGGAAGACTAATGAACCCACTACATCAATGTTGATGTTTAAGTGTTGATCCGTTGTTCAAAACAATATAGTAATGTGAATAAAGTCAGGTTTGAGACTATATAGATGTTTTATGTCAAAATGCTGGTTTGTTAAATTCAACACTAATATAAAGAGTTTGAACCACTTTGCCGTTTGCAGAAACGCTTTATCACACTGCAACAAAGCATCTTATCACCCTTTAAACAATATTACCAGAAAAAAAACAACAAAGATGCACTTTTGTGAAAAAGAACTCGTTTACATTGTTTATATAGTCTTGATCCGTGCAGAAAAACAATGGAAAGCGTTTTAACTGCTTTCTAAGCAGTGGAAACGTCTTTTCAAAGTGAAAGAGACGCAAAGGAAGACTAATGAACCCACTACCTCAATGTTGATGTTTAAGTGTTGATCCGTTGTTCAAAACAATATAGTAATGTGAATAAAGTCAGGTTTGAGACTATATAGATGTTTTATGTCAAAATGCTGGTTTGTTAAATTTAACACTAATGTAACGTGTTTGAACCACTTTGTCGTTTGCAGAAACGCCTTATCACACTGCAGCAACGCATCTTATCACCCTTTAAAAAATATTACCAGAACAGAAAACAACAAAGATGCACTTTTGTGAAAAAGAACTCGTTTACATTGTTTATATAGTCTTGATCCGTGCAGAAAAAAAAATGGAAAGCATTTTAACTGCTTTCTAAGCAGTGGAAACGTCTTTTCAAAGTGAAAGAGAAGCAAAGGAAGACTAATGAACCCACTACATCAATGTTGATGTTTAAGTGTTGATCCTTTGTTCAAAACAATATAGTAATGTGAATAAAGTCAGGTTTGAGACTATATAGATGTTTTATGTCAAAATGCTGGTTTGTTGAATTGAACACTAATATAAAGAGTTTGAACCACTTTGCCGTTTGCAGAAACGCTTTATCACACTGCAACAAAGCATCTTATCACCCTTTAAACAATATTACCGGATCAAAAAACAACAAAGATGCACTTTTGTGAAAAAGAACTCGTTTACATTGTTTGTATAGTCTTGATCCGTGCAGAAAAACAATAGAAAGCGTTTTAACTGCTTTCTAAGCAGTGGAAACGTCTTTTCAAAGTGAAAGAGACGCAAAGGAAGACTAATGAACCCACTACCTCAATGTTGATGTTTAAGTGTTGATCCGTTGTTCAAAACAATATAGTAATGTGAATAAAGTCAGGTTTGAGACTATATAGATGTTTTATGTCAAAATGCTGGTTTGTTAAATTTAACACTAATGTAACGTGTTTGAACAACTTTGTCGTTTGCAGAAACGCCTTATCACACTGCAGCAACGCATCTTATCACCCTTTAAAAAATATTACCAGAACAGAAAACAACAAAGATGCACTTTTGTGAAAAAGAACTCGTTTACATTGTTTATATAGTCTTGATCCGTGCAGAAAAACAATAGAAAGCGTTTTAACTGCTTTCTAAGCAGTGGAAACGTCTTTTCAAAGTGAAAGAGACGCAAAGGAAGAATAATGAACCCACTACATCAATGTTGCTTTAAAGATGTTTAAGTCGTTAACAACAACAATATAGTAATGTGAATAAAGTCAGGTTTGAGACTATATAGATGTTTTATGTCAAAATGCTGGTTTGTTAAATTCAACACTAATATAAAGAGTTTGAACCACTTTGCCGTTTGCAGAAACGCTTTATCACACTGCAACAAAGCATCTTATCACCCTTTAAACAATATTACCAGAAAAAAAACAACAAAGATGCACTTTTGTGAAAAAGAACTCGTTTACATTGTTTATATAGTCTTGATCCGTGCAGAAAAACAATGGAAAGCGTTTTAACTGCTTTCTAAGCAGTGGAAACGTCTTTTCAAAGTGAAAGAGACACAAAGGAAGACTAATGAACCCACTACATCAATGTTGCTTTAAAGATGTTTAAGTGTTGATCCGTTGTTCACAACAATATAGTAATGTGAATAAAGTCAGGTTTGAGACTATATAGATCTTTTATGTCAAAATGCTGGTTTGTTGAATTGAACACTAATGTAAAGAGTTTGAACCACTTTGCCGTTTGCAGAAACGCTTTATCACACTGCAGCAACGCATCTTATCACCCTTTAAAAAATATTACCAGAACAGAAAACAACAAAGATGCACTTTTGTGAAAAAGAACTCGTTTACATTGTTTATATAGTCTTGATCCGTGCAGAAAAACAATGGAAAGCATTTTAACTGCTTTCTAAGCAGTGGAAACGTCTTTTCAAAGTGAAAGAGAAGCAAAGGAAGACTAATGAACCCACTACATCAATGTTGATGTTTAAGTGTTGATCCTTTGTTCAAAACAATATAGTAGTGTGAATAAAGTCAGGTTTGAGACTATATAGATGTTTTATGTCAAAATGCTGGTTTGTTGAATTGAACACTAATGTAAATAGTTTGAACCACTTTGCCGTTTGCAGAAACGCTTTATCACACTGCAACAAAACATCTTATCACACTTTTAACAATATTATCAGAACAAAAAATAACAAGAATGCATTTTTTTGGAAAAAAAAACTCGTTTACATTGTTTAGATAGCCTTGATCCGTGCAGAAAAACAATGGAAAGCGTTTTAACTGCTTTCTAAGCAGTGGAAACGTCTTTTCAAAGTGAAAGAGACGCAAAGGAAGACTAATGAACCCACTACATCAATGTTGCTTTAAAGAGGTTTAAGTCGTTAACAACAACAATATAGTAATGTGAATAAAGTCAGGTTTGAGACTATATAGATGTTTTATGTCAAAATGCTGGTTTGTTAAATTCAACACTAATATAAAGAGTTTGAACCACTTTGCCGTTTGCAGAAACGCTTTATCACACTGCAACAAAGCATCTTATCACCCTTTAAACAATATTACCAGAAAAAAAACAACAAAGATGCACTTTTGTGAAAAAGAACTCGTGTACATTGTTTATATAGTCTTGATCCGTGCAGAAAAACAATGGAAAGCGTTTTAACTGCTTTCTAAGCAGTGGAAACGTCTTTTCAAAGTGAAAGAGACACAAAGGAAGACTAATGAACCCACTACATCAATGTTGCTTTAAAGATGTTTAAGTGTTGATCCGTTTTTCACAACAATATAGTAATGTGAATAAAGTCAGGTTTGAGACTATATAGATCTTTTATGTCAAAATGCTGGTTTGTTGAATTGAACACTAATGTAAAGAGTTTGAACCACTTTGCCGTTTGCAGAAACGCTTTATCACACTGCAACAAAGCATCTTATCACACTTTTAACAATATTATCAGAACAAAAAAACAACAAGAATGCATTTTTTTGGAAAAAAAAACTCGTTTATATTGTTTAGATAGCCTTGATCCGTGCAGAAAAACAATGGAAAGCGTTTTAACTGCTTTCTAAGCAGTGGAAACGTCTTTTCAAAGTGAAAGAGACGCAAAGGAAGACTAATGAACCCACTACCTCAATGTTGATGTTTAAGTGTTGATCCGTTGTTCAAAACAATATAGTAATGTGAATAAAGTCAGGTTTGAGACTATATAGATGTTTTATGTCAAAATGCTGGTTTGTTAAATTTAACACTAATGTAACGTGTTTGAACAACTTTGTCGTTTGCAGAAACGCCTTATCACACTGCAGCAACGCATCTTATCACCCTTTAAAAAATATTACCAGAACAGAAAACAACAAAGATGCACTTTTGTGAAAAAGAACTCGTTTACATTGTTTATATAGTCTTGATCCCTGCAGAAAAACAATAGAAAGCGTTTTAACTGCTTTCTAAGCAGTGGAAACGTCTTTTCAAAGTAAAAGAGACGCAAAGGAAGACTAATGAACCCACTACATCAATGTTGATGTTTAAGTGTTGATCCTTTGTTCAAAACAATATAGTAATGGGAATAAAGTCAGGTTTGAGACTATATAGATGTTTTATGTCAAAATGCTGGTTTGTTGAATTCAACACTAATATAAAGAGTTTGAACCACTTTGCCGTTTGCAGAAACGCTTTATCACACTGCAACAAAGCATCTTATCACCCTTTAAACAATATTACCAGATCAAAAAACAACAAAGATGCACTTTTGTGAAAAAGAACTCGTTTACATTGTTTGTATAGTCTTGATCCGTGCAGAAAAACAATGGAAAGCGTTTTAACTGCTTTCTAAGCAGTGGAAACGTCTTTTCAAAGTGAAAGAGACACAAAGGAAGACTAATGAACCCACTACATCAATGTTGCTTTAAAGATGTTTAAGTGTTGATCCGTTGTTCACAACAATATAGTAATGTGAATAAAGTCAGGTTTGAGACTATATAGATGTTTTATGTCAAAATGCTGGTTTGTTGAATTGAACACTAATGTAAAGAGTTTGAACCACTTTGCCGTTTGCAGAAACGCTTTATCACACTGCAACAAAGCATCTTATCACACTTTTAACAATATTATCAGAACAAAAAACAACAAGAATGCATTTTTTTTGAAAAAAAAACTCGTTTATATTGTTTAGATAGCCTTGATCCGTGCAGAAAAACAATAGAAAGCGTTTTAACTGCTTTCTAAGCAGTGGAAACGTCTTTTCAAAGTGAGAGACGCAAAGGAAGACTAATGAACCCACTACATCAATGTTGATGTTTAAGTGTTGATCCGTTGTTCAAAACAATATAGTAATGTGAATAAAGTCAGGTTTGAGACTATATAGATGTTTTATGTCAAAATGCTGGTTTGTTAAATTCAACACTAATATAAAGAGTTTGAAACACTTTGCCGTTTGCAGAAACGCTTTATCACACTGCAACAAAGCATCTTATCACCCTTTAAACAATATTACCAGAAAAAAAACAACAAAGATGCACTTTTGTGAAAAAGAACTCGTTTACATTGTTTATATAGTCTTGATCCGTGCAGAAAAACAATGGAAAGCGTTTTAACAGCTTTCTAAGCAGTGGAAACGTCTTTTCAAAGTGAAAGAGACACAAAGGAAGACTAATGAACCCACTACATCAATGTTGCTTTAAAGATGTTTAAGTGTTGATCCGTTGTTCACAACCAAAATAGTAATGTGAATAAAGTCAGGTTTGAGACTATATAGATGTTTTATGTCAAAATGCTGGTTTGTTAAATTCAACACTAATATAAAGAGTTTGAACCACTTTGCCGTTTGCAGAAACGCTTTATCACACTGCAACAAAGCATCTTATCACCCTTTAAACAATATTACCAGAAAAAAAACAACAAAGATGCACTTTTGTGAAAAAGAACTCGTTTACATTGTTTATATAGTCTTGATCCGTGCAGAAAAACAATGGAAAGCGTTTTAACTGCTTTCTAAGCAGTGGAAACGTCTTTTCAAAGTGAAAGAGACACAAAGGAAGACTAATGAACCCACTACATCAATGTTGCTTTAAAGATGTTTAAGTGTTGATCCGTTGTTCACAACAATATAGTAATGTGAATAAAGTCAGGTTTGAGACTATATAGATGTTTTATGTCAAAATGCTGGTTTGTTGAATTGAACACTAATGTAAAGAGTTTGAACCACTTTGCCGTTTGCAGAAACGCTTTATCACACTGCAACAAAGCATCTTATCACACTTTTAACAATATTATCAGAACAAAAAAACAACAAGAATGCATTTTTTTTGAAAAAAAAAACTCGTTTATATTGTTTAGATAGCCTTGATCCGTGCAGAAAAACAATAGAAAGCGTTTTAACTGCTTTCTAAGCAGTGGAAACGTCTTTTCAAAGTGAAAGAGACGCAAAGGAAGACTAATGAACCCACTACATCAATGTTGCTTTAAAGATGTTTAAGTGTTGATCCGTTGTTCACAACAATATAGTAATGTGAATAAAGTCAGGTTTGAGACTATATAGATCTTTTATGTCAAAATGCTGGTTTGTTGAATTGAACACTAATGTAAAGAGTTTGAACCACTTTGCCGTTTGCAGAAACGCTTTATCACACTGCAACAAAGCATCTTATCACACTTTTAACAATATTATCAGAACAAAAAAACAACAAGAATGCATTTTTTTGGAAAAAAAAACTCGTTTATATTGTTTAGATAGCCTTGATCCGTGCAGAAAAACAATGGAAAGCGTTTTAACTGCTTTCTAAGCAGTGGAAACGTCTTTTCAAAGTGAAAGAGACGCAAAGGAAGACTAATGAACCCACTACCTCAATGTTGATGTTTAAGTGTTGATCCGTTGTTCAAAACAATATAGTAATGTGAATAAAGTCAGGTTTGAGACTATATAGATGTTTTATGTCAAAATGCTGGTTTGTTAAATTTAACACTAATGTAACGTGTTTGAACAACTTTGTCGTTTGCAGAAACGCCTTATCACACTGCAGCAACGCATCTTATCACCCTTTAAAAAATATTACCAGAACAGAAAACAACAAAGATGCACTTTTGTGAAAAAGAACTCGTTTACATTGTTTATATAGTCTTGATCCGTGCAGAAAAACAATGGAAAGCATTTTAACTGCTTTCTAAGCAGTGGAAACGTCTTTTCAAAGTGAAAGAGAAGCAAAGGAAGACTAATGAACCCACTACATCAATGTTGATGTTTAAGTGTTGATCCGTTGTTCAAAACAATATAGTAATGTGAATAAAGTCAGGTTTGAGACTATATAGATGTTTTATGTCAAAATGCTGGTTTGTTAAATTCAACACTAATATAAAGAGTTTGAACCACTTTGCCGTTTGCAGAAACGCTTTATCACACTGCAACAAAGCATCTTATCACCCTTTAAACAATATTACCAGAAAAAAAACAACAAAGATGCACTTTTGTGAAAAAGAACTCGTTTACATTGTTTATATAGTCTTGATCCGTGCAGAAAAACAATGGAAAGCGTTTTAACAGCTTTCTAAGCAGTGGAAACGTCTTTTCAAAGTGAAAGAGACACAAAGGAAGACTAATGAACCCACTACATCAATGTTGCTTTAAAGATGTTTAAGTGTTGATCCGTTGTTCACAACAATATAGTAATGTGAATAAAGTCAGGTTTGAGACTATATAGATGTTTTATGTCAAAATGCTGGTTTGTTAAATTCAACACTAATATAAAGAGTTTGAACCACTTTGCCGTTTGCAGAAACGCTTTATCACACTGCAACAAAGCATCTTATCACCCTTTAAACAATATTACCAAAAAAAAAACAACAAAGATGCACTTTTGTGAAAAAGAACTCGTTTACATTGTTTATATAGTCTTGATCCGAGCAGAAAAACAATGGAAAGCGTTTTAACTGCTTTCTAAGCAGTGGAAACGTCTTTTCAAAGTGAAAGAGACACAAAGGAAGACTAATGAACCCACTACATCAATGTTGCTTTAAAGATGTTTAAGTGTTGATCCGTTGTTCACAACAATATAGTAATGTGAATAAAGTCAGGTTTGAGACTATATAGATGTTTTATGTCAAAATGCTGGTTTGTTGAATTGAACACTAATGTAAAGAGTTTGAACCACTTTGCCGTTTGCAGAAACGCTTTATCACACTGCAACAAAGCATCTTATCACACTTTTAACAATATTATCAGAACAAAAAAACAACAAGAATGCATTTTTTTTGAAAAAAAAAACTCGTTTATATTGTTTAGATAGCCTTGATCCGTGCAGAAAAACAATAGAAAGCGTTTTAACTGCTTTCTAAGCAGTGGAAACGTCTTTTCAAAGTGAAAGAGACGCAAAGGAAGACTAATGAACCCACTACATCAATGTTGCTTTAAAGATGTTTAAGTGTTGATCCGTTGTTCACAACAATATAGTAATGTGAATAAAGTCAGGTTTGAGACTATATAGATCTTTTATGTCAAAATGCTGGTTTGTTGAATTGAACACTAATGTAAAGAGTTTGAACCACTTTGCCGTTTGCAGAAACGCTTTATCACACTGCAACAAAGCATCTTATCACACTTTTAACAATATTATCAGAACAAAAAAACAACAAGAATGCATTTTTTTGGAAAAAAAAACTCGTTTATATTGTTTAGATAGCCTTGATCCGTGCAGAAAAACAATGGAAAGCGTTTTAACTGCTTTCTAAGCAGTGGAAACGTCTTTTCAAAGTGAAAGAGACGCAAAGGAAGACTAATGAACCCACTACCTCAATGTTGATGTTTAAGTGTTGATCCGTTGTTCAAAACAATATAGTAATGTGAATAAAGTCAGGTTTGAGACTATATAGATGTTTTATGTCAAAATGCTGGTTTGTTAAATTTAACACTAATGTAACGTGTTTGAACAACTTTGTCGTTTGCAGAAACGCCTTATCACACTGCAGCAACGCATCTTATCACCCTTTAAAAAATATTACCAGAACAGAAAACAACAAAGATGCACTTTTGTGAAAAAGAACTCGTTTACATTGTTTATATAGTCTTGATCCGTGCAGAAAAACAATGGAAAGCATTTTAACTGCTTTCTAAGCAGTGGAAACGTCTTTTCAAAGTGAAAGAGAAGCAAAGGAAGACTAATGAACCCACTACATCAATGTTGATATTTAAGTGTTGATCCTTTGTTCAAAACAATATAGTAGTGTGAATAAAGTCAGGTTTGAGACTATATAGATGTTTTATGTCAAAATGCTGGTTTGTTGAATTCAACACTAATATAAAGAGTTTGAACCACTTTGCCGTTTGCAGAAACGCTTCATCACACTGCAACAAAGCATCTTATCACCCTTTAAACAATATTACCAGATCAAAAAACAACAAAGATGCACTTTTGTGAAAAAGAACTCGTTTACATTGTTTGTATAGTCTTGATCACTGCAGAAAAACAATAGAAAGCGTTTTAACTGCTTTCTAAGCAGTGGAAACGTCTTTTCAAAGTGAAAGAGACACAAAGGAAGACTAATGAACCCACTACATCAATGTTGCTTTAAAGATGTTTAAGTGTTGATCCGTTGTTCACAACAATATAGTAATGTGAATAAAGTCAGGTTTGAGACTATATAGATCTTTTATGTCAAAATGCTGGTTTGTTGAATTGAACACTAATGTAAAGAGTTTGAACCACTTTGCCGTTTGCAGAAATGCTTTATCACACTGCAACAAAGCATCTTATCACACTTTTAACAATATTATCAGAACAAAAAAACAACAAGAATGCATTTTTTTGGAAAAAAAAACTCGTTTATATTGTTTAGATAGCCTTGATCCGTGCAGAAAAACAATAGAAAGCGTTTTAACTGCTTTCTAAGCAGTGGAAACGTCTTTTCAAAGTGAAAGAGACGCAAAGGAAGACTAATGAACCCACTACATCAATGTTGATGTTTAAGTGTTGATCCGTTGTTCAAAACAATATAGTAATGTGAATAAAGTCAGGTTTGAGACTATATAGATGTTTTATGTCAAAATGCTGGTTTGTTAAATTCAACACTAATATAAAGAGTTTGAACCACTTTGCCGTTTGCAGAAACGCTTTATCACACTGCAACAAAGCATCTTATCACCCTTTAAACAATATTACCAGAAAAAAAACAACAAAGATGCACTTTTGTGAAAAAGAACTCGTTTACATTGTTTATATAGTCTTGATCCGTGCAGAAAAACAATGGAAAGCGTTTTAACTGCTTTCTAAGCAGTGGAAACGTCTTTTCAAAGTGAAAGAGACACAAAGGAAGACTAATGAACCCACTACATCAATGTTGATGTTTAAGTGTTGATCCTTTGTTCAAAACAATATAGTAATGTGAATAAAGTCAGGTTTGAGACTATATAGATGTTTTATGTCAAAATGCTGGTTTGTTGAATTGAACACTAATATAAAGAGTTTGAACCACTTTGCCGTTTGCAGAAACGCTTTATCACACTGCAACAAAGCATCTTATCACCCTTTAAACAATATTACCAGATCAAAAAACAACAAAGATGCACTTTTGTGAAAAAGAACTCGTTTACATTGTTTATATAGTCTTGATCCGTGCAGAAAAACAATGGAAAGCGTTTTAACTGCTTTCTAAGCAGTGGAAACGTCTTTTCAAAGTGAAAGAGACGCAAAGGAAGACTAATGAACCCACTACATCAATGTTGATGTTTAAGTGTTGATCCGTTGTTCAAAACAATATAGTAATGTGAATAAAGTCAGGTTTGAGACTATATAGATGTTTTATGTCAAAATGCTGGTTTGTTAAATTCAACACTAATATAAAGAGTTTGAACCACTTTGCCGTTTGCAGAAACGCTTTATCACACTGCAACAAAGCATCTTATCACCCTTTAAACAATATTACCAGAAAAAAAACAACAAAGATGCACTTTTGTGAAAAAGAACTCGTTTACATTGTTTATATAGTCTTGATCCGTGCAGAAAAACAATGGAAAGCGTTTTAACTGCTTTCTAAGCAGTGGAAACGTCTTTTCAAAGTGAAAGAGACACAAAGGAAGACTAATGAACCCACTACATCAATGTTGCTTTAAAGATGTTTAAGTGTTGATCCGTTGTTCACAACAATATAGTAATGTGAATAAAGTCAGGTTTGAGCTATATAGATCTTTTATGTCAAAATGCTGGTTTGTTGAATTGAACACTAATGTAAAGAGTTTGAACCACTTTGCCGTTTGCAGAAACGCTTTATCACACTGCAACAAAGCATCTTATCACCCTTTAAACAATATTACCAGAAAAAAAACAACAAAGATGCACTTTTGTGAAAAAGAACTCGTTTACATTGTTTATATAGTCTTGATCCGTGCAGAAAAACAATGGAAAGCGTTTTAACTGCTTTCTAAGCAGTGGAAACGTCTTTTCAAAGTGAAAGAGACACAAAGGAAGACTAATGAACCCACTACATCAATGTTGATGTTTAAGTGTTGATCCTTTGTTCAAAACAATATAGTAATGTGAATAAAGTCAGGTTTGAGACTATATAGATGTTTTATGTCAAAATGCTGGTTTGTTGAATTGAACACTAATATAAAGAGTTTGAACCACTTTGCCGTTTGCAGAAACGCTTTATCACACTGCAACAAAGCATCTTATCACCCTTTAAACAATATTACCAGATCAAAAAACAACAAAGATGCACTTTTGTGAAAAAGAACTCGTTTACATTGTTTATATAGTCTTGATCCGTGCAGAAAAACAATGGAAAGCGTTTTAACTGCTTTCTAAGCAGTGGAAACGTCTTTTCAAAGTGAAAGAGACGCAAAGGAAGACTAATGAACCCACTACATCAATGTTGATGTTTAAGTGTTGATCCGTTGTTCAAAACAATATAGTAATGTGAATAAAGTCAGGTTTGAGACTATATAGATGTTTTATGTCAAAATGCTGGTTTGTTAAATTCAACACTAATATAAAGAGTTTGAACCACTTTGCCGTTTGCAGAAACGCTTTATCACACTGCAACAAAGCATCTTATCACCCTTTAAACAATATTACCAGAAAAAAAACAACAAAGATGCACTTTTGTGAAAAAGAACTCGTTTACATTGTTTATATAGTCTTGATCCGTGCAGAAAAACAATGGAAAGCGTTTTAACTGCTTTCTAAGCAGTGGAAACGTCTTTTCAAAGTGAAAGAGACACAAAGGAAGACTAATGAACCCACTACATCAATGTTGCTTTAAAGATGTTTAAGTGTTGATCCGTTGTTCACAACAATATAGTAATGTGAATAAAGTCAGGTTTGAGCTATATAGATCTTTTATGTCAAAATGCTGGTTTGTTGAATTGAACACTAATGTAAAGAGTTTGAACCACTTTGCCGTTTGCAGAAACGCTTTATCACACTGCAACAAAGCATCTTATCACCCTTTAAACAATATTACCAGAAAAAAAACAACAAAGATGCACTTTTGTGAAAAAGAACTCGTTTACATTGTTTATATAGTCTTGATCCGTGCAGAAAAACAATGGAAAGCGTTTTAACTGCTTTCTAAGCAGTGGAAACGTCTTTTCAAAGTGAAAGAGACACAAAGGAAGACTAATGAACCCACTACATCAATGTTGCTTTAAAGATGTTTAAGTGTTGATCCGTTGTTCACAACAATATAGTAATGTGAATAAAGTCAGGTTTGAGACTATATAGATCTTTTATGTCAAAATGCTGGTTTGTTGAATTGAACACTAATGTAAAGAGTTTGAACCACTTTGCCGTTTGCAGAAACGCTTTATCACACTGCAACAAAGCATCTTATCACACTTTTAACAATATTATCAGAACAAAAAAACAACAAGAATGCATTTTTTTGGAAAAAAAAACTCGTTTATATTGTTTAGATAGCCTTGATCCGTGCAGAAAAACAATAGAAAGCGTTTTAACTGCTTTCTAAGCAGTGGAAACGTCTTTTCAAAGTGAAAGAGACGCAAAGGAAGACTAATGAACCCACTACATCAATGTTGATGTTTAAGTGTTGATCCGTTGTTCAAAACAATATAGTAATGTGAATAAAGTCAGGTTTGAGACTATATAGATGTTTTATGTCAAAATGCTGGTTTGTTAAATTCAACACTAATATAAAGAGTTTGAACCACTTTGCCGTTTGCAGAAACGCTTTATCACACTGCAACAAAGCATCTTATCACCCTTTAAACAATATTACCAGAAAAAAAACAACAAAGATGCACTTTTGTGAAAAAGAACTCGTTTACATTGTTTATATAGTCTTGATCCGTGCAGAAAAACAATGGAAAGCGTTTTAACTGCTTTCTAAGCAGTGGAAACGTCTTTTCAAAGTGAAAGAGACACAAAGGAAGACTAATGAACCCACTACATCAATGTTGCTTTAAAGATGTTTAAGTGTTGATCCGTTGTTCACAACAATATAGTAATGTGAATAAAGTCAGGTTTGAGACTATATAGATCTTTTATGTCAAAATGCTGGTTTGTTGAATTGAACACTAATGTAAAGAGTTTGAACCACTTTGCCGTTTGCAGAAACGCTTTATCACACTGCAGCAACGCATCTTATCACCCTTTAAAAAATATTACCAGAACAGAAAACAACAAAGATGCACTTTTGTGAAAAAGAACTCGTTTACATTGTTTATATAGTCTTGATCCGTGCAGAAAAACAATGGAAAGCATTTTAACTGCTTTCTAAGCAGTGGAAACGTCTTTTCAAAGTGAAAGAGAAGCAAAGGAAGACTAATGAACCCACTACATCAATGTTGATGTTTAAGTGTTGATCCTTTGTTCAAAACAATATAGTAGTGTGAATAAAGTCAGGTTTGAGACTATATAGATGTTTTATGTCAAAATGCTGGTTTGTTGAATTGAACACTAATGTAAATAGTTTGAACCACTTTGCCGTTTGCAGAAACGCTTTATCACTCTGCAACAAAGCATCTTATCACACTTTTAACAATATTATCAGAACAAAAAATAACAAGAATGCATTTTTTTGGAAAAAAAAACTCGTTTACATTGTTTAGATAGCCTTGATCCGTGCAGAAAAACAATGGAAAGCGTTTTAACTGCTTTCTAAGCAGTGGAAACGTCTTTTCAAAGTGAAAGAGACGCAAAGGAAGACTAATGAACCCACTACATCAATGTTGCTTTAAAGATGTTTAAGTCGTTAACAACAACAATATAGTAATGTGAATAAAGTCAGGTTTGAGACTATATAGATGTTTTATGTCAAAATGCTGGTTTGTTAAATTCAACACTAATATAAAGAGTTTGAACCACTTTGCCGTTTGCAGAAACGCTTTATCACACTGCAACAAAGCATCTTATCACCCTTTAAACAATATTACCAGAAAAAAAACAACAAAGATGCACTTTTGTGAAAAAGAACTCGTTTACATTGTTTATATAGTCTTGATCCGTGCAGAAAAACAATGGAAAGCGTTTTAACTGCTTTCTAAGCAGTGGAAACGTCTTTTCAAAGTGAAAGAGACACAAAGGAAGACTAATGAACCCACTACATCAATGTTGCTTTAAAGATGTTTAAGTGTTGATCCGTTGTTCACAACAATATAGTAATGTGAATAAAGTCAGGTTTGAGACTATATAGATCTTTTATGTCAAAATGCTGGTTTGTTGAATTGAACACTAATGTAAAGAGTTTGAACCACTTTGCCGTTTGCAGAAACGCTTTATCACACTGCAACAAAGCATCTTATCACACTTTTAACAATATTATCAGAACAAAAAAACAACAAGAATGCATTTTTTTGGAAAAAAAAACTCGTTTATATTGTTTAGATAGCCTTGATCCGTGCAGAAAAACAATGGAAAGCGTTTTAACTGCTTTCTAAGCAGTGGAAACGTCTTTTCAAAGTGAAAGAGACGCAAAGGAAGACTAATGAACCCACTACCTCAATGTTGATGTTTAAGTGTTGATCCGTTGTTCAAAACAATATAGTAATGTGAATAAAGTCAGGTTTGAGACTATATAGATGTTTTATGTCAAAATGCTGGTTTGTTAAATTTAACACTAATGTAACGTGTTTGAACAACTTTGTCGTTTGCAGAAACGCCTTATCACACTGCAGCAACGCATCTTATCACCCTTTAAAAAATATTACCAGAACAGAAAACAACAAAGATGCACTTTTGTGAAAAAGAACTCGTTTACATTGTTTATATAGTCTTGATCCCTGCAGAAAAACAATAGAAAGCGTTTTAACTGCTTTCTAAGCAGTGGAAACGTCTTTTCAAAGTAAAAGAGACGCAAAGGAAGACTAATGAACCCACTACATCAATGTTGATGTTTAAGTGTTGATCCTTTGTTCAAAACAATATAGTAATGGGAATAAAGTCAGGTTTGAGACTATATAGATGTTTTATGTCAAAATGCTGGTTTGTTGAATTCAAAACTAATATAAAGAGTTTGAACCACTTTGCCGTTTGCAGAAACGCTTTATCACACTGCAACAAAGCATCTTATCACCCTTTAAACAATATTACCAGATCAAAAAACAACAAAGATGCACTTTTGTGAAAAAGAACTCGTTTACATTGTTTGTATAGTCTTGATCCGTGCAGAAAAACAATAGAAAGCGTTTTAACTGCTTTCTAAGCAGTGGAAACGTCTTTTCAAAGTGAAAGAGAAGCAAAGGAAGACTAATGAACCCACTACATCAAAGTTGATGTTTAAGTGTTGATCCGTTGTTCAAAACAATATAGTAATGTGAATAAAGTCAGGTTTGAGACTATATAGATGTTTTATGTCAAAATGCTGGTTTGTTGAATTCAACACTAATATAAAGAGTTTGAACCACTTTGCCGTTTGCAGAAACGCTTTATCACACTGCAACAAAGCATCTTATCACCCTTTAAACAATATTACCAGATCAAAAAACAACAAAGATGCACTTTTGTGAAAAAGAACTCGTTTACATTATTTGTATAGTTTTGATCCGTGCAGAAAAACAATGGAAAGCGTTTTAACTGCTTTCTAAGCAGTGGAAACGTCTTTTCAAAGTGAAAGAGACGCAAAGGAAGACTAATGAACCCACTACATCAATGTTGCTTTAAATATGTTTAAGTCGTTAACAACAACAATATAGTAATGTGAATAAAGTCAGGTTTGAGACTATATAGATGTTTTATGTCAAAATGCTGGTTTGTTGAATTGAACACTAATGTAAAGAGTTTGAACCACTTTGCCGTTTGCAGAAACGCTTTATCACACTGCAACAAAGCATCTTATCACCCTTTAAACAATATTATCAGAACAAAAAATAACAAGAATGCATTTTTTTGGAAAAAAAAACTCGTTTACATTGTTTAGATAGCCTTGATCCGTGCAGAAAAACAATGGAAAGCGTTTTAACTGCTTTCTAAGCAGTGGAAACGTCTTTTCAAAGTGAAAGAGACGCAAAGGAAGACTAATGAACCCACTACATCAATGTTGCTTTAAAGATGTTTAAGTCGTTAACAACAACAATATAGTAATGTGAATAAAGTCAGGTTTGAGACTATATAGATGTTTTATGTCAAAATGCTGGTTTGTTAAATTCAACACTAATATAAAGAGTTTGAACCACTTTGCCGTTTGCAGAAACGCTTTATCACACTGCAACAAAGCATCTTATCACCCTTTAAACAATATTACCAGAAAAAAAACAACAAAGATGCACTTTTGTGAAAAAGAACTCGTTTACATTGTTTATATAGTCTTGATCCGTGCAGAAAAACAATGGAAAGCGTTTTAACTGCTTTCTAAGCAGTGGAAACGTCTTTTCAAAGTGAAAGAGACACAAAGGAAGACTAATGAACCCACTACATCAATGTTGCTTTAAAGATGTTTAAGTGTTGATCCGTTGTTCACAACAATATAGTAATGTGAAAAAAGTCAGGTTTGAGACTATATAGATCTTTTATGTCAAAATGCTGGTTTGTTGAATTGAACACTAATGTAAAGAGTTTGAACCACTTTGCCGTTTGCAGAAACGCTTTATCACACTGCAGCAACGCATCTTATCACCCTTTAAAAAATATTACCAGAACAGAAAACAACAAAGATGCACTTTTGTGAAAAAGAACTCGTTTACATTGTTTATATAGTCTTGATCCGTGCAGAAAAACAATGGAAAGCATTTTAACTGCTTTCTAAGCAGTGGAAACGTCTTTTCAAAGTGAAAGAGAAGCAAAGGAAGACTAATGAACCCACTACATCAATGTTGATGTTTAAGTGTTGATCCTTTGTTCAAAACAATATAGTAGTGTGAATAAAGTCAGGTTTGAGACTATATAGATGTTTTATGTCAAAATGCTGGTTTGTTGAATTGAACACTAATGTAAATAGTTTGAACCACTTTGCCGTTTGCAGAAACGCTTTATCACTCTGCAACAAAGCATCTTATCACACTTTTAACAATATTATCAGAACAAAAAATAACAAGAATGCATTTTTTTGGAAAAAAAAACTCGTTTACATTGTTTAGATAGCCTTGATCCGTGCAGAAAAACAATGGAAAGCGTTTTAACTGCTTTCTAAGCAGTGGAAACGTCTTTTCAAAGTGAAAGAGACGCAAAGGAAGACTAATGAACCCACTACATCAATGTTGCTTTAAAGATGTTTAAATCGTTAACAACAACAATATAGTAATGTGAATAAAGTCAGGTTTGAGACTATATAGATGTTTTATGTCAAAATGCTGGTTTGTTAAATTCAACACTAATATAAAGAGTTTGAACCACTTTGCCGTTTGCAGAAACGCTTTATCACACTGCAACAAAGCATCTTATCACCCTTTAAACAATATTACCAGAAAAAAAACAACAAAGATGCACTTTTGTGAAAAAGAACTCGTTTACATTGTTTATATAGTCTTGATCCGTGCAGAAAAACAATGGAAAGCGTTTTAACTGCTTTCTAAGCAGTGGAAACGTCTTTTCAAAGTGAAAGAGACACAAAGGAAGACTAATGAACCCACTACATCAATGTTGCTTTAAAGATGTTTAAGTGTTGATCCGTTGTTCACAACAATATAGTAATGTGAATAAAGTCAGGTTTGAGACTATATAGATCTTTTATGTCAAAATGCTGGTTTGTTGAATTGAACACTAATGTAAAGAGTTTGAACCACTTTGCCGTTTGCAGAAACGCTTTATCACACTGCAACAAAGCATCTTATCACACTTTTAACAATATTATCAGAACAAAAAAACAACAAGAATGCATTTTTTTGGAAAAAAAAACTCGTTTATATTGTTTAGATATCCTTGATCCGTGCAGAAAAACAATGGAAAGCGTTTTAACTGCTTTCTAAGCAGTGGAAACGTCTTTTCAAAGTGAAAGAGACGCAAAGGAAGACTAATGAACCCACTACCTCAATGTTGATGTTTAAGTGTTGATCCGTTGTTCAAAACAATATAGTAATGTGAATAAAGTCAGGTTTGAGACTATATAGATGTTTTATGTCAAAATGCTGGTTTGTTAAATTTAACACTAATGTAACGTGTTTGAACAACTTTGTCGTTTGCAGAAACGCCTTATCACACTGCAGCAACGCATCTTATCACCCTTTAAAAAATATTACCAGAACAGAAAACAACAAAGATGCACTTTTGTGAAAAAGAACTCGTTTACATTGTTTATATAGTCTTGATCCCTGCAGAAAAACAATAGAAAGCGTTTTAACTGCTTTCTAAGCAGTGGAAACGTCTTTTCAAAGTAAAAGAGACGCAAAGGAAGACTAATGAACCCACTACATCAATGTTGATGTTTAAGTGTTGATCCTTTGTTCAAAACAATATAGTAATGGGAATAAAGTCAGGTTTGAGACTATATAGATGTTTTATGTCAAAATGCTGGTTTGTTGAATTCAACACTAATATAAAGAGTTTGAACCACTTTGCCGTTTGCAGAAACGCTTTATCACACTGCAACAAAGCATCTTATCACCCTTTAAACAATATTACCAGATCAAAAAACAACAAAGATGCACTTTTGTGAAAAAGAACTCGTTTACATTGTTTGTATAGTCTTGATCCGTGCAGAAAAACAATGGAAAGCGTTTTAACTGCTTTCTAAGCAGTGGAAACGTCTTTTCAAAGTGAAAGAGACACAAAGGAAGACTAATGAACCCACTACATCAATGTTGCTTTAAAGATGTTTAAGTGTTGATCCGTTGTTCACAACAATATAGTAATGTGAATAAAGTCAGGTTTGAGACTATATAGATGTTTTATGTCAAAATGCTGGTTTGTTGAATTGAACACTAATGTAAAGAGTTTGAACCACTTTGCCGTTTGCAGAAACGCTTTATCACACTGCAACAAAGCATCTTATCACACTTTTAACAATATTATCAGAACAAAAAAACAACAAGAATGCATTTTTTTTTAAAAAAAAACTCGTTTATATTGTTTAGATAGCCTTGATCCGTGCAGAAAAACAATAGAAAGCGTTTTAACTGCTTTCTAAGCAGTGGAAACGTCTTTTCAAAGTGAAAGAGACGCAAAGGAAGACTAATGAACCCACTACATCAATGTTGATGTTTAAGTGTTGATCCGTTGTTCAAAACAATATAGTAATGTAAATAAAGTCAGGTTTGAGACTATATAGATGTTTTATGTCAAAATGCTGGTTTGTTAAATTCAACACTAATATAAAGAGTTTGAACCACTTTGCCGTTTGCAGAAACGCTTTATCACACTGCAACAAAGCATCTTATCACCCTTTAAACAATATTACCAGAAAAAAAACAACAAAGATGCACTTTTGTGAAAAAGAACTCGTTTACATTGTTTATATAGTCTTGATCCATGCAGAAAAACAATGGAAAGCGTTTTAACAGCTTTCTAAGCAGTGGAAACGTCTTTTCAAAGTGAAAGAGACACAAAGGAAGACTAATGAACCCACTACATCAATGTTGCTTTAAAGATGTTTAAGTGTTGATCCGTTGTTCACAACAATATAGTAATGTGAATAAAGTCAGGTTTGAGACTATATAGATCTTTTATGTCAAAATGCTGGTTTGTTGAATTGAACACTAATGTAAAGAGTTTGAACCACTTTGCCGTTTGCAGAAACGCTTTATCACACTGCAACAAAGCATCTTATCACACTTTTAACAATATTATCAGAACAAAAAAACAACAAGAATGCATTTTTTTGGAAAAAAAAACTCGTTTATATTGTTTAGATAGCCTTGATCCGTGCAGAAAAACAATGGAAAGCGTTTTAACTGCTTTCTAAGCAGTGGAAACGTCTTTTCAAAGTGAAAGAGACACAAAGGAAGACTAATGAACCCACTACATCAATGTTGCTTTAAAGATGTTTAAGTGTTGATCCGTTGTTCACAACAATATAGTAATGTGAATAAAGTCAGGTTTGAGACTATATAGATGTTTTATGTCAAAATGCTGGTTTGTTAAATTCAACACTAATATAAAGAGTTTGAACCACTTTGCCGTTTGCAGAAACGCTTTATCACACTGCAACAAAGCATCTTATCACCCTTTAAACAATATTACCAGAAAAAAAACAACAAAGATGCACTTTTGTGAAAAAGAACTCGTTTACATTGTTTATATAGTCTTGATCCGTGCAGAAAAACAATGGAAAGCGTTTTAACTGCTTTCTAAGCAGTGGAAACGTCTTTTCAAAGTGAAAGAGACACAAAGGAAGACTAATGAACCCACTACATCAATGTTGCTTTAAAGATGTTTAAGTGTTGATCCGTTGTTCACAACAATATAGTAATGTGAATAAAGTCAGGTTTGAGACTATATAGATGTTTTATGTCAAAATGCTGGTTTGTTGAATTGAACACTAATGTAAAGAGTTTGAACCACTTTGCCGTTTGCAGAAACGCTTTATCACACTGCAACAAAGCATCTTATCACACTTTTAACAATATTATCAGAACAAAAAAACAACAAGAATGCATTTTTTTTGAAAAAAAAAAACTCGTTTATATTGTTTAGATAGCCTTGATCCGTGCAGAAAAACAATAGAAAGCGTTTTAACTGCTTTCTAAGCAGTGGAAACGTCTTTTCAAAGTGAAAGAGACGCAAAGGAAGACTAATGAACCCACTACATCAATGTTGCTTTAAAGATGTTTAAGTGTTGATCCGTTGTTCACAACAATATAGTAATGTGAATAAAGTCAGGTTTGAGACTATATAGATCTTTTATGTCAAAATGCTGGTTTGTTGAATTGAACACTAATGTAAAGAGTTTGAACCACTTTGCCGTTTGCAGAAACGCTTTATCACACTGCAACAAAGCATCTTATCACACTTTTAACAATATTATCAGAACAAAAAAACAACAAGAATGCATTTTTTTGGAAAAAAAAACTCGTTTATATTGTTTAGATAGCCTTGATCCGTGCAGAAAAACAATGGAAAGCGTTTTAACTGCTTTCTAAGCAGTGGAAACGTCTTTTCAAAGTGAAAGAGACGCAAAGGAAGACTAATGAACCCACTACCTCAATGTTGATGTTTAAGTGTTGATCCGTTGTTCAAAACAATATAGTAATGTGAATAAAGTCAGGTTTGAGACTATATAGATGTTTTATGTCAAAATGCTGGTTTGTTAAATTTAACACTAATGTAACGTGTTTGAACAACTTTGTCGTTTGCAGAAACGCCTTATCACACTGCAGCAACGCATCTTATCACCCTTTAAAAAATATTACCAGAACAGAAAACAACAAAGATGCACTTTTGTGAAAAAGAACTCGTTTACATTGTTTATATAGTCTTGATCCGTGCAGAAAAACAATGGAAAGCATTTTAACTGCTTTCGAAGCAGTGGAAACGTCTTTTCAAAGTGAAAGAGAAGCAAAGGAAGACTAATGAACCCACTACATCAATGTTGATGTTTAAGTGTTGATCCTTTGTTCAAAACAATATAGTAGTGTGAATAAAGTCAGGTTTGAGACTATATAGATGTTTTATGTCAAAATGCTGGTTTGTTGAATTCAACACTAATATAAAGAGTTTGAACCACTTTGCCGTTTGCAGAAACGCTTCATCACACTGCAACAAAGCATCTTATCACCCTTTAAACAATATTACCAGATCAAAAAACAACAAAGATGCACTTTTGTGAAAAAGAACTCGTTTACATTGTTTGTATAGTCTTGATCACTGCAGAAAAACAATAGAAAGCGTTTTAACTGCTTTCTAAGCAGTGGAAACGTCTTTTCAAAGTAAAAGAGACGCAAAGGAAGACTAATGAACCCACTACATCAATGTTGATGTTTAAGTGTTGATCCTTTGTTCAAAACAATATAGTAATGTGAATAAAGTCAGGTTTGAGACTATATAGATGTTTTATGTCAAAATGCTGGTTTGTTGAATTGAACACTAATATAAAGAGTTTGAACCACTTTGCCGTTTGCAGAAACGCTTTATCACACTGCAACAAAGCATCTTATCACCCTTTAAACAATATTACCAGATCAAAAAACAACAAAGATGCACTTTTGTGAAAAAGAACTCGTTTACATTGTTTGTATAGTCTTGATCCGTGCAGAAAAACAATAGAAAGCGTTTTAACTGCTTTCTAAGCAGTGGAAACGTCTTTTCAAAGTGAAAGAGAAGCAAAGGAAGACTAATGAACCCACTACATCAAAGTTGATGTTTAAGTGTTGATCCGTTGTTCAAAACAATATAGTAATGTGAATAAAGTCAGGTTTGAGACTATATAGATGTTTTATGTCAAAATGCTGGTTTGTTAAATTCAACACTAATATAAAGAGTTTGAACCACTTTGCCGTTTGCAGAAACGCTTTATCACACTGCAACAAAGCATCTTGTCACCCTTTAAACAATATTACCAGATCAAAAAACAACAAAGATGCACTTTTGTGAAAAAGAACTCGTTTACATTATTTGTATAGTTTTGATCCGTGCAGAAAAACAATGGAAAGCGTTTTAACTGCTTTCTAAGCAGTGGAAAAGTCTTTTCAAAGTGAAAGAGACGTAAAGGAAGACTAATGAACCCACTACATCAATGTTGCTTTAAAGATGTTTAAGTCGTTAACAAAAACAATATAGTAGTGTGAATAAAGTCAGGTTTGAGACTATATAGATGTTTTATGTCAAAATGCTGGTTTGTTGAATTGAACACTAATATAAAGAGTTTGAACCACTTTGCCGTTTGCAGAAACGCTTTATCACACTGCAACAAAGCATCTTATCACCCTTTAAACAATATTACCAGATCAAAAAACAACAAAGATGCACTTTTGTGAAAAAGAACTCGTTTACATTGTTTGTATAGTCTTGATCCCTGCAGAAAAACAATAGAAAGCGTTTTAACTGCTTTCTAAGCAGTGGAAACGTCTTTTCAAAGTGAAAGAGACGCAAAGGAAGACTAATGAACCCACTACATCAATGTTGCTTTAAAGATGTTTAAGTCGTTAACAACAACAATATAGTAATGTGAATAAAGTCAGGTTTGAGACTATATAGATGTTTTATGTCAAAATGCTGGTTTGTTAAATTCAACACTAATATAAAGAGTTTGAACCACTTTGCCGTTTGCAGAAACGCTTTATCACACTGCAACAAAGCATCTTATCACCCTTTAAACAATATTACCAGAAAAAAAACAACAAAGATGCACTTTTGTGAAAAAGAACTCGTTTACATTGTTTATATAGTCTTGATCCGTGCAGAAAAACAATAGAAAGCGTTTTAACTGCTTTCTAAGCAGTGGAAACGTCTTTTCAAAGTGAAAGAGACGCAAAGGAAGACTAATGAACCCACTACATCAATGTTGATGTTTAAGTGTTGATCCGTTGTTCAAAACAATATAGTAATGTGAATAAAGTCAGGTTTGAGACTATATAGATGTTTTATGTCAAAATGCTGGTTTGTTAAATTTAACACTAATGTAACGTGTTTGAACAACTTTGTCGTTTGCAGAAACGCCTTATCACACTGCAGCAACGCATCTTTTCACCCTTTAAAAAATATTACCAGAACACAAAACAACAAAGATGCACTTTTGTGAAAAAGAACTCGTTTACATTGTTTATATAGTCTTGATCCGTGCAGAAAAACAATGGAAAGCATTTTAACTGCTTTCTAAGCAGTGGAAACGTCTTTTCAAAGTGAAAGAGAAGCAAAGGAAGACTAATGAACCCACTACATCAATGTTGATGTTTAAGTGTTGATCCTTTGTTCAAAACAATATAGTAGTGTGAATAAAGTCAGGTTTGAGACTATATAGATGTTTTATGTCAAAATGCTGGTTTGTTAAATTCAACACTAATATAACGTGTTTGAACCACTTCGCCGTTTGCAGAAACGCTTTATCACACTGCAACAAAGCATCTTATCACCCTTTAAACAATATTACCAGAAAAAAAACAACAAAGATGCACTTTTGTGAAAAAGAACTCGTTTACATTGTTTATATAGTCTTGATCCGTGCAGAAAAACAATGGAAAGCATTTTAACTGCTTTCTAAGCAGTGGAAACGTCTTTTCAAAGTGAAAGAGAAGCAAAGGAAGACTAATGAACCCACTACATCAATGTTGATGTTTAAGTGTTGATCCTTTGTTCAAAACAATATAGTAGTGTGAATAAAGTCAGGTTTGAGACTATATAGATGTTTTATGTCAAAATGCTGGTTTGTTGAATTGAACACTAATATAAAGAGTTTGAACCACTTTGCCGTTTGCAGAAACGCTTTATCACACTGCAACAAAGCATCTTATCACCCTTTAAACAATATTACCAGATCAAAAAACAACAAAGATGCACTTTTGTGAAAAAGAACTCGTTTACATTGTTTGTATAGTCTTGATCCCTGCAGAAAAACAATAGAAAGCGTTTTAACTGCTTTCTAAGCAGTGGAAACGTCTTTTCAAAGTAAAAGAGACGCAAAGGAAGACTAATGAACCCACTACATCAATGTTGATGTTTAAGTGTTGATCCTTTGTTCAAAACAATATAGTAATGTGAATAAAGTCAGGTTTGAGACTATATAGATGTTTTATGTCAAAATGCTGGTTTGTTGAATTGAACACTAATATAAAGAGTTTGAACCACTTTGCCGTTTGCAGAAACGCTTTATCACACTGCAACAAAGCATCTTATCACCCTTTAAACAATATTACCAGATCAAAAAACAACAAAGATGCACTTTTGTGAAAAAGAACTCGTTTACATTGTTTGTATAGTCTTGATCCGTGCAGAAAAACAATAGAAAGCGTTTTAACTGCTTTCTAAGCAGTGGAAACGTCTTTTCAAAGTGAAAGAGAAGCAAAGGAAGACTAATGAACCCATTACATCAAAGTTGATGTTTAAGTGTTGATCCGTTGTTCAAAACAATACAGTAATGTGAATAAAGTCAGGTTTGAGACTATATAGATGTTTTATGTCAAAATGCTGGTTTGTTGAATTGAACACTAATATAAAGAGTTTGAACCACTTTGCCGTTTGCAGAAACGCTTTATCACACTGCAACAAAGCATCTTATCACACTTTTAACAATATTATCAGAACAAAAAAACAACAAGAATGCATTTTTTTGGAAAAAAAAACTCGTTTATATTGTTTATATAGTCTTGATCCGTGCAGAAAAACAATGGAAAGCATTTTAACTGCTTTCTAAGCAGTGGAAACGTCTTTTCAAAGTGAAAGAGAAGCAAAGGAAGACTAATGAACCCACTACATCAATGTTGATGTTTAAGTGTTGATCCTTTGTTCAAAACAATATAGTAGTGTGAATAAAGTCAGGTTTGAGACTATATAGATGTTTTATGTCAAAATGCTGGTTTGTTGAATTGAACACTAATATAAAGAGTTTGAAACACTTTGCCGTTTGCAGAAACGCTTTATCACACTGCAACAAAGCATCTTATCACCCTTTAAACAATATTACCAGATCAAAAAACAACAAAGATGCACTTTTGTGAAAAAGAACTCGTTTACATTGTTTGTATAGTCTTGATCCCTGCAGAAAAACAATAGAAAGCGTTTTAACTGCTTTCTAAGCAGTGGAAACGTCTTTTCAAAGTGAAAGAGACGCAAAGGAAGACTAATGAACCCACTACATCAATGTTGCTTTAAAGATGTTTAAGTCGTTAACAACAACAATATAGTAATGTGAATAAAGTCAGGTTTGAGACTATATAGATGTTTTATGTCAAAATGCTGGTTTGTTAAATTCAACACTAATATAAAGAGTTTGAACCACTTTGCCGTTTGCAGAAACGCTTTATCACACTGCAACAAAGCATCTTATCACCCTTTAAACAATATTACCAGAAAAAAAACAACAAAGATGCACTTTTGTGAAAAAGAACTCGTTTACATTGTTTATATAGTCTTGATCCGTGCAGAAAAACAATAGAAAGCGTTTTAACTGCTTTCTAAGCAGTGGAAACGTCTTTTCAAAGTGAAAGAGACGCAAAGGAAGACTAATGAACCCACTACATCAATGTTGATGTTTAAGTGTTGATCCGTTGTTCAAAACAATATAGTAATGTGAATAAAGTCAGGTTTGAGACTATATAGATGTTTTATGTCAAAATGCTGGTTTGTTAAATTTAACACTAATGTAACGTGTTTGAACAACTTTGTCGTTTGCAGAAACGCCTTATCACACTGCAGCAACGCATCTTTTCACCCTTTAAAAAATATTACCAGAACACAAAACAACAAAGATGCACTTTTGTGAAAAAGAACTCGTTTACATTGTTTATATAGTCTTGATCCGTGCAGAAAAACAATGGAAAGCATTTTAACTGCTTTCTAAGCAGTGGAAACGTCTTTTCAAAGTGAAAGAGAAGCAAAGGAAGACTAATGAACCCACTACATCAATGTTGATGTTTAAGTGTTGATCCTTTGTTCAAAACAATATAGTAGTGTGAATAAAGTCAGGTTTGAGACTATATAGATGTTTTATGTCAAAATGCTGGTTTGTTAAATTCAACACTAATATAAAGAGTTTGAACCACTTCGCCGTTTGCAGAAACGCTTTATCACACTGCAACAAAGCATCTTATCACCCTTTAAACAATATTACCAGAAAAAAAACAACAAAGATGCACTTTTGTGAAAAAGAACTCGTTTACATTGTTTATATAGTCTTGATCCGTGCAGAAAAACAATGGAAAGCATTTTAACTGCTTTCTAAGCAGTGGAAACGTCTTTTCAAAGTGAAAGAGAAGCAAAGGAAGACTAATGAACCCACTACATCAATGTTGATGTTTAAGTGTTGATCCTTTGTTCAAAACAATATAGTAGTGTGAATAAAGTCAGGTTTGAGACTATATAGATGTTTTATGTCAAAATGCTGGTTTGTTGAATTGAACACTAATATAAAGAGTTTGAACCACTTTGCCGTTTGCAGAAACGCTTTATCACACTGCAACAAAGCATCTTATCACCCTTTAAACAATATTACCAGATCAAAAAACAACAAAGATGCACTTTTGTGAAAAAGAACTCGTTTACATTGTTTGTATAGTCTTGATCCCTGCAGAAAAACAATAGAAAGCGTTTTAACTGCTTTCTAAGCAGTGGAAACGTCTTTTCAAAGTAAAAGAGACGCAAAGGAAGACTAATGAACCCACTACATCAATGTTGATGTTTAAGTGTTGATCCTTTGTTCAAAACAATATAGTAATGTGAATAAAGTCAGGTTTGAGACTATATAGATGTTTTATGTCAAAATGCTGGTTTGTTGAATTGAACACTAATATAAAGAGTTTGAACCACTTTGCCGTTTGCAGAAACGCTTTATCACACTGCAACAAAGCATCTTATCACCCTTTAAACAATATTACCAGATCAAAAAACAACAAAGATGCACTTTTGTGAAAAAGAACTCGTTTACATTGTTTGTATAGTCTTGATCCGTGCAGAAAAACAATAGAAAGCGTTTTAACTGCTTTCTAAGCAGTGGAAACGTCTTTTCAAAGTGAAAGAGAAGCAAAGGAAGACTAATGAACCCATTACATCAAAGTTGATGTTTAAGTGTTGATCCGTTGTTCAAAACAATACAGTAATGTGAATAAAGTCAGGTTTGAGACTATATAGATGTTTTATGTCAAAATGCTGGTTTGTTGAATTGAACACTAATATAAAGAGTTTGAACCACTTTGCCGTTTGCAGAAACGCTTTATCACACTGCAACAAAGCATCTTATCACACTTTTAACAATATTATCAGAACAAAAAAACAACAAGAATGCATTTTTTTGGAAAAAAAAACTCGTTTATATTGTTTATATAGTCTTGATCCGTGCAGAAAAACAATGGAAAGCATTTTAACTGCTTTCTAAGCAGTGGAAACGTCTTTTCAAAGTGAAAGAGAAGCAAAGGAAGACTAATGAACCCACTACATCAATGTTGATGTTTAAGTGTTGATCCTTTGTTCAAAACAATATAGTAGTGTGAATAAAGTCAGGTTTGAGACTATATAGATGTTTTATGTCAAAATGCTGGTTTGTTGAATTGAACACTAATATAAAGAGTTTGAAACACTTTGCCGTTTGCAGAAACGCTTTATCACACTGCAACAAAGCATCTTATCACCCTTTAAACAATATTACCAGATCAAAAAACAACAAAGATGCACTTTTGTGAAAAAGAACTCGTTTACATTGTTTGTATAGTCTTGATCCCTGCAGAAAAACAATAGAAAGCGTTTTAACTGCTTTCTAAGCAGTGGAAACGTCTTTTCAAAGTGAAAGAGACGCAAAGGAAGACTAATGAACCCACTACATCAATGTTGCTTTAAAGATGTTTAAGTCGTTAACAACAACAATATAGTAATGTGAATAAAGTCAGGTTTGAGACTATATAGATGTTTTATGTCAAAATGCTGGTTTGTTAAATTCAACACTAATATAAAGAGTTTGAACCACTTTGCCGTTTGCAGAAACGCTTTATCACACTGCAACAAAGCATCTTATCACCCTTTAAACAATATTACCAGAAAAAAAACAACAAAGATGCACTTTTGTGAAAAAGAACTCGTTTACATTGTTTATATAGTCTTGATCCGTGCAGAAAAACAATAGAAAGCGTTTTAACTGCTTTCTAAGCAGTGGAAACGTCTTTTCAAAGTGAAAGAGACGCAAAGGAAGACTAATGAACCCACTACATCAATGTTGATGTTTAAGTGTTGATCCGTTGTTCAAAACAATATAGTAATGTGAATAAAGTCAGGTTTGAGACTATATAGATGTTTTATGTCAAAATGCTGGTTTGTTAAATTTAACACTAATGTAACGTGTTTGAACAACTTTGTCGTTTGCAGAAACGCCTTATCACACTGCAGCAACGCATCTTATCACCCTTTAAAGAATATTACCAGAACACAAAACAACAAAGATGCACTTTTGTGAAAAAGAACTCGTTTACATTGTTTATATAGTCTTGATCCGTGCAGAAAAACAATGGAAAGCATTTTAACTGCTTTCGAAGCAGTGGAAACGTCTTTTCAAAGTGAAAGAGAAGCAAAGGAAGACTAATGAACCCACTACATCAATGTTGATGTTTAAGTGTTGATCCTTTGTTCAAAACAATATAGTAGTGTGAATAAAGTCAGGTTTGAGACTATATAGATGTTTTATGTCAAAATGCTGGTTTGTTGAATTCAACACTAATATAAAGAGTTTGAACCACTTTGCCGTTTGCAGAAACGCTTCATCACACTGCAACAAAGCATCTTATCACCCTTTAAACAATATTACCAGATCAAAAAACAACAAAGATGCACTTTTGTGAAAAAGAACTCGTTTACATTGTTTGTATAGTCTTGATCACTGCAGAAAAACAATAGAAAGCGTTTTAACTGCTTTCTAAGCAGTGGAAACGTCTTTTCAAAGTAAAAGAGACGCAAAGGAAGACTAATGAACCCACTACATCAATGTTGATGTTTAAGTGTTGATCCTTTGTTCAAAACAATATAGTAATGTGAATAAAGTCAGGTTTGAGACTATATAGATGTTTTATGTCAAAATGCTGGTTTGTTGAATTGAACACTAATATAAAGAGTTTGAACCACTTTGCCGTTTGCAGAAACGCTTTATCACACTGCAACAAAGCATCTTATCACCCTTTAAACAATATTACCAGATCAAAAAACAACAAAGATGCACTTTTGTGAAAAAGAACTCGTTTACATTGTTTGTATAGTCTTGATCCGTGCAGAAAAACAATAGAAAGCGTTTTAACTGCTTTCTAAGCAGTGGAAACGTCTTTTCAAAGTGAAAGAGAAGCAAAGGAAGACTAATGAACCCACTACATCAAAGTTGATGTTTAAGTGTTGATCCGTTGTTCAAAACAATATAGTAATGTGAATAAAGTCAGGTTTGAGACTATATAGATGTTTTATGTCAAAATGCTGGTTTGTTAAATTCAACACTAATATAAAGAGTTTGAACCACTTTGCCGTTTGCAGAAACGCTTTATCACACTGCAACAAAGCATCTTGTCACCCTTTAAACAATATTACCAGATCAAAAAACAACAAAGATGCACTTTTGTGAAAAAGAACTCGTTTACATTATTTGTATAGTTTTGATCCGTGCAGAAAAACAATGGAAAGCGTTTTAACTGCTTTCTAAGCAGTGGAAAAGTCTTTTCAAAGTGAAAGAGACGTAAAGGAAGACTAATGAACCCACTACATCAATGTTGCTTTAAAGATGTTTAAGTCGTTAACAAAAACAATATAGTAGTGTGAATAAAGTCAGGTTTGAGACTATATAGATGTTTTATGTCAAAATGCTGGTTTGTTGAATTGAACACTAATATAAAGAGTTTGAACCACTTTGCCGTTTGCAGAAACGCTTTATCACACTGCAACAAAGCATCTTATCACCCTTTAAACAATATTACCAGATCAAAAAACAACAAAGATGCACTTTTGTGAAAAAGAACTCGTTTACATTGTTTGTATAGTCTTGATCCCTGCAGAAAAACAATAGAAAGCGTTTTAACTGCTTTCTAAGCAGTGGAAACGTCTTTTCAAAGTGAAAGAGACGCAAAGGAAGACTAATGAACCCACTACATCAATGTTGCTTTAAAGATGTTTAAGTCGTTAACAACAACAATATAGTAATGTGAATAAAGTCAGGTTTGAGACTATATAGATGTTTTATGTCAAAATGCTGGTTTGTTAAATTCAACACTAATATAAAGAGTTTGAACCACTTTGCCGTTTGCAGAAACGCTTTATCACACTGCAACAAAGCATCTTATCACCCTTTAAACAATATTACCAGAAAAAAAACAACAAAGATGCACTTTTGTGAAAAAGAACTCGTTTACATTGTTTATATAGTCTTGATCCGTGCAGAAAAACAATAGAAAGCGTTTTAACTGCTTTCTAAGCAGTGGAAACGTCTTTTCAAAGTGAAAGAGACGCAAAGGAAGACTAATGAACCCACTACATCAATGTTGATGTTTAAGTGTTGATCCGTTGTTCAAAACAATATAGTAATGTGAATAAAGTCAGGTTTGAGACTATATAGATGTTTTATGTCAAAATGCTGGTTTGTTAAATTTAACACTAATGTAACGTGTTTGAACAACTTTGTCGTTTGCAGAAACGCCTTATCACACTGCAGCAACGCATCTTTTCACCCTTTAAAAAATATTACCAGAACACAAAACAACAAAGATGCACTTTTGTGAAAAAGAACTCGTTTACATTGTTTATATAGTCTTGATCCGTGCAGAAAAACAATGGAAAGCATTTTAACTGCTTTCTAAGCAGTGGAAACGTCTTTTCAAAGTGAAAGAGAAGCAAAGGAAGACTAATGAACCCACTACATCAATGTTGATGTTTAAGTGTTGATCCTTTGTTCAAAACAATATAGTAGTGTGAATAAAGTCAGGTTTGAGACTATATAGATGTTTTATGTCAAAATGCTGGTTTGTTAAATTCAACACTAATATAAAGAGTTTGAACCACTTCGCCGTTTGCAGAAACGCTTTATCACACTGCAACAAAGCATCTTATCACCCTTTAAACAATATTACCAGAAAAAAAACAACAAAGATGCACTTTTGTGAAAAAGAACTCGTTTACATTGTTTATATAGTCTTGATCCGTGCAGAAAAACAATGGAAAGCATTTTAACTGCTTTCTAAGCAGTGGAAACGTCTTTTCAAAGTGAAAGAGAAGCAAAGGAAGACTAATGAACCCACTACATCAATGTTGATGTTTAAGTGTTGATCCTTTGTTCAAAACAATATAGTAGTGTGAATAAAGTCAGGTTTGAGACTATATAGATGTTTTATGTCAAAATGCTGGTTTGTTGAATTGAACACTAATATAAAGAGTTTGAACCACTTTGCCGTTTGCAGAAACGCTTTATCACACTGCAACAAAGCATCTTATCACCCTTTAAACAATATTACCAGATCAAAAAACAACAAAGATGCACTTTTGTGAAAAAGAACTCGTTTACATTGTTTGTATAGTCTTGATCCCTGCAGAAAAACAATAGAAAGCGTTTTAACTGCTTTCTAAGCAGTGGAAACGTCTTTTCAAAGTAAAAGAGACGCAAAGGAAGACTAATGAACCCACTACATCAATGTTGATGTTTAAGTGTTGATCCTTTGTTCAAAACAATATAGTAATGTGAATAAAGTCAGGTTTGAGACTATATAGATGTTTTATGTCAAAATGCTGGTTTGTTGAATTGAACACTAATATAAAGAGTTTGAACCACTTTGCCGTTTGCAGAAACGCTTTATCACACTGCAACAAAGCATCTTATCACCCTTTAAACAATATTACCAGATCAAAAAACAACAAAGATGCACTTTTGTGAAAAAGAACTCGTTTACATTGTTTGTATAGTCTTGATCCGTGCAGAAAAACAATAGAAAGCGTTTTAACTGCTTTCTAAGCAGTGGAAACGTCTTTTCAAAGTGAAAGAGAAGCAAAGGAAGACTAATGAACCCATTACATCAAAGTTGATGTTTAAGTGTTGATCCGTTGTTCAAAACAATACAGTAATGTGAATAAAGTCAGGTTTGAGACTATATAGATGTTTTATGTCAAAATGCTGGTTTGTTGAATTGAACACTAATATAAAGAGTTTGAACCACTTTGCCGTTTGCAGAAACGCTTTATCACACTGCAACAAAGCATCTTATCACACTTTTAACAATATTATCAGAACAAAAAAACAACAAGAATGCATTTTTTTGGAAAAAAAAACTCGTTTATATTGTTTATATAGTCTTGATCCGTGCAGAAAAACAATGGAAAGCATTTTAACTGCTTTCTAAGCAGTGGAAACGTCTTTTCAAAGTGAAAGAGAAGCAAAGGAAGACTAATGAACCCACTACATCAATGTTGATGTTTAAGTGTTGATCCTTTGTTCAAAACAATATAGTAGTGTGAATAAAGTCAGGTTTGAGACTATATAGATGTTTTATGTCAAAATGCTGGTTTGTTGAATTGAACACTAATATAAAGAGTTTGAAACACTTTGCCGTTTGCAGAAACGCTTTATCACACTGCAACAAAGCATCTTATCACCCTTTAAACAATATTACCAGATCAAAAAACAACAAAGATGCACTTTTGTGAAAAAGAACTCGTTTACATTGTTTGTATAGTCTTGATCCCTGCAGAAAAACAATAGAAAGCGTTTTAACTGCTTTCTAAGCAGTGGAAACGTCTTTTCAAAGTGAAAGAGACGCAAAGGAAGACTAATGAACCCACTACATCAATGTTGCTTTAAAGATGTTTAAGTCGTTAACAACAACAATATAGTAATGTGAATAAAGTCAGGTTTGAGACTATATAGATGTTTTATGTCAAAATGCTGGTTTCTTAAATTTAACACTAATGTAACGTGTTTGAACAACTTTGTCGTTTGCAGAAACGCTTTATCACACTGCAACAAAGCATCTTATCACCCTTTAAACAATATTACCAGATCAAAAAACAACAAAGATGCACTTTTGTGAAAAAGAACTCGTTTACATTGTTTGTATAGTCTTGATCCGTGCAGAAAAACAATAGAAAGCGTTTTAACTGCTTTCTAAGCAGTGGAAACGTCTTTTCAAAGTGAAAGAGAAGCAAAGGAAGACTAATGAACCCATTACATCAAAGTTGATGTTTAAGTGTTGATCCGTTGTTCAAAACAATACAGTAATGTGAATAAAGTCAGGTTTGAGACTATATAGATGTTTTATGTCAAAATGCTGGTTTGTTGAATTGAACACTAATATAAAGAGTTTGAACCACTTTGCCGTTTGCAGAAACGCTTTATCACACTGCAACAAAGCATCTTATCACACTTTTAACAATATTATCAGAACAAAAAAACAACAAGAATGCATTTTTTTGGAAAAAAAAACTCGTTTATATTGTTTATATAGTCTTGATCCGTGCAGAAAAACAATGGAAAGCATTTTAACTGCTTTCTAAGCAGTGGAAACGTCTTTTCAAAGTGAAAGAGAAGCAAAGGAAGACTAATGAACCCACTACATCAATGTTGATGTTTAAGTGTTGATCCTTTGTTCAAAACAATATAGTAGTGTGAATAAAGTCAGGTTTGAGACTATATAGATGTTTTATGTCAAAATGCTGGTTTGTTGAATTGAACACTAATATAAAGAGTTTGAAACACTTTGCCGTTTGCAGAAACGCTTTATCACACTGCAACAAAGCATCTTATCACCCTTTAAACAATATTACCAGATCAAAAAACAACAAAGATGCACTTTTGTGAAAAAGAACTCGTTTACATTGTTTGTATAGTCTTGATCCCTGCAGAAAAACAATAGAAAGCGTTTTAACTGCTTTCTAAGCAGTGGAAACGTCTTTTCAAAGTGAAAGAGACGCAAAGGAAGACTAATGAACCCACTACATCAATGTTGCTTTAAAGATGTTTAAGTCGTTAACAACAACAATATAGTAATGTGAATAAAGTCAGGTTTGAGACTATATAGATGTTTTATGTCAAAATGCTGGTTTGTTAAATTCAACACTAATATAAAGAGTTTGAACCACTTTGCCGTTTGCAGAAACGCTTTATCACACTGCAACAAAGCATCTTATCACCCTTTAAACAATATTACCAGAAAAAAAACAACAAAGATGCACTTTTGTGAAAAAGAACTCGTTTACATTGTTTATATAGTCTTGATCCGTGCAGAAAAACAATAGAAAGCGTTTTAACTGCTTTCTAAGCAGTGGAAACGTCTTTTCAAAGTGAAAGAGACGCAAAGGAAGACTAATGAACCCACTACATCAATGTTGATGTTTAAGTGTTGATCCGTTGTTCAAAACAATATAGTAATGTGAATAAAGTCAGGTTTGAGACTATATAGATGTTTTATGTCAAAATGCTGGTTTGTTAAATTTAACACTAATGTAACGTGTTTGAACAACTTTGTCGTTTGCAGAAACGCCTTATCACACTGCAGCAACGCATCTTATCACCCTTTAAAGAATATTACCAGAACACAAAACAACAAAGATGCACTTTTGTGAAAAAGAACTCGTTTACATTGTTTATATAGTCTTGATCCGTGCAGAAAAACAATGGAAAGCATTTTAACTGCTTTCTAAGCAGTGGAAACGTCTTTTCAAAGTGAAAGAGAAGCAAAGGAAGACTAATGAACCCACTACATCAATGTTGATGTTTAAGTGTTGATCCTTTGTTCAAAACAATATAGTAGTGTGAATAAAGTCAGGTTTGAGACTATATAGATGTTTTATGTCAAAATGCTGGTTTGTTGAATTGAACACTAATATAAAGAGTTTGAACCACTTTGCCGTTTGCAGAAACGCTTTATCACACTGCAACAAAGCATCTTATCACCCTTTAAACAATATTACCAGATCAAAAAACAACAAAGATGCACTTTTGTGAAAAAGAACTCGTTTACATTGTTTGTATAGTCTTGATCCCTGCAGAAAAACAATAGAAAGCGTTTTAACTGCTTTCTAAGCAGTGGAAACGTCTTTTCAAAGTGAAAGAGACGCAAAGGAAGACTAATGAACCCACTACATCAATGTTGCTTTAAAGATGTTTAAGTCGTTAACAACAACAATATAGTAATGTGAATAAAGTCAGGTTTGAGACTATATAGATGTTTTATGTCAAAATGCTGGTTTGTTAAATTCAACACTAATATAAAGAGTTTGAACCACTTCGCCGTTTGCAGAAACGCTTTATCACACTGCAACAAAGCATCTTATCACCCTTTAAACAATATTACCAGAAAAAAAACAACAAAGATGCACTTTTGTGAAAAAGAACTCGTTTACATTGTTTATATAGTCTTGATCCGTGCAGAAAAACAATAGAAAGCGTTTTAACTGCTTTCTAAGCAGTGGAAACGTCTTTTCAAAGTGAAAGAGACGCAAAGGAAGACTAATGAACCCACTACATCAATGTTGATGTTTAAGTGTTGATCCGTTGTTCAAAACAATATAGTAATGTGAATAAAGTCAGGTTTGAGACTATATAGATGTTTTATGTCAAAATGCTGGTTTGTTAAATTTAACACTAATGTAACGTGTTTGAACAACTTTGTCGTTTGCAGAAACGCCTTATCACACTGCAGCAACGCATCTTTTCACCCTTTAAAAAATATTACCAGAACACAAAACAACAAAGATGCACTTTTGTGAAAAAGAACTCGTTTACATTGTTTATATAGTCTTGATCCGTGCAGAAAAACAATGGAAAGCATTTTAACTGCTTTCTAAGCAGTGGAAACGTCTTTTCAAAGTGAAAGAGAAGCAAAGGAAGACTAATGAACCCACTACATCAATGTTGATGTTTAAGTGTTGATCCTTTGTTCAAAACAATATAGTAGTGTGAATAAAGTCAGGTTTGAGACTATATAGATGTTTTATGTCAAAATGCTGGTTTGTTGAATTGAACACTAATATAAAGAGTTTGAACCACTTTGCCGTTTGCAGAAACGCTTTATCACACTGCAACAAAGCATCTTATCACCCTTTAAACAATATTACCAGATCAAAAAACAACAAAGATGCACTTTTGTGAAAAAGAACTCGTTTACATTGTTTGTATAGTCTTGATCCCTGCAGAAAAACAATAGAAAGCGTTTTAACTGCTTTCTAAGCAGTGGAAACGTCTTTTCAAAGTAAAAGAGACGCAAAGGAAGACTAATGAACCCACTACATCAATGTTGATGTTTAAGTGTTGATCCTTTGTTCAAAACAATATAGTAATGTGAATAAAGTCAGGTTTGAGACTATATAGATGTTTTATGTCAAAATGCTGGTTTGTTGAATTGAACACTAATATAAAGAGTTTGAACCACTTTGCCGTTTGCAGAAACGCTTTATCACACTGCAACAAAGCATCTTATCACCCTTTAAACAATATTACCAGATCAAAAAACAACAAAGATGCACTTTTGTGAAAAAGAACTCGTTTACATTGTTTGTATAGTCTTGATCCGTGCAGAAAAACAATAGAAAGCGTTTTAACTGCTTTCTAAGCAGTGGAAACGTCTTTTCAAAGTGAAAGAGAAGCAAAGGAAGACTAATGAACCCACTACATCAAAGTTGATATTTAAGTGTTGATCCGTTGTTCAAAACAATACAGTAATGTGAATAAAGTCAGGTTTGAGACTATATAGATGTTTTATGTCAAAATGCTGGTTTGTTGAATTCAACACTAATATAAAGAGTTTGAACCACTTTGCCGTTTGCAGAAACGCTTTATCACACTGCAACAAAGCATCTTATCACCCTTTAAACAATATTACCAGATCAAAAAACAACAAAGATGCACTTTTGTGAAAAAGAACTCGTTTACATTATTTGTATAGTTTTGATCCGTGCAGAAAAACAATGGAAAGCGTTTTAACTGCTTTCTAAGCAGTGGAAACGTCTTTTCAAAGTGAAAGAGAAGCAAAGGAAGACTAATGAACCCACTACATCAAAGTTGATGTTTAAGTGTTGATCCGTTGTTCAAAACAATATAGTAATGTGAATAAAGTCAGGTTTGAGACTATATAGATGTTTTATGTCAAAATGCTGGTTTGTTGAATTCAACACTAATATAAAGAGTTTGAACCACTTTGCCGTTTGCAGAAACGCTTTATCACACTGCAACAAAGCATCTTATCACACTTTTAACAATATTATCAGAACAAAAAATAACAAGAATGCATTTTTTTGGAAAAAAAAACTCGTTTACATTGTTTAGATAGCCTTGATCCGTGCAGAAAAACAATGGAAAGCGTTTTAACTGCTTTCTAAGCAGTGGAAACGTCTTTTCAAAGTGAAAGAGACGCAAAGGAAGACTAATGAACCCACTACATCAATGTTGCTTTAAAGATGTTTAAGTCGTTAACAACAACAATATAGTAATGTGAATAAAGTCAGGTTTGAGACTATATAGATGTTTTATGTCAAAATGCTGGTTTGTTAAATTCAACACTAATATAAAGAGTTTGAACCACTTCGCCGTTTGCAGAAACGCTTTATCACACTGCAACAAAGCATCTTATCACCCTTTAAACAATATTACCAGAAAAAAAACAACAAAGATGCACTTTTGTGAAAAAGAACTCGTTTACATTGTTTATATAGTCTTGATCCGTGCAGAAAAACAATAGAAAGCGTTTTAACTGCTTTCTAAGCAGTGGAAACGTCTTTTCAAAGTGAAAGAGACGCAAAGGAAGACTAATGAACCCACTACATCAATGTTGATGTTTAAGTGTTGATCCGTTGTTCAAAACAATATAGTAATGTGAATAAAGTCAGGTTTGAGACTATATAGATGTTTTATGTCAAAATGCTGGTTTGTTAAATTTAACACTAATGTAACGTGTTTGAACAACTTTGTCGTTTGCAGAAACGCCTTATCACACTGCAGCAACGCATCTTTTCACCCTTTAAAAAATATTACCAGAACACAAAACAACAAAGATGCACTTTTGTGAAAAAGAACTCGTTTACATTGTTTATATAGTCTTGATCCGTGCAGAAAAACAATGGAAAGCATTTTAACTGCTTTCTAAGCAGTTGAAACGTCTTTTCAAAGTGAAAGAGAAGCAAAGGAAGACTAATGAACCCACTACATCAATGTTGATGTTTAAGTGTTGATCCTTTGTTCAAAACAATATAGTAGTGTGAATAAAGTCAGGTTTGAGACTATATAGATGTTTTATGTCAAAATGCTGGTTTGTTGAATTGAACACTAATATAAAGAGTTTGAACCACTTTGCCGTTTGCAGAAACGCTTTATCACACTGCAACAAAGCATCTTATCACCCTTTAAACAATATTACCAGATCAAAAAACAACAAAGATGCACTTTTGTGAAAAAGAACTCGTTTACATTGTTTGTATAGTCTTGATCCCTGCAGAAAAACAATAGAAAGCGTTTTAACTGCTTTCTAAGCAGTGGAAACGTCTTTTCAAAGTAAAAGAGACGCAAAGGAAGACTAATGAACCCACTACATCAATGTTGATGTTTAAGTGTTGATCCTTTGTTCAAAACAATATAGTAATGTGAATAAAGTCAGGTTTGAGACTATATAGATGTTTTATGTCAAAATGCTGGTTTGTTGAATTGAACACTAATATAAAGAGTTTGAACCACTTTGCCGTTTGCAGAAACGCTTTATCACACTGCAACAAAGCATCTTATCACCCTTTAAACAATATTACCAGATCAAAAAACAACAAAGATGCACTTTTGTGAAAAAGAACTCGTTTACATTGTTTGTATAGTCTTGATCCGTGCAGAAAAACAATAGAAAGCGTTTTAACTGCTTTCTAAGCAGTGGAAACGTCTTTTCAAAGTGAAAGAGAAGCAAAGGAAGACTAATGAACCCACTACATCAAAGTTGATATTTAAGTGTTGATCCGTTGTTCAAAACAATACAGTAATGTGAATAAAGTCAGGTTTGAGACTATATAGATGTTTTATGTCAAAATGCTGGTTTGTTGAATTCAACACTAATATAAAGAGTTTGAACCACTTTGCCGTTTGCAGAAACGCTTTATCACACTGCAACAAAGCATCTTATCACCCTTTAAAAAATATTACCAGATCAAAAAACAACAAAGATGCACTTTTGTGAAAAAGAACTCGTTTACATTATTTGTATAGTTTTGATCCGTGCAGAAAAACAATGGAAAGCGTTTTAACTGCTTTCTAAGCAGTGGAAACGTCTTTTCAAAGTGAAAGAGAAGCAAAGGAAGACTAATGAACCCACTACATCAAAGTTGATGTTTAAGTGTTGATCCGTTGTTCAAAACAATATAGTAATGTGAATAAAGTCAGGTTTGAGACTATATAGATGTTTTATGTCAAAATGCTGGTTTGTTGAATTCAACACTAATATAAAGAGTTTGAACCACTTTGCCGTTTGCAGAAACGCTTTATCACACTGCAACAAAGCATCTTATCACACTTTTAACAATATTATCAGAACAAAAAATAACAAGAATGCATTTTTTTGGAAAAAAAAACTCGTTTACATTGTTTAGATAGCCTTGATCCGTGCAGAAAAACAATGGAAAGCGTTTTAACTGCTTTCTAAGCAGTGGAAACGTCTTTTCAAAGTGAAAGAGACGCAAAGGAAGACTAATGAACCCACTACATCAATGTTGCTTTAAAGATGTTTAAGTCGTTAACAACAACAATATAGTAATGTGAATAAAGTCAGGTTTGAGACTATATAGATGTTTTATGTCAAAATGCTGGTTTGTTGAATTGAACACTAATGTAAAGAGTTTGAACCACTTTGCCGTTTGCAGAAACGCTTTATCACACTGCAACAAAGCATCTTATCACACTTTTAACAATATTATCAGAACAAAAAACAACAAGAATGCATTTTTTTGGAAAAAAAAACTCGTTTATATTGTTTAGATAGCCTTGATCCGTGCAGAAAAACAATGGAAAGCGTTTTAACTGCTTTCTAAGCAGTGGAAACGTCTTTTCAAAGTGAAAGAGACGCAAAGGAAGACTAATGAACCCACTACATCAATGTTGATGTTTAAGTGTTGATCCGTTGTTCAAAACAATATAGTAATGTGAATAAAGTCAGGTTTGAGACTATATAGATGTTTTATGTCAAAATGCTGGTTTGTTAAATTTAACACTAATGTAACGTGTTTGAACAACTTTGTCGTTTGCAGAAACGCCTTATCACACTGCAGCAACGCATCTTATCACCCTTTAAAAAATATTACCAGAACAGAAAACAACAAAGATGCACTTTTGTGAAAAAGAACTCGTTTACATTGTTTATATAGTCTTGATCCGTGCAGAAAAACAATGGAAAGCATTTTAACTGCTTTCTAAGCAGTGGAAACGTCTTTTCAAAGTGAAAGAGAAGCAAAGGAAGACTAATGAACCCACTACATCAATGTTGATGTTTAAGTGTTGATCCTTTGTTCAAAACAATATAGTAATGTGAATAAAGTCAGGTTTGAGACTATATAGATGTTTTATGTCAAAATGCTGGTTTGTTGAATTGAACACTAATATAAAGAGTTTGAACCACTTTGCCGTTTGCAGAAACGCTTTATCACACTGCAACAAAGCATCTTATCACCCTTTAAACAATATTACCAGATCAAAAAACAACAAAGATGCACTTTTGTGAAAAAGAACTCGTTTACATTGTTTGTATAGTCTTGATCCGTGCAGAAAAACAATAGAAAGCGTTTTAACTGCTTTCTAAGCAGTGGAAACGTCTTTTCAAAGTGAAAGAGACGCAAAGGAAGACTAATGAACCCACTACATCAATGTTGATGTTTAAGTGTTGATCCGTTGTTCAAAACAATATAGTAATGTGAATAAAGTCAGGTTTGAGACTATATAGATGTTTTATGTCAAAATGCTGGTTTGTTAAATTCAACACTAATATAAAGAGTTTGAACCACTTTGCCGTTTGCAGAAACGCTTTATCACACTGCAACAAAGCATCTTATCACCCTTTAAACAATATTACCAGATCAAAAAACAACAAAGATGCACTTTTGTGAAAAAGAACTCGTTTACATTGTTTGTATAGTCTTGATCCGTGCAGAAAAACAATAGAAAGCGTTTTAACTGCTTTCTAAGCAGTGGAAACGTCTTTTCAAAGTGAAAGAGAAGCAAAGGAAGACTAATGAACCCACTACATCAAAGTTGATATTTAAGTGTTGATCCGTTGTTCAAAACAATACAGTAATGTGAATAAAGTCAGGTTTGAGACTATATAGATGTTTTATGTCAAAATGCTGGTTTGTTGAATTCAACACTAATATAAAGAGTTTGAACCACTTTGCCGTTTGCAGAAACGCTTTATCACACTGCAACAAAGCATCTTATCACCCTTTAAACAATATTACCAGATCAAAAAACAACAAAGATGCACTTTTGTGAAAAAGAACTCGTTTACATTATTTGTATAGTTTTGATCCGTGCAGAAAAACAATGGAAAGCGTTTTAACTGCTTTCTAAGCAGTGGAAACGTCTTTTCAAAGTGAAAGAGAAGCAAAGGAAGACTAATGAACCCACTACATCAAAGTTGATGTTTAAGTGTTGATCCGTTGTTCAAAACAATATAGTAATGTGAATAAAGTCAGGTTTGAGACTATATAGATGTTTTATGTCAAAATGCTGGTTTGTTGAATTCAACACTAATATAAAGAGTTTGAACCACTTTGCCGTTTGCAGAAACGCTTTATCACACTGCAACAAAGCATCTTATCACACTTTTAACAATATTATCAGAACAAAAAATAACAAGAATGCATTTTTTTGGAAAAAAAAACTCGTTTACATTGTTTAGATAGCCTTGATCCGTGCAGAAAAACAATGGAAAGCGTTTTAACTGCTTTCTAAGCAGTGGAAACGTCTTTTCAAAGTGAAAGAGACGCAAAGGAAGACTAATGAACCCACTACATCAATGTTGCTTTAAAGATGTTTAAGTCGTTAACAACAACAATATAGTAATGTGAATAAAGTCAGGTTTGAGACTATATAGATGTTTTATGTCAAAATGCTGGTTTGTTGAATTGAACACTAATGTAAAGAGTTTGAACCACTTTGCCGTTTGCAGAAACGCTTTATCACACTGCAACAAAGCATCTTATCACACTTTTAACAATATTATCAGAACAAAAAACAACAAGAATGCATTTTTTTGGAAAAAAAAACTCGTTTATATTGTTTAGATAGCCTTGATCCGTGCAGAAAAACAATGGAAAGCGTTTTAACTGCTTTCTAAGCAGTGGAAACGTCTTTTCAAAGTGAAAGAGACGCAAAGGAAGACTAATGAACCCACTACATCAATGTTGATGTTTAAGTGTTGATCCGTTGTTCAAAACAATATAGTAATGTGAATAAAGTCAGGTTTGAGACTATATAGATGTTTTATGTCAAAATGCTGGTTTGTTAAATTTAACACTAATGTAACGTGTTTGAACAACTTTGTCGTTTGCAGAAACGCCTTATCACACTGCAGCAACGCATCTTATCACCCTTTAAAAAATATTACCAGAACAGAAAACAACAAAGATGCACTTTTGTGAAAAAGAACTCGTTTACATTGTTTATATAGTCTTGATCCGTGCAGAAAAACAATGGAAAGCATTTTAACTGCTTTCTAAGCAGTGGAAACGTCTTTTCAAAGTGAAAGAGAAGCAAAGGAAGACTAATGAACCCACTACATCAATGTTGATGTTTAAGTGTTGATCCTTTGTTCAAAACAATATAGTAATGTGAATAAAGTCAGGTTTGAGACTATATAGATGTTTTATGTCAAAATGCTGGTTTGTTGAATTGAACACTAATATAAAGAGTTTGAACCACTTTGCCGTTTGCAGAAACGCTTTATCACACTGCAACAAAGCATCTTATCACCCTTTAAACAATATTACCAGATCAAAAAACAACAAAGATGCACTTTTGTGAAAAAGAACTCGTTTACATTGTTTGTATAGTCTTGATCCGTGCAGAAAAACAATAGAAAGCGTTTTAACTGCTTTCTAAGCAGTGGAAACGTCTTTTCAAAGTGAAAGAGACGCAAAGGAAGACTAATGAACCCACTACATCAATGTTGATGTTTAAGTGTTGATCCGTTGTTCAAAACAATATAGTAATGTGAATAAAGTCAGGTTTGAGACTATATAGATGTTTTATGTCAAAATGCTGGTTTGTTAAATTCAACACTAATATAAAGAGTTTGAACCACTTTGCCGTTTGCAGAAACGCTTTATCACACTGCAACAAAGCGTCTTATCACCCTTTAAACAATATTACCAGAAAAAAAACAACAAAGATGCACTTCTGTGAAAAAGAACTCGTTTACATTGTTTATATAGTCTTGATCCGTGCAGAAAAACAATGGAAAGCGTTTTAACTGCTTTCTAAGCAGTGGAAACGTCTTTTCAAAGTGAAAGAGACACAAAGGAAGACTAATGAACCCACTACATCAATGTTGCTTTAAAGATGTTTAAGTGTTGATCCGTTGTTCACAACAATATAGTAATGTGAATAAAGTCAGGTTTGAGACTATATAGATGTTTTATGTCAAAATGCTGGTTTGTTGAATTGAACACTAATGTAAAGAGTTTGAACCACTTTGCCGTTTGCAGAAACGCTTTATCACACTGCAACAAAGCATCTTATCACACTTTTAACAATATTATCAGAACAAAAAAACAACAAGAATGCATTTTTTTGGAAAAAAAAAACTCGTTTATATTGTTTAGATACCTTGATCCGTGCAGAAAAACAATAGAAAGCGTTTTAACTGCTTTCTAAGCAGTGGAAACGTCTTTTCAAAGTGAAAGAGACGCAAAGGAAGACTAATGAACCCACTACATCAATGTTGATGTTTAAGTGTTGATCCGTTGTTCAAAACAATATAGTAATGTGAATAAAGTCAGGTTTGAGACTATATAGATGTTTTATGTCAAAATGCTGGTTTGTTAAATTCAACACTAATATAAAGAGTTTGAACCACTTTGCCGTTTGCAGAAACGCTTTATCACACTGCAACAAAGCGTCTTATCACCCTTTAAACAATATTACCAGAAAAAAAACAACAAAGATGCACTTCTGTGAAAAAGAACTCGTTTACATTGTTTATATAGTCTTGATCCGTGCAGAAAAACAATGGAAAGCGTTTTAACTGCTTTCTAAGCAGTGGAAACGTCTTTTCAAAGTGAAAGAGAACCAAAGGAAGACTAATGAACCCACTACATCAATGTTGCTTTAAAGATGTTTAAGTGTTGATCCGTTGTTCACAACAATATAGTAATGTGAATAAAGTCAGGTTTGAGACTATATAGATGTTTTATGTCAAAATGCTGGTTTGTTAAATTCAACACTAATATAAAGAGTTTGAACCACTTTGCCGTTTGCAGAAACGCTTTATCACACTGCAACAAAGCATCTTATCACACTTTTAACAATATTATCAGAACAAAAAAACAACAAGAATGCATTTTTTTGGAAAAAAAAAACTCGTTTATATTGTTTAGATAGCCTTGATCCGTGCAGAAAAACAATAGAAAGCGTTTTAACTGCTTTCTAAGCAGTGGAAACGTCTTTTCAAAGTGAAAGAGACGCAAAGGAAGACTAATGAACCCACTACATCAATGTTGATGTTTAAGTGTTGATCCGTTGTTCAAAACAATATAGTAATGTGAATAAAGTCAGGTTTGAGACTATATAGATGTTTTATGTCAAAATGCTGGTTTGTTAAATTCAACACTAATATAAAGAGTTTGAACCACTTTGCCGTTTGCAGAAACGCTTTATCACACTGCAACAAAGCATCTTATCACCCTTTAAACAATATTACCAGAAAAAAAACAACAAAGATGCACTTCTGTGAAAAAGAACTCGTTTACATTGTTTATATAGTCTTGATCCGTGCAGAAAAACAATGGAAAGCGTTTTAACTGCTTTCTAAGCAGTGGAAACGTCTTTTCAAAGTGAAAGAGACACAAAGGAAGACTAATGAACCCACTACATCAATGTTGCTTTAAAGTAGTTTAAGTGTTGATCCGTTGTTCACAACAATATAGTAATGTGAATAAAGTCAGGTTTGAGACTATATAGATGTTTTATGTCAAAATGCTGGTTTGTTGAATTGAACACTAATGTAAAGAGTTTGAACCACTTTGCCGTTTGCAGAAACGCTTTATCACACTGCAACAAAGCATCTTATCACACTTTTAACAATATTATCAGAACAAAAAAACAACAAGAATGCATTTTTTTTGGAAAAAAAAAACTCGTTTATATTGTTTAGATAGCCTTGATCCGTGCAGAAAAACAATAGAAAGCGTTTTAACTGCTTTCTAAGCAGTGGAAACGTCTTTTCAAAGTGAAAGAGACGCAAAGGAAGACTAATGAACCCACTACATCAATGTTGATGTTTAAGTGTTGATCCGTTGTTCAAAACAATATAGTAATGTGAATAAAGTCAGGTTTGAGACTATATAGATGTTTTATGTCAAAATGCTGGTTTGTTAAATTCAACACTAATATAAAGAGTTTGAACCACTTTGCCGTTTGCAGAAACGCTTTATCACACTGCAACAAAGCATCTTATCACCCTTTAAACAATATTACCAGAAAAAAAACAACAAAGATGCACTTTTGTGAAAAAGAACTCGTTTACATTGTTTATATAGTCTTGATCCGTGCAGAAAAACAATGGAAAGCGTTTTAACTGCTTTCTAAGCAGTGGAAACGTCTTTTCAAAGTGAAAGAGACACAAAGGAAGACTAATGAACCCACTACATCAATGTTGCTTTAAAGATGTTTAAGTGTTGATTCGTTGTTCACAACAATATAGTAATGTGAATAAAGTCAGGTTTGAGACTATATAGATCTTTTATGTCAAAATGCTGGTTTGTTGAATTGAACACTAATGTAAAGAGTTTGAACCCCTTTGCCGTTTGCAGAAACACTTTATCACACTGCAACAAAGCATCTTATCACACTTTTAACAATATTATCAGAACAAAAAAACAACAAGAATGCATTTTTTTGGAAAAAAAAACTCGTTTATATTGTTTAGATAGCCTTGATCCGTGCAGAAAAACAATGGAAAGCGTTTTAACTGCTTTCTAAGCAGTGGAAACGTCTTTTCAAAGTGAAAGAGACGCAAAGGAAGACTAATGAACCCACTACATCAATGTTGATGTTTAAGTGTTGATCCGTTGTTCAAAACAATATAGTAATGTGAATAAAGTCAGGTTTGAGACTATATAGATGTTTTATGTCAAAATGCTGGTTTGTTAAATTTAACACTAATGTAACGTGTTTGAACAACTTTGTCGTTTGCAGAAACGCCTTATCACACTGCAGCAACGCATCTTATCACCCTTTAAAAAATATTACCAGAACAGAAAACAACAAAGATGCACTTTTGTGAAAAAGAACTCGTTTACATTGTTTATATAGTCTTGATCCGTGCAGAAAAACAATGGAAAGCATTTTAACTGCTTTCTAAGCAGTGGAAACGTCTTTTCAAAGTGAAAGAGAAGCAAAGGAAGACTAATGAACCCACTACATCAATGTTGATGTTTAAGTGTTGATCCTTTGTTCAAAACAATATAGTAATGTGAATAAAGTCAGGTTTGAGACTATATAAATGTTTTATGTCAAAATGCTGTTTTGTTGAATTGAACACTAATATAAAGAGTTTGAACCACTTTGCCGTTTGCAGAAACGCTTTATCACACTGCAACAAAGCATCTTATCACCCTTTAAACAATATTACCAGATCAAAAAACAACAAAGACGCACTTTTGTGAAAAAGAACTCGTTTACATTGTTTGTATAGTCTTGATCCGTGCAGAAAAACAATAGAAAGCGTTTTAACTGCTTTCTAAGCAGTGGAAACGTCTTTTCAAAGTGAAAGAGACGCAAAGGAAGACTAATGAACCCACTACATCAATGTTGATGTTTAAGTGTTGATCCGTTGTTCAAAACAACATAGTAATGTGAATAAAGTCAGGTTTGAGACTATATAGATGTTTTATTTCAAAATGCTGCTTTGTTGAATTCAACACTAATGTAAGGTGTTTGAACAACTTTGTCGTTAGCAGAAACGCCTTATCACACTGCAACAAAGCATCTTTTCACCCTTTAAACAATATTAGCAGAACAGAAAACAACAAAGATGCACTTTTGTGAAAAAAAACTCGTTTACATTGTTTATATAGTCTTGATCCGTGCAGAAAAACAGTGGAAAGCGTTTTAACTGCTTTCTAAGCAGTGGAAACGTCTTTTCAAAGTGAAAGAGAAGCAAAGGAAGACTAATGAACCCACTACATCAAAGTTGATTTTTAAGTGTTGATCCGTTGTTCAAAACAATATAGTAATGTGAATAAAGTCAGGTTTGAGACTATATAGATGTTTTATGTCAAAATGCTGGTTTGTTGAATTCAACACTAATATAAAGAGTTTGAACCACTTTGCCGTTTGCAGAAACGCTTTATCACACTGCAACAAAGCATCTTATCACCCTTTAAACAATATTACCAGATCAAAAAACAACAAAAATGCACTTTTGTGAAAAAGAACTCGTTTACATTATTTGTATAGTTTTGATCCGTGCAGAAAAACAATGGAAAGCGTTTTAACTGCTTTCTAAGCAGTGGAAACGTCTTTTCAAAGTGAAAGAGACGCAAAGGAAGACTAATGAACCCACTACATCAATGTTGCTTTAAAGATGTTTAAGTCGTTAACAACAACAATATAGTAATGTGAATAAAGTCAGGTTTGAGACTATATAGATGTTTTATGTCAAAATGCTGGTTTGTTGAATTGAACACTAATGTAAAGAGTTTGAACCACTTTGCCGTTTGCAGAAACGCTTTATCACACTGCAACAAAGCATCTTATCACACTTTTAACAATATTACCTGAACAAAAAACAACAAAGATGCACTTTTGTGAAAAAGAACTCGTTTACATTGTTTGTATAGTCTTGATTCGTGCAGAAAAACAATGGAAAGCGTTTTAACTACTTTCTAAGCAGAGGAAACGTCTTTTCAAAGTGAAAGAGGCGCAAAAGAAGACTAATGAACCCACTACATCAATGTTGCTTTAAACATGTTTAAGTGTTGATCCGTTGTTCAAAACAGTATAGTAACGTGAATAAAGTCAGGTTTGAGACTATATAGATGTTTTATGTCAAAATGCTGGTTTGTTGAATTCAACAAATTCAACCTAATGTAAGGTGTTTGAACCACTTTGTCGTTTGCAGAAACGCCTGATCACACTGCAACAAAGGATCTTATCACCCTTTTAACAATATTACCAGATCAAAAAAGAACAAAGATGCACTTTTGTGAAAAAGAACTCGTTTACATTGTTTATATAGTCTTGATCCGTGCAGAAAAACAATGGAAAGCGTTTTAACTGCTTTCTAAGCAGTGGAAACGTCTTTTCAAAGTGAAAGAGACGCAAAGGAAGTCTAATGAACCCACTACATCAATGTTGCTTTAAACATGTTTAAGTGTTGATCCGTTGTTCAAAAAAATATAGTAATGTGAATAAAGTCAGATTTGAGACTATTTATTGGTTTTAAGTCAAAATGCTGGTTTGTTGAATTTAACACTAATATAGAGTTTGAACCACTTTGCCGTTTACAGAAACGCCTTATCACACTGCAACAAAGCATCTTATCACCCTTTAAACAATATTACCAGATCAAAAAACAACAAAGATGCACTTTTGTGAAAAAGAACTCGTTTACATTGTTTGTATAGTCTTGATCCGTACAGAAAAACAATGGAAAGCGTTTTAACTGCTTTCTAAGCAGTGGAAACGTCTTTTCAAAGTGAAAGAGACGCAAAGGAAGACTAATGAACCCACTACATCAATGTTGATGTTTAAGTGTTGATCCGTTGTTTAAAACAATATAGTAATATGAATAAAGTCAGGTTTGAGACTATATAGATGTTTTATTTCAAAATGCTGCTTTGTTGAATTCAACACTAATGTAAGGTGTTTGAACAACTTTGTCGTTTGCAGAAACGCCTTATCACACTGCAGCAAAGCATCTTTTCACCCTTTAAACAATATTACCAGAACAAAAAACAACAAGTATGCACTTTTGTGAAAAAAAAACTCGTTTACATTGTTTATATAGTCTTGATCCGTGCAGAAAAACAGTGGAAAGCGTTTTAACTGCTTTCTAAGCAGTGGAAACGTCTTTTCAAAGTGAAAGAGACGCAAAGGAAGACTAATGAACCCACTACATCAATGTTGCTTTAAACATGTTTAAGTGTTGATCCGTTGTTCAAAACAATATAGTAATGTGAATAAAGTCAGGTTTGAGACTATATAGATGTTTTATTTCAAAATGCTGCTTTGTTGAATTCAACACTAATGTAAGGTGTTTGAACAACTTTGTCGTTTGCAGAAACGCCTTATCACACTGCAGCAAAGCATCTTTTCACCCTTTAAACAATATTACCAGAACAAAAAACAACAAGTATGCACTTTTGTGAAAAAAAAACTGGTTTACATTGTTTATATAGTCTTGATCCGTGCAGAAAAACAGTGGAAAGCGTTTTAACTGCTTTCTAAGCAGTGGAAACGTCTTTTCAAAGTGAAAGAGACGCAAAGGAAGACTAATGAACCCACTACATCAATGTTGCTTTAAACATGTTTAAGTGTTGATCCGTTGTTCAAAACAATATAGTAATGTGAATAAAGTCAGGTTTGAGACTATATAGATGTTTTATTTCAAAATGCTGCTTTGTTGAATTCAACACTAATGTAAGGTGTTTGAACAACTTTGTCGTTTGCAGAAACGCCTTATCACACTGCAACAAAGCATCTTTTCACCCTTTAAACAATATTACCAGAACAAAAAACAACAAGTATGCACTTTTGTGAAAAGAAAACTCGTTTACATTGTTTATATAGTCTTGATCCGTGCAGAAAAACAGTGGAAAGCGTTTTAACTGCTTTCTAAGCAGTGGAAACGTCTTTTCAAAGTGAAAGAGACGCAAAGGAAGACTAATGAACCCACTACATCAATGTTGCTTTAAACATGTTTAAGTGTTGATCCGTTGTTGAAAACAGTACAGTAATGTGAATAAAGTCAGGTTTGAGACTATATAGATGTTTTATGTCAAAATGCTGGTTTGTTGAATTCAACAAATTCAACCTAATGTAAGGTGTTTGAACCACTTTGTCGTTTGCAGAAACGCCTGATCACACTGCAACAAAGGATCTTATCACCCTTTTAACAATATTACCAGATCAAAAAAGAACAAAGATGCACTTTTGTGAAAAAGAACTCGTTTACATTGTTTATATAGTCTTGATCCGTGCAGAAAAACAATGGAAAGCGTTTTAACTGCTTTCTAAGCAGTGGAAACGTCTTTTCAAAGTGAAAGAGACGCAAAGGAAGTCTAATGAACCCACTACATCAATGTTGCTTTAAACATGTTTAAGTGTTGATCCGTTGTTCAAAAAAATATAGTAATGTGAATAAAGTCAGATTTGAGACTATTTATTGGTTTTAAGTCAAAATGCTGGTTTGTTGAATTTAACACTAATATAGAGTTTGAACCACTTTGCCGTTTACAGAAACGCCTTATCACACTGCAACAAAGCATCTTATCACCCTTTAAACAATATTACCAGAACAGAAAACAACAAAGATGCACTTTTGTGAAAAAGAATTCGTTTACATTGTTTATATAGTCTTGATCCGTGCAGAAAAACAATAGAAAGCGTTTTAACTGCTTTCTAAGCAGTGGAAACGTCTTTTCAAAGTGAAAAAGACGCAAAGGAAGACTATTGAACCCACTACATCAATGTTGATGTTTAAGTGTTGATCCGTTGTTCAAAACAATATAGTAATGTGAATAAAGTCAGGTTTGAGACTATATAGATGTTTTATGTCAAAATGCTGGTTTGTTGAATTCAACACTAATGTAAAGAGTTTGAACCACTTTGCCGTTTGAAGAAACGCTTTATCACACTGCAACAAAGCATCTTATCACACTTTTAACAATATTACCTGAACAAAAAACAACAAGGATGCACAATAGTTGAAAACATTGTTGAACATTGTTGAAAATGTGAAAAAAACTCGTTTACATTGTTTAGATTTACTCTGTGCCGAACCAATATGGAAAGCTTTTTAACTTCTTTCTAAGCAGTGGAAACGTCTTTTCAAAGTAAAATAGGCGCAAAAGAAGAATAATGAACCCACTACATCAATGTTGCTTTAAACATGTTTAAGTGTTGATTCCTTGTTCAAAACATTATGGTAATGGAAATAAAGTCGGTCCTGAGACTATATATTGTTGTTTTATGTCAAAATGCTAGTTTGTTGAATTCAACACTAATGTAACGTGTTTGAACCACTTTGCCGTTGGCAGAAACGCCTTATCATACTGCAACAAGGCATCTTATCACCCTTTCAACAATATTACCAGAACAAAAAAAATAACAAGGATGCACCTTTGTGAAAAAAACTCTTTAAACTATTTATATAGTTTTGCTCTGTGAGGAACCAATATGGAAAGCGTATTAACTGCTTTCTAAGCAATGGAAACATCTATTCAAAGTGAAAGAGACGCAAAAGAAGACTAATGAACCCACTACATCAATGTTGCTTTAAACACGTTTACGTGTTGGTCAGTTGTTCAAAACAATATAGTAATGTGAAAAAAGTCAGGTTTGACACTATATAGTGTTTTTTTTTATTTCAAAATGCTAGTTTGTTGAATTCAACACTAATGTAACGTGTTTGAACCACTTTACCGTTTGCAGAAACGCCTTATCACACTGCAAGAAAGCATCTTATCATCCTTTCAATAATATTACCAGAACAAAAAACAACAACCATGCACAATAGTTGAAAGCATTGTTGAACATGGTTGAAAATGTGAAAAAAACTCGTTTACATTGTTTAGATAGTTTTACTCTGTGCAGAACCAATATGGAAAGCTTTTTAACTTCTTTCTAAGCAGTGGAAATGTCTTTTCAAAGTGAAAGAGATGCAAAAGAAGACGAATGAACCCACTACATCAATGTTGCTTTAAACATGTTTAAGTGTTGGTGTGTAGTTCAAAACAATATAGTAATGTGAAAAAACTCAGGTCTGAGACTATATAGTGTTTTTTTTTATGTCAAAATGCTTGTTTGTTGAATTCAACACTAATGTAACGTGTTTGAACCACTTTACCGTTTGCAGAAACGCCTTATCACACTGCAACAAAGCATCTTATCACCCTTTCAACAATATTACCAGAACAAAAAACAACAAGGATGCACAATAGTTGAAAACATTGTTGAACATTGTTGAAAATGTGAAAAAAAAGTCGTTTACGTTGTTTAGATAGTTTTACTCTGTGCAGAACCAATATGGAAAGCTTTTTTACTTCTTTCTAAGCAGTGGAAACGTCTTTTCAAAGTGAAAGAGGCGCAAAAGAAGAATGATGAACCCTATACATCAATATTGTGAACCCACTACATCAATGTTGCTTTAAACATGTTTAAGTGTTGGTCCGTTGTTCAAAACAATATAGTAATGTGAAAAAAATCAGGTCTGAGACTATAAAGTGTTTTTTTATGTCAAAATGCTAGTTTGTTGAATTCAACACTAATGTAACGTGTTTCAAGCACTTTACCGTTTGCAGAAACGCCTTATAACACTGCAACAAGACATCTTATGACACTTTCAACAATATTACCGGAACAAAAAACAACAAGGATGCACAATAGTTGAACATGGTTGAAAATGTGAAAAAAACTCGTTTACATTGTTTAGATAGTTTTACTCTGTGCAGAACCAATATGGAAAGCTTTTTAACTTCTTTCTAAGCAGTGGAAACGTCTTTTCAAAGTAAAAGATGCGCAATAGAAGACTAATGAACCCACCACATCAATGTTGCTTTAAACATGTTTAAGTGTTGATTTCTTGTTCAAAACATTATGGTTATGGAAATAAAGTCGGTCCTGAGACTATATAGTGTTTTTTTTATGTCAAAATGCTAGTTTGTTGAATTCAACACTAATGTAACGTGTTTAAACCACTTTACCGTTTGCAGAAACGCCTTATCACACTGCAACAAAGCATCTTATCACCCTTTCAACAATATTACCAGAACAAAAAACAACAAGGATGCACAATAGTTGAAAACATTGTTGAACATTGTTGAAAATGTGAAACAAAACTCGTTTACATTGTTTAGATAGTTTTACTCTGTGCAGAACCAATATGGAAAGCTTTTTTACTTCTTTCTAAGCAGTGGAAACGTCTTTTCAAAGTGAAAGAGGCGCAAAAGAGGAATGATGAACTCTATACATCAATATTGTGAACCCACTACATCAATGTTGCTTTAAACATGTTTAAGTGTTGGTCCGTTTTTCAAAACAATATAGTAATGTGAAAAAAATCAGGTCTGAGACTATAAAGTGTTTTTTTATGTCAAAATACTGGTTTGTTGAATTCAACACTAATGTAACGTGTTTCAAGCACTTTACCGTTTGCAGAAACGCCTTATCACACTGCAACAAGGCATCTTTTCACCCTTTCAACAATATTACCAGAACAAAAAACAAGGATGCACAATAGTTGAACATGGTTGAAAATGTGAAAAAAACTCGTTTACATTGTTTAGATAGTTTTACTCTGTGCAGAACCAATATGGAAAGCTTTTTAACTTCTTTCTAAGCAGTGGAAACGTCTTTTCAAAGTAAAAGATGCGCAAAAGAAGACTAATGAACCCACCACATCAATGTTGCTTTAAACATGTTTAAGTGTTGATTTCTTGTTCAAAACATTATGGTTATGGAAATAAAGTCGGTCCTGAGACTATATAGTGTTTTTTTTATGTCAAAATGCTAGTTTGTTGAATTCAACACTAATGTAAAATGTTTGAACCACTTTGCCGTTGGCAGAAACGCCTTATCACACTGCAACAAGGCATCTTATCACCCTTTCAACAATATTACCAGAACAAAAAAAAAAACAAGGATGCACCTTTGTGAAAAAAACTCGTTTAAACTATTTAGATAGTTTTGCTCCGTGAGGAACCAAGATGGAAAGCGTATTAACTGCTTTCTAAGCAATGGAAACATCTTTTCAAGGTGAAAGAGGCGCAAAAGAAGACTAATGATCCCACTACATCAATGTTGCTTTAAACACGTTTAAGTGTTGGTCTGTAGTTCAAAACAATATAGTAATGTGAAAAAAGTCAGGTTTGACACTATATAGTGTTTTTTTATGTCAAAATGCTAGTTTGTTGAATTCAACACTAATGTAACGTGTTTGAACCACTTTACCGTTTGCAGAAACGCCTTATCACACTGCAAGAAAGCATCTTATCACCCTTTCAATAATATTACCAGAACAAAAAACAACAAGCATGCACAATAGTTGAAAGCATTGTTGAACATGGTTGAAAATGTGAAAAAAACTCGTTTACATTGTTTAGATAGTTTTACTCTGTGCAGAACCAATATGGAAAGCTTTTTAACTTCTTTCTAAGCAGTGGAAATGTCTTTTCAAAGTGAAAGAGATGCAAAAGAAGACTAATGAACCCACTACATCAATGTTGCTTTAAACATGTTTAAGTGTTGGTCTGTAGTTCAAAACAATATAGTAATGTCAAAAAACTCAGGTCTGAGACTATATAGTGTTTTTTTTATGTCAAAATGCTTGTTTGTTGAATTCAACACTAATGTAACATGTTTGAACCACTTTACCGTTTGCGGAAACGCCTTATCACACTGCAACAAAGCATCTTATCACCCTTTCAACAATATTACCAGAACAAAAAACAACAAGGATGCACAATAGTTGAAAACATTGTTGAATATTGTTGAAAATGTGAAAAAAACTCGTTTACATTGTTTAGATAGTTTTACTCTGTGCCGAACCAATATGGAAAGCTTTTTAACTTCTTTCTAAGCAGTGGAAACGTCTTTTCAAAGTCAAAGAGGCGCAAAAGAAGACTAATGAACCCACTACATCAATGTTGCTTTAAACATGTTTAAGTGTTGATTCCTTGATCAAAACATTATGGTAATGGAAATAAAGTCGGTCCTGAGACTATATATTGTTGTTTTATGTCAAAATGCTAGTTTGTTGAATTCAACACTAATGTAACGTGTTTGAACCACTTTGCCGTTGGCAGAAACGCCTTTTCACACTGCAACAAGGTATCTTATCACCCTTTCAACAATATTACCAGAACAAAAAACAACAAGGATGCACAATAGTTGAAAACATTGTTGAACATTGTTGAAAATGTGAAAAGAACTCGTTTACATTGTTTAGATAGTTTTACTCTGTGCAGAACCAATATGGAAAGCTTTTTAACTTCTTTCTAAGCAGTGGAAACGTCTTTTCAAAGTGTAAGAGATGCAAAAGAAGACTAATAAACCCACTAAATCAATGTTGCTTCAAAACTGTTCTACGTGTTGATTCGTTGTTCAAAACTTTATGATAATGCAAATAAAGTCAGTTCTGAGACTATATAGTTGTTTTATGTCAAAATGCTAGTTTATTGAATTCAACACTAATGTAACGTGTTTGAACCACTTTGCCATTGGCAGAAACGCCTTATCACACTGCAACAAGGCATCTTATCACCCTTTCAACAATATTACCAGAACAAAAAAAATAACAAGGATGCACCTTTGTGAAAAAAAATCGTTTAAACTATTTAGATAGTTTTGCTCCATGAGGAACCAATATGGAAAGCATATTAACTGCTTTCTAAGCAATGGAAACATCTTTTCAAAGTGAAAGAGATGCAAAAGAAGACTAATGAACCCACTACATCAGTGTTGCTTTAAACATGTTTAAGTGTTGATCCGTTGTTCAAAACAATATAGTAATGTGAATAAAGTCAGGTTTGAGACTATATAAATGTTTTATGTCAAAATGCTGGTTTGTTTAATTCAACACTAATGTAAAGAGTTTGAACCACTTTGCCGTTTGCAGAAACGCTTTATCACACTGCAACAAAGCATCTTATCACACTTTTAACAATTTTACCTGAACAAAAAACAACAAAGATGCACTTTTGTGAAAAAGAACTCATTTACATTGTTTGTATAGTCTTGATCCGTGCAGAAAAACAATGGAAAGCGTTTTAACTGCTTTCTAAGCAGTGGAAACGTCTTTTCAAAGTGAAAGAGACGCAAAGGAAGACTAATGAACCCACTACATCAATGTTGCTTTAAACATATTTAAGTGTTGATCCGTTGTTCAAAACAATATAGTAATGTGAATAAAGTCAGGTTTGAGACTATATAGATGTTTTATGTCAAAATGCTGCTTTGTTGAATTCAACAAATTCAACCTAATGTAAGGTGTTTGAACAACTTTGTCGTTTGCAGAAAGGCCTCATCACACTGCAACAAAGCATCTTATCACCCTTTAAACAATATTACCAGAACAAAAAACAACAAGAATGCACTTTTGTGAAAAAGAACTCGTTTACATTGTTTATATAGTCTTGATCCGTGCAGAAAAACAATGGAAAGCGTTTTAACTGCTTTCTAAGCAGTGGAAACGTCTTTTCAAAGTGAAAGAGACGCAAAGGAAGACTAATGAACCCACTACATCAATGTTGATGTTTAAGTGTTGATCCGTTGTTCAAAATAATATAGTAATGTGAATAAAGTCAGGTTTGAGACTATATAGATGTTTTATGTCAAAATACTGGTTTGTTGAATTCAACACTAATGTAAAGAGTTTGAACCACTTTGCAGTTTGCAGAAACGCTTTATCACACTGCAACAAAGCATCTTATCACACTTTTAACAATATTACCAGAACAAAAAACAACAAGAATGCATTTTTTTGGAAAAAAACTCGTTTACATTGTTTAGATAGTCTTGATCCGTGCAGAAAAACAATGGAAAGCGTTTTAACTGCTTTCTAAGCAGTGGAAACGTCTTTTCAAAGTGAAAGAGATGCAAAGGAAGACTAATGAACCCACTACATCAATGTTGCTTTAAACATGTTTAAGTGTTGATCCGTTGTTCACAACAATATAGAAATGTGAATAAAGTCAGGTTTGAGACTAAATAGATGTTTTATGTCAAAATGCTGGTTTGTTGAATTCAACAAATTCAACCTAATGTAATGTGTTTGAACAACTTTGTCGTTTGCAGAAACGCCTTATCACACTGCAAAAAAGCATCTTATCACCCTTTAAACAATATTACCAGAACAAAAAACAACAAGTATGCACTTTTGTGAAAAATAAACTCGTTTACATTGTTTATATAGTGTTGATCCGTGCAGAAAAACAATGGAAAACTTCTTTCTAAGCAGTGGAAACGTCTTTTCAAAGTGAAAGAGGCGCAAAAGAAGACTAATGAACCCACTACATCAATATTGCGAACCCAATACATCAGTGTTGCTTAAAACATGTTTAAGTGTTGATTCCTTGTTCAAAACATTATATTAATGGAAATAAAGTCGATCTTGAGACTATATATAGGTTTTTTTTTTGACAAAATGCTAGTTTGTTGAATTCAAAACTAATGTAACGTGTTTGAACCACTTTGCCGTTTGCAAAAACGCCTTATCACACTGCAACAAGGCATCTTATCACCCGTTCAACAATATTACCAGAACAAAAAAATAACAAGTATGCACCTTTGAGAAAAAAACTCGTTTAAACTATTTAGATAGTTTTGCTTTGACGCCTTATCACACTGCAACAAAACATCTTATCACCCTTTCAACAATATTACCAGAACAAGAAACAACAAGGATGCTCAATAGTTGAAAACATTGTTGAACATGGTTGAAAATATGAAAAAAACTAATTTACATTGTTTAGATAGTTTTACTCTGTGCAGAACCAATATGGAAAGCTTTTTAACTTCTTTCTAAGCAGTGCAAACGTCTTTTCAAAGTGAAAGAGAAGGAAAAGAAGACTAATGAATCCACTACCTCAATGTTGCTTCAAAAATGTTCTACGTGTTGATTAGTTGTTCAAAACTTTATGATAATGCAAATAAAGTCAGTTCTGAGACTAAAGAGTTGTTTTATGTCAAAATGCTAGTGGGTTGAATCCAACACTAATGTAACGTGTTTGAACCACTTTGCCGTTTGAAGAAACGCCTTATCACACTGCAACAAAGCATCTTATCACCCGTTAAACACTATTACCAGAACAAAAAACAACAAGGATGCACAATAGTTGAAAACATTGTTGAACATTGTTGAAAATGTGAAAAAAACTCGTTTACATTGTTTAGATAGTTTTACTCTGTGCCGAACCTATATGGAAAGCTTTTTAACTTCTTTCTAAGCAGTGGAAACGTCTTTTCAAAGTGAAAGAGGCGCAAAAGAAGACTAATGAACCCACTACATCAATGTTACTTTAAACATGTTTAAGTGTTGATCCGTTGTTCAAAACAATATAGTAATGTGAATAAAGTCAGGTTTGAGACTATATAGATGTTTTATGTCAAAATGCTGGTTTGTTGAATTCAACACTAATGTAAAGAGTTTGAACCACTTTGCCGTTTGCAGAAACGCTTTATCACACTGCAACAAAGCATCTCATCACACTTTTAACAATATTACCTGAACAAAAAACAACAAAGATGCAATTTTGTGAAAAAGAACTCGTTTACATTGTTTGTATAGTCTTGATCCGTGCAGAAAAACAATGGAAAGCGTTTTAACTGCTTTCTAAGCAGTGAAAACGTCTTTTCAAAGTGAAAGAGACGCAAAGGAAGACTAATGAACCCACTACATCAATGTTGCTTTAAACATGTTTAAGTGTTGATCCGTTGTTCAAAACAATATAGTAATGTGAATAAAGTCAGGTTTGAGACTATATAGTGATTTTAAGTTAAAATGCTGGTTTGTTGAATTTAACACTAATGTAAAGAGTTTGAACCACTTTGTCGTTTGCAGAAACGCCTTATCACACTGCAACAAAGCATCTTATCACCCTTTTAACAATATTAACAGAACAAATAACTACAAGAATGCACTGTTGTGAAAAAAAACTCGTTTACATTGTTTATATAGTCTTGATCCGTGCAGAAAAACAATGGAAAGCGTTTTAACTGCTTTCTAAGCAGTGGAAACGTCTTTTCAAAGTGAAAGAGACGCAAAGGAAGACTAATGAACCCACTACATCAATGTTGATGTTTAAGTGTTGATCCGTTGTTCAAAACAATATAGTAATGTGAATAAAGTCAGGTTTGAGACTATATAGTGGATTTAAGTTAAAATGCTGGTTTGTTGAATTGAACACTAATGTAAAGACTTTGAACCACTTTGTCGTATGCAGAAACGCCTTATCACACTGCAACAAAGCATCTTATCACCCTTTTAACAATTTTACCAGAACAAAAAACAACAAAGATGCACTTTTGTGAAAAAGAACTCGTTTACATTATTTGTATAGTCTTGATCCATGTAGAAAAACAATGGAAAGCGTTTTAACTGCTTTCTAAGCAGTGGAAACGTCTTTTCAAAGTGAAAGAGACACAAAGGAAGATTAATGAACCCACTACATCAATGTTGAAGTTTAAGTGTTGATCCGTTGTTCAAAATAATATAGTAATGTGAATAAAGTCAGGTTTGAGACTATATAGATGTTTTATGTCAAAATGCTGGTTTGTTGAATTGAACACTAATATAAGGAGTTTGAACCACTTTGCAGTTTGCAGAAACGCTTTATCACACTGCAACAAAGCATCTTTTCACACTTTTAACAATATTACCAGAACAAAAAACAACAAGAATGCATTTTTTTGGAAAAAAAACTCGTTTACATTGTTTAGATAGTCTTGATCCGTGCAGAAAAACAATGGAAAGCGTTTTAACTGCTTTCTAGGCAGTGGAAACGTCTTTTCAAAGTGAAAGAGACGCAAAGGAAGACTAATGAACCCACTACATCAATGTTGATGTTTAAGTGTTGATCCGTTGTTCAAAACAATATAGTAATGTGAATAAAGTCAGGTTTGAGACTATATAGTGGATTTAAGTTAAAATGCTGGTTTGTTGAATTGAACACTAATGTAAAGACTTTGAACCACTTTGTCGTATGCAGAAACGCCTTATCACACTGCAACAAAACATCTTATCACACTTTTAACAATATTACCAGAACAAAAAACAACAAGAATGCATTTTTTTGGAAAAAAACTCGTTTACATTGTTTAGATAGTCTTGATCCGTGCAGAAATACAATAGAAAGCGTTTTAACTGCTTTCTAAGCAGTGGAAACGTCTTTTCAAAGTGAAAGATATGCAAAGGAAGACTAATGAACCCACTACATCAATGTTGCTTTAAACATGTTTAAGTGTTGATCCGTTGTTCACAACAATATAGAAATGTGAATAAAGTCAGGTTTGAGACTAAATAGATGTTTTATGTCAAAATGCTGGTTTGTTGAATTCAAAAAATTCAACCTAATGTAATGTGTTTGAACAACTTTGTCGTTTGCAGAAACGCCTTATCACACTGCAACAAAGCATCTTATCACCCTTTAAACAATATTACCAGAACAGAAAACAACAAAGATGCACTTTTGTGAAAAAGAACTCGTTTACATTGTTTATATAGTCTTGATCCGTGCAGAAAAACAATGGAAAGCGTTTTAACTGCTTTCGAAGCAGTGGAAACGTCTTTTCAAAGTGAAAGAGACACAAAGGAAGACTAATGAACCCACTACATCAATGTTGCTTTAAACATGTTTAAGTGTTGATCCGTTGTTCAAAACAATATAGTAATGTGAATAAAGTCAGGTTTGAGACTATTTAGTGGTTTTAAGTTAAAATGCTGGTTTGTTGAATTGAACACTAATGTAACGTGTTTGAACAACTTTGTCGTTTGCAGAAACGCCTTATCACACTGCAACAAAGCATCTTATCACCCTTTAAACAATATTACCAGATCAAAAAAACATCAAAGATGCACATTTGTGAAAAAGAACTCGTTTACATTCTTTGCATAGTCTTGATCCGTGCAGAAAAACAATGGAAAGCGTTTTAACTGCTTTCTAAGCAGTGGAAACGTCTTTTCAAAGTGAAAGAGACGCAAAGGAAGGCTAATGAACCCACTACATCAATGTTGATGTTTAAGTGTTGATCCGTTGTTCAAAACAATATAGTAATGTGAATAAAGTCAGGTTTGAGACTATGTAGATGTTTTATGTCAAAATGCTGGTTTGTTGAATTGAACACTAATATAAGGAGTTTGAACCACTTTGCCGTTTGCAGAAACGCTTTATCACACTGCAACAAAGCATCTTTTCACACTTTTAACAATATTACCAGAACAAAAAAACAACAAGAATGCATTTTTTTGGAAAAAAAACTCGTTTACATTGTTTAGATAGTCTTGATCCGTGCAGAAAAACAATGGAAAGCGTTTTAACTGCTTTCTAAACAGTGGAAACGTCTTTTCAAAGTGAAAGAGACGCAAAGGAAGACTAATGAACCCACTACATCAATGTTGATGTTTAAGTGTTGATCCGTTGTCAAAACAATATAGTAATGTGAATAAAGTCAGGTTTGAGACTATATAGTGGATTTAAGTTAAAATGCTGGTTTGTTGAATTGAACACTAATGTAAAGACTTTGAACCACTTTGTCGTATGCAGAAACGGCTTATCACACTGCAACAAAACATCTTATCACACTTTTAACAATATTACCAGAACAAAAAACAACAAGAATGCATTTTTTTGGAAAAAAACTCGTTTACATTGTTTAGATAGTCTTGATCCGTGCAGAAAAACAATGGAAAGCGTTTTAACTGCTTTCTAAGCAGTGGAAACGTCTTTTCAAAGTGAAAGAGATGCAAAGGAAGACTAATGAACCCACTACATCAATGTTGCTTTAAACATGTTTAAGTGTTGATCCGTTGTTCACAACAATATAGAAATGTGAATAAAGTCAGGTTTGAGACTAAATAGATGTTTTATGTCAAAATGCTGGTTTGTTGAATTCAACAAATTCAACCTAATGTAATGTGTTTGAACAACTTTGTCGTTTGCAGAAACGCCTTATCACACTGCAACAAAGCATCTTATCACCCTTTAAACAATATTACCAGAACAAAAAACAACAAAGATGCACTTTTGTGAAAAAGAACTCGTTTACATTGTTTGTATAGTCTTGATCCGTGCAGAAAAACAATTGAAAGCGTTTTAACTGCTTTCTAAGCAGTGGAAACGTCTTTTCAAAGTGAAAGAGACGCAAAGGAAGGCTAATGAACCCACTACATCAATGTTGATGTTTAAGTGTTGATCCGTTGTTCAAAACAATATAGTAATGTGAATAAAGTCAGGTTTGAGACTATGTAGATGTTTTATGTCAAAATGCTGGTTTGTTGAATTGAACACTAATATAAGGAGTTTGAACCACTTTGCCGTTTGCAGAAACGCTTTATCACACTGCAACAAAGCATCTTTTCACACTTTTAACAATATTACCAGAACAAAAAAACAACAAGAATGCATTTTTTTGGAAAAAAAACTCGTTTACATTGTTTAGATAGTCTTGATCCGTGCAGAAAAACAATGGAAAGAGTTTTAACTGCTTTCTAAACAGTGGAAACGTCTTTTCAAAGTGAAAGAGACGCAAAGGAAGACTAATGAACCCACTACATCAATGTTGATGTTTAAGTGTTGATCCGTTGTTCAAAACAATATAGTAATGTGAATAAAGTCAGGTTTGAGACTATATAGTGGATTTAAGTTAAAATGCTGGTTTGTTGAATTGAACACTAATGTAAAGACTTTGAACCACTTTGTCGTATGCAGAAACGGCTTATCACACTGCAACAAAACATCTTATCACACTTTTAACAATATTACCTGAACAAAAAAACAACAAAGATGCACTTTTGTGAAAAAGAACTCGTTTACATTGTTTGTATAGTCTTGATCCGTGCAGAAAAACAATGGAAAGCGTTTTAACTGCTTTCTAAGCAGTGGAAACGTCTTTTCAAAGTGAAAGAGACGCAAAGGAAGACTAATGAACACCCACTACATCAATGTTGCTTTAAACATGTTTAAGTGTTGATCCGTTGTTCAAAACAATATAGTAATGTGAATAAAGTCAGGTTTGAGACTATATAGATGTTTTATGTCAAAATGCTGGTTTGTTGAATTCAACACTAATGTAAAGAGTTTGAACCACTTTGCCGTTTTGCAGAAACGCTTTATCACACTGCAACAAAGCATCTTATCACACTTTTAACAATATTACCTGAACAAAAAAACAACAAAGATGCACTTTTGTGAAAAAGAACTCGTTTACATTGTTTGTATAGTCTTGATCCGTGCAGAAAAACAATGGAAAGCGTTTTAACTGCTTTCTAAGCAGTGGAAACGTCTTTTCAAAGTGAAAGAGACGCAAAGGAAGACTAATGAACCCACTACATCAATGTTGCTTTAAACATGTTTAAGTGTTGATCCGTTGTTCACAACAATATAGTAATGTGAATAAAGTCAGGTTTGAGACTATATAGATGTTTTATGTCAAAATGCTGGTTTGTTGAATTCAACAAATTCAACCTAATGTAAGGTGTTTGAACAACTTTGTCGTTTGCAAAAACGCCTTATCACACTGCAACAAAGCATCTTATCACCCTTTTAACAATATTACCAGAACAAAAACCAACAAAGATGCACTTTTGTGAAAAAGAACTCGTTTACATTGTTTGTATAGTCTTGATCCGTGCAGAAAAACAATTGAAAGCGTTTTAACTGCTTTCTAAGCAGTGGAAACGTCTTTTCAAAGTGAAAGAGACGCAAAGGAAGACTAATGAACCCACTACATCAATGTTGCTTTAAACATGTTTAAGTGTTGATCCGTTGTTCAAAACAATGTAGTAATGTGAATAAAGTCAGATTTGAGACTTTTTAGTGGTTTTAAGTCAAAATGCTGGTTTGTTGAATTTAACACTAATGTAAAGAGTTTGAACCACTTTGCCGTTTACAGAAACGCCTTATCACACTGCAACAAAGCATCTTATCACCCTTTAAAAAATATTACCAGAACAGAAAACAACAAAGATTCACTTTTGTGAAAAAGAACTCGTTTACATTGTTTATATAGTCTTGATCCATGCAGAAAAACAATGGAAAGCGTTTTAACTGCTTTCTAAGCAGTGGAAACGTCTTTTCAAAGTGAAAGAGACACAAAGGAAGACTAATGAACCCACTACATCAATGTTGCTTTAAACATGTTTAAGTGTTGATCCGTTGTTCAAAACAATATAGTAATGTGAATAAAGTCAGGTTTGAGACTATATAGTGGTTTTAAGTTAAAATGCTGGTTTGTTGAATTGAACACTAATGTAACGTGTTTGAACAACTTTGTCGTTTGCAGAAACGCCTTATCACACTGCAACAAAGCATCTTATCACACTTTTAACAATATTACCAGATCAAAAAAACAACAAAGATGCACTTTTGTGAAAAAGAACTCGTTTACATTGTTTGTATAGTCTTGATCCATGCAGAAAAACAATGGAAAGCGTTTTAACTGCTTTCTAAGCAGTGGAAACGTCTTTTCAAAGTGAAAGAGACACAATGGAAGACTAATGAACCCACTGCATCAATGTTGATGTTTAAGTGTTGATCCGTTGTTCAAAACAATATAGTAATGTGAATAAAGTCAGGTTTGAGACTATATAGATGTTGTATATCAAAATGCTGGTTTGTTGAATTGAACACTAATGTAAAGAGTTTGAACCACTTTGCCGTTTGCAGAAACGCTTTATCACACTGCAACAAAGCATCTTATCACACTTTTAACAATATTACCTGAACAAAAAACAACAAAGATGCACTTTTGTGAAAAAGAACTCGTTTACATTGTTTGTATAGTCTTGATCCATGCAGAAAAACAATTGAAAGCGTTTTAACTGCTTTCTAAGCAGTGGAAACGTCTTTTCAAAGTGAAAGAGACGCAAAGGAAGACTAATGAACCCACTACATCAATATTGCTTTAAACATGTTTAAGTGTTGATCCGTTGTTCAAAACAATATAGTAATGTGAATAAAGTCAGGTTTGAGACTATATAGTGGTTTTAAGTTAAAATGCTGGTTTGTTGAATTGAACACTAATGTAACGTGTTTGAACAACTTTGTCGTTTGCAGAAACGCCTTATCACACTGCAACAAAGCATCTTATCACACTTTTAACAATATTACCAGATCAAAAAAACAACAAAGATGCACTTTTGTGAAAAAGAACTCGTTTACATTGTTTGTATAGTCTTGATCCGTGCAGAAAAACAATGGAAAGCGTTTTAACTGGTTTCTAAGCAGTGGAAACGTCTTTTCAAAGTGAAAGAGACGCAAAGGAAGGCTAATGAACCCACTACATCAATGTTGATGTTTAAGTGTTGATCCGTTGTTCAAAATAATATAGTAATGTGAATAAAGTCAGGTTTGAGACTATGTAGATGTTTTATGTCAAAATGCTGGTTTGTTGAATTGAACACTAATGTAAAGAGTTTAAACCACTTTGCCGTTTGCAGAAACGCTTTATCACACTGCAACAAAGCATCTTATCACACTTTTAACAATATTACCTGATTAAAAAACAACAAACATGCATTTTTGTGAAAAAGAACTCGTTTACATTGTTTGTATAGTCTTGATCCGTGCAGAAAAACAATTGAAAGCGTTTTAACTGCTTTCTAAGCAGTGGAAACGTCTTTTCAAAGTGAAAGAGACGCAAAGGAAGACTAATGAACCCACTACATCATTGTTGCTTTAAACATGTTTAAGTGTTGATCCGTTGTTCAAAACAATATAGTAATGTGAATAAAGTCAGGTTTGAGACTATATAGTGGTTTTAAGTTAAAATGCTGGTTTGTTGAATTGAACACTAATGTAAGGTGTTTGAACAACTTTGTCGTTTGCAGAAACGCCTTATCACACTGCAACAAAGCATCTTATCACCCTTTAAACAATATTACCAGATCAAAAAAACAACAAAGATGCACTTTTGTGAAAAAGAACTCGTTTACATTGTTTGTATAGTCTTGATCCGTGCAGAAAAACAATGGAAAGCGTTTTAACTGCTTTCTAAGCAGTGGAAACGTCTTTTCAAAGTGAAAGAGACGCAAAGGAAGGCTAATGAACCCACTACATCAATGTTGATTTTAAGTGTTGTTCCGTTGTTCAAAACAATATAGTAATGTGAATAAAGTCAGATTTGAGACTATTTAGTGGTTTTAAGTCAAAATGCTGGTTTCTTGAATTTAACACTAATGTGAAGAGTTTGAACCACTTTGCCGTTTACAGAAACGCCTTATCACACTGCAACAAAGCATCTTATCACCCTTTAAACAATATTACCAGAACAAAAAACAACAAAGATGCACTTTTGTGAAAAAGAACTCGTTTATATTGTTTGTATAGTCTTGATCCGTGCAGAAAAACAATGGAAAGCGTTTTAACTGCTTTCTAAGCAGTGGAAACGTCTTTTCAAAGTGAAAGAGACACAATGGAAGACTAATGAACCCACTGCATCAATGTTGATGTTTAAGTGTTGATCCGTTGTTCAAAACAATATAGTAATGTGAATAAAGTCAGGTTTGAGACTATATAGATGTTGTATATCAAAATGCTGGTTTGTTGAATTGAACACTAATGTAAAGAGTTTGAACCACTTTGCCGTTTGCAGAAACGCTTTATCACACTGCAACAAAGCATCTTATCACACTTTTAACAATATTACCTGAACAAAAAACAACAAAGATGCACTTTTTTGAAAAAGAACTCGTTTACATTGTTTGTATAGTCTTGATCCATGCAGAAAAACAATTGAAAGCGTTTTAACTGCTTTCTAAGCAGTGGAAACGTCTTTTCAAAGTGAAAGAGACGCAAAGGAAGACTAATGAACCCACTACATCAATATTGCTTTAAACATGTTTAAGTGTTGATCCGTTGTTCAAAACAATATAGTAATGTGAATAAAGTCAGGTTTGAGACTATATAGTGGTTTTAAGTTAAAATGCTGGTTTGTTGAATTGAACACTAATGTAACGTGTTTGAACAACTTTGTCGTTTGCAGAAACGCCTTATCACACTGCAACAAAGCATCTTATCACACTTTTAACAATATTACCAGATCAAAAAAACAACAAAGATGCACTTTTGTGAAAAAGAACTCGTTTACATTGTTTGTATAGTCTTGATCCATGCAGAAAAACAATGGAAAGCGTTTTAACTGCTTTCTAAGAAGTGGAAACGTCTTTTCAAAGTGAAAGAGACACAATGGAAGACTAATGAACCCACTGCATCAATGTTGATGTTTAAGTGTTGATCCGTTGTTCAAAACAATATAGTAATGTGAATAAAGTCAGGTTTGAGACTATATAGATGTTGTATATCAAAATGCTGGTTTGTTGAATTGAACACTAATGTAAAGAGTTTGAACAACTTTGTCGTTTGCAGAAACGCCTTATCACACTGCAACAAAGCATCTTATCACACTTTTAACAATATTACCAGATCAAAAAAACAACAAAGATGCACTTTTGTGAAAAAGAACTCGTTTACATTGTTTGTATAGTCTTGATCCGTGCAGAAAAACAATGGAAAGCGTTTTAACTGCTTTCTAAGCAGTGGAAACGTCTTTTCAAAGTGAAAGAGACGCAAAGGAAGGCTAATGAACCCACTACATCAATGTTGATTTTAAGTGTTGTTCCGTTGTTCAAAACAATATAGTAATGTGAATAAAGTCAGATTTGAGACTATTTAGTGGTTTTAAGTCAAAATGCTGGTTTCTTGAATTTAACACTAATGTAAAGAGTTTGAACCACTTTGCCGTTTACAGAAACGCCTTATCACACTGCAACAAAGCATCTTATCACCCTTTAAACAATATTACCAGAACAAAAAACAACAAAGATGCACTTTTGTGAAAAAGAACTCGTTTATATTGTTTGTATAGTCTTGATCCGTGCAGAAAAACAATGGAAAGCGTTTTAACTGCTTTCTAAGCAGTGGAAACGTCTTTTCAAAGTGAAAGAGACACAAAGGAAGACTAATGAACCCACTACATCAATGTTGCTTTAAATATGTTTAAGTGTTGATCCGTTGTTCAAAACAATATAGTAATGTGAATAAAGTCAGGTTTGAGACTATATAGTGGTTTTAAGTTAAAATGCTGGTTTGTTGAATTGAACACTAATGTAAGGTGTTTGAACAACTTTGTCGTTTGCAGAAACGCCTTATCACACTGCAACAAAGCATCTTATCACCCTTTAAACAATATTACCAGATCAAAAAAACAACAAAGATGCACTTTTGTGAAAAAGAACTCGTTTACATTGTTTGTATAGTCTTGATCCATGCAGAAAAACAATGGAAAGCGTTTTAACTGCTTTCTAAGCAGTGGAAACGTCTTTTCAAAGTGAAAGAGACACAATGGAAGACTAATGAACCCACTGCATCAATGTTGATGTTTAAGTGTTGATCCGTTGTTCAAAACAATATAGTAATGTGAATAAAGTCAGGTTTGAGACTATATAGATGTTGTATATCAAAATGCTGGTTTGTTGAATTGAACACTAATGTAAAGAGTTTGAACCACTTTGCCGTTTGCAGAAACGCTTTATCACACTGCAACAAAGCATCTTATCACACTTTTAACAATATTACCTGAACAAAAAACAACAAAGATGCACTTTTGTGAAAAAGAACTCGTTTACATTGTTTGTATAGTCTTGATCCATGCAGAAAAACAATTGAAAGCGTTTTAACTGCTTTCTAAGCAGTGGAAACGTCTTTTCAAAGTGAAAGAGACGCAAAGGAAGACTAATGAACCCACTACATCAATATTGCTTTAAACATGTTTAAGTGTTGATCCGTTGTTCAAAACAATATAGTAATGTGAATAAAGTCAGGTTTGAGACTATATAGTGGTTTTAAGTTAAAATGCTGGTTTGTTGAATTGAACACTAATGTAACGTGTTTGAACAACTTTGTCGTTTGCAGAAACGCCTTATCACACTGCAACAAAGCATCTTATCACACTTTTAACAATATTACCAGATCAAAAAAACAACAAAGATGCACTTTTGTGAAAAAGAACTCGTTTACATTGTTTGTATAGTCTTGATCCATGCAGAAAAACAATGGAAAGCGTTTTAACTGCTTTCTAAGCAGTGGAAACGTCTTTTCAAAGTGAAAGAGACACAATGGAAGACTAATGAACCCACTGCATCAATGTTGATGTTTAAGTGTTGATCCGTTGTTCAAAACAATATAGTAATGTGAATAAAGTCAGGTTTGAGACTATATAGATGTTGTATATCAAAATGCTGGTTTGTTGAATTGAACACTAATGTAAAGAGTTTGAACCACTTTGCCGTTTGCAGAAACGCTTTATCACACTGCAACAAAGCATCTTATCACACTTTTAACAATATTACCTGAACAAAAAACAACAAAGATGCACTTTTGTGAAAAAGAACTCGTTTACATTGTTTGTATAGTCTTGATCCATGCAGAAAAACAATTGAAAGCGTTTTAACTGCTTTCTAAGCAGTGGAAACGTCTTTTCAAAGTGAAAGAGACGCAAAGGAAGACTAATGAACCCACTACATCAATATTGCTTTAAACATGTTTAAGTGTTGATCCGTTGTTCAAAACAATATAGTAATGTGAATAAAGTCAGGTTTGAGACTATATAGTGGTTTTAAGTTAAAATGCTGGTTTGTTGAATTGAACACTAATGTAACGTGTTTGAACAACTTTGTCGTTTGCAGAAACGCCTTATCACACTGCAACAAAGCATCTTATCACACTTTTAACAATATTACCAGATCAAAAAAACAACAAAGATGCACTTTTGTGAAAAAGAACTCGTTTACATTGTTTGTATAGTCTTGATCCGTGCAGAAAAACAATGGAAAGCGTTTTAACTGGTTTCTAAGCAGTGGAAACGTCTTTTCAAAGTGAAAGAGACGCAAAGGAAGGCTAATGAACCCACTACATCAATGTTGATGTTTAAGTGTTGATCCGTTGTTCAAAATAATATAGTAATGTGAATAAAGTCAGGTTTGAGACTATGTAGATGTTTTATGTCAAAATGCTGGTTTGTTGAATTGAACACTAATGTAAAGAGTTTAAACCACTTTGCCGTTTGCAGAAACGCTTTATCACACTGCAACAAAGCATCTTATCACACTTTTAACAATATTACCTGATTAAAAAACAACAAACATGCATTTTTGTGTAAAAGAACTCGTTTACATTGTTTGTATAGTCTTGATCCGTGCAGAAAAACAATTGAAAGCGTTTTAACTGCTTTCTAAGCAGTGGAAACGTCTTTTCAAAGTGAAAGAGACGCAAAGGAAGACTAATGAACCCACTACATCATTGTTGCTTTAAACATGTTTAAGTGTTGATCCGTTGTTCAAAACAATATAGTAATGTGAATAAAGTCAGGTTTGAGACTATATAGTGGTTTTAAGTTAAAATGCTGGTTTGTTGAATTGAACACTAATGTAAGGTGTTTGAACAACTTTGTCGTTTGCAGAAACGCCTTATCACACTGCAACAAAGCATCTTATCACCCTTTAAACAATATTACCAGATCAAAAAAACAACAAAGATGCACTTTTGTGAAAAAGAACTCGTTTACATTGTTTGTATAGTCTTGATCCGTGCAGAAAAACAATGGAAAGCGTTTTAACTGCTTTCTAAGCAGTGGAAACGTCTTTTCAAAGTGAAAGAGACGCAAAGGAAGGCTAATGAACCCACTACATCAATGTTGATTTTAAGTGTTGTTCCGTTGTTCAAAACAATATAGTAATGTGAATAAAGTCAGATTTGAGACTATTTAGTGGTTTTAAGTCAAAATGCTGGTTTCTTGAATTTAACACTAATGTAAAGAGTTTGAACCACTTTGCCGTTTACAGAAACGCCTTATCACACTGCAACAAAGCATCTTATCACCCTTTAAACAATATTACCAGAACAAAAAACAACAAAGATGCACTTTTGTGAAAAAGAACTCGTTTATATTGTTTGTATAGTCTTGATCCGTGCAGAAAAACAATGGAAAGCGTTTTAACTGCTTTCTAAGCAGTGGAAACGTCTTTTCAAAGTGAAAGAGACACAATGGAAGACTAATGAACCCACTGCATCAATGTTGATGTTTAAGTGTTGATCCGTTGTTCAAAACAATATAGTAATGTGAATAAAGTCAGGTTTGAGACTATATAGATGTTGTATATCAAAATGCTGGTTTGTTGAATTGAACACTAATGTAAAGAGTTTGAACCACTTTGCCGTTTGCAGAAACGCTTTATCACACTGCAACAAAGCATCTTATCACACTTTTAACAATATTACCTGAACAAAAAACAACAAAGATGCACTTTTGTGAAAAAGAACTCGTTTACATTGTTTGTATAGTCTTGATCCATGCAGAAAAACAATTGAAAGCGTTTTAACTGCTTTCTAAGCAGTGGAAACGTCTTTTCAAAGTGAAAGAGACGCAAAGGAAGACTAATGAACCCACTACATCAATATTGCTTTAAACATGTTTAAGTGTTGATCCGTTGTTCAAAACAATATAGTAATGTGAATAAAGTCAGGTTTGAGACTATATAGTGGTTTTAAGTTAAAATGCTGGTTTGTTGAATTGAACACTAATGTAACGTGTTTGAACAACTTTGTCGTTTGCAGAAACGCCTTATCACACTGCAACAAAGCATCTTATCACACTTTTAACAATATTACCAGATCAAAAAAACAACAAAGATGCACTTTTGTGAAAAAGAACTCGTTTACATTGTTTGTATAGTCTTGATCCATGCAGAAAAACAATGGAAAGCGTTTTAACTGCTTTCTAAGAAGTGGAAACGTCTTTTCAAAGTGAAAGAGACACAATGGAAGACTAATGAACCCACTGCATCAATGTTGATGTTTAAGTGTTGATCCGTTGTTCAAAACAATATAGTAATGTGAATAAAGTCAGGTTTGAGACTATATAGATGTTGTATATCAAAATGCTGGTTTGTTGAATTGAACACTAATGTAAAGAGTTTGAACAACTTTGTCGTTTGCAGAAACGCCTTATCACACTGCAACAAAGCATCTTATCACACTTTTAACAATATTACCAGATCAAAAAAACAACAAAGATGCACTTTTGTGAAAAAGAACTCGTTTACATTGTTTGTATAGTCTTGATCCGTGCAGAAAAACAATGGAAAGCGTTTTAACTGCTTTCTAAGCAGTGGAAACGTCTTTTCAAAGTGAAAGAGACGCAAAGGAAGGCTAATGAACCCACTACATCAATGTTGATTTTAAGTGTTGTTCCGTTGTTCAAAACAATATAGTAATGTGAATAAAGTCAGATTTGAGACTATTTAGTGGTTTTAAGTCAAAATGCTGGTTTCTTGAATTTAACACTAATGTAAAGAGTTTGAACCACTTTGCCGTTTACAGAAACGCCTTATCACACTGCAACAAAGCATCTTATCACCCTTTAAACAATATTACCAGAACAAAAAACAACAAAGATGCACTTTTGTGAAAAAGAACTCGTTTATATTGTTTGTATAGTCTTGATCCGTGCAGAAAAACAATGGAAAGCGTTTTAACTGCTTTCTAAGCAGTGGAAACGTCTTTTCAAAGTGAAAGAGACACAAAGGAAGACTAATGAACCCACTACATCAATGTTGCTTTAAATATGTTTAAGTGTTGATCCGTTGTTCAAAACAATATAGTAATGTGAATAAAGTCAGGTTTGAGACTATATAGTGGTTTTAAGTTAAAATGCTGGTTTGTTGAATTGAACACTAATGTAACGTGTTTGAACAACTTTGTCGTTTGCAGAAACGCCTTATCACACTGCAACAAAGCATCTTATCACCCTTTAAACAATATTACCAGATCAAAAAAACAACAAAGATGCACTTTTGTGAAAAAGAACTCGTTTACATTGTTTGTATAGTCTTGATCCGTGCAGAAAAACAATGGAAAGCGTTTTAACTGCTTTCTAAGCAGTGGAAACGTCTTTTCAAAGTGAAAGAGACGCAAAGGAAGGCTAATGAAGCCACTACATCAATGTTGATGTTTAAGTGTTGATCCGTTGTTCAAAACAATATAGTAATGTGAATAAAGTCAGGTTTGAGACTATGTAGATGTTTTATGTCAAAATGCTGGTTTGTTGAATTGAACACTAATGTAAAGAGTTTGAACCACTTTGCCGTTTGCAGAAACGCTTTATCACACTGCAACAAAGCATCTTTTCACACTTTTAACAATATTACCAGAACAAAAAACAACAAGAATGCATTTTTTTGGAAAAAAAAACTCGTTTACATTGTTTAGATAGTCTTGATCCGTGCAGAAAAACAATGGAAAGCGTTTTAACTGCTTTCTAAGCAGTGGAAACGTCTTTTCAAAGTGAAAGAGACACAAAGGAAGACTAATGAACCCACTACATCAATGTTGATGTTTAAGTGTTGATCCGTTGTTCAAAACAATATAGTAATGTGAATAAAGTCAGGTTTGAGACTATATAGATGTTTTATGTCAAAATGCTGGTTTGTTGAATTTAACACTAATGTAAAGAGTTTGAACCACTTTGCCGTTTACAGAAACGCTTTATCACACTGCAACAAAGCATCTTATCACACTTTTAACAATATTACCTGAACAAAAAACAACAAAGATGCACTTTTGTGAAAAAGAACTCGTTTACATTGTTTGTATAGTCTTGATCCGTGCAGAAAAACAATGGAAAGCGTTTTAACTGCTTTCTAAGCAGTGGAAACGTCTTTTCAAAGTGAAAGAGACACAAAGGAAGACTAATGAACCCACTACATCAATGTTGCTTTAAATATGTTTAAGTGTTGATCCGTTGTTCAAAACAATATAGTAATGTGAATAAAGTCAGGTTTGAGACTATATAGTGGTTTTAAGTTAAAATGCTGGTTTGTTGAATTGAACACTAATGTAAAGAGTTTGAACCACTTTGCCGTTTGCAGAAACGCTTTATCACACTGCAACAAAGCATCTTATCACCCTTTAAACAATATTACCAGAACAGAAAACAACAAAGATGCACTTTTGTGAAAAAGAACTCGTTTACATTGTTTATATAGTCTTGATCCGTGCAGAAAAACAATGGAAAGCGTTTTAACTGCTTTCTAAGCAGTGGAAACGTCTTTTCAAAGTGAAAGAGACGCAAAGGAAGGCTAATGAACCCACTACATCAATGTTGATTTTAAGTGTTGTTCCGTTGTTCAAAACAATATAGTAATGTGAATAAAGTCAGATTTGAGACTATTTAGTGGTTTTAAGTCAAAATGCTGGTTTCTTGAATTTAACACTAATGTAAAGAGTTTGAACCACTTTGCCGTTTACAGAAACGCCTTATCACACTGCAACAAAGCATCTTATCACCCTTTAAACAATATTACCAGAACAAAAAACAACAAAGATGCACTTTTGTGAAAAAGAACTCGTTTATATTGTTTGTATAGTCTTGATCCGTGCAGAAAAACAATGGAAAGCGTTTTAACTGCTTTCTAAGCAGTGGAAACGTCTTTTCAAAGTGAAAGAGACACAAAGGAAGACTAATGAACCCACTACATCAATGTTGCTTTAAATATGTTTAAGTGTTGATCCGTTGTTCAAAACAATATAGTAATGTGAATAAAGTCAGGTTTGAGACTATATAGTGGTTTTAAGTTAAAATGCTGGTTTGTTGAATTGAACACTAATGTAACGTGTTTGAACAACTTTGTCGTTTGCAGAAACGCCTTATCACACTGCAACAAAGCATCTTATCACCCTTTAAACAATATTACCAGATCAAAAAAACAACAAAGATGCACTTTTGTGAAAAAGAACTCGTTTACATTGTTTGTATAGTCTTGATCCGTGCAGAAAAACAATGGAAAGCGTTTTAACTGCTTTCTAAGCAGTGGAAACGTCTTTTCAAAGTGAAAGAGACGCAAAGGAAGGCTAATGAAGCCACTACATCAATGTTGATGTTTAAGTGTTGATCCGTTGTTCAAAACAATATAGTAATGTGAATAAAGTCAGGTTTGAGACTATGTAGATGTTTTATGTCAAAATGCTGGTTTGTTGAATTGAACACTAATGTAAAGAGTTTGAACCACTTTGCCGTTTGCAGAAACGCTTTATCACACTGCAACAAAGCATCTTTTCACACTTTTAACAATATTACCAGAACAAAAAACAACAAGAATGCATTTTTTTGGAAAAAAAAACTCGTTTACATTGTTTAGATAGTCTTGATCCGTGCAGAAAAACAATGGAAAGCGTTTTAACTGCTTTCTAAGCAGTGGAAACGTCTTTTCAAAGTGAAAGAGACACAAAGGAAGACTAATGAACCCACTACATCAATGTTGATGTTTAAGTGTTGATCCGTTGTTCAAAACAATATAGTAATGTGAATAAAGTCAGGTTTGAGACTATATAGATGTTTTATGTCAAAATGCTGGTTTGTTGAATTTAACACTAATGTAAAGAGTTTGAACCACTTTGCCGTTTACAGAAACGCTTTATCACACTGCAACAAAGCATCTTATCACACTTTTAACAATATTACCTGAACAAAAAACAACAAAGATGCACTTTTGTGAAAAAGAACTCGTTTACATTGTTTGTATAGTCTTGATCCGTGCAGAAAAACAATGGAAAGCGTTTTAACTGCTTTCTAAGCAGTGGAAACGTCTTTTCAAAGTGAAAGAGACACAAAGGAAGACTAATGAACCCACTACATCAATGTTGCTTTAAATATGTTTAAGTGTTGATCCGTTGTTCAAAACAATATAGTAATGTGAATAAAGTCAGGTTTGAGACTATATAGTGGTTTTAAGTTAAAATGCTGGTTTGTTGAATTGAACACTAATGTAAAGAGTTTGAACCACTTTGCCGTTTGCAGAAACGCTTTATCACACTGCAACAAAGCATCTTATCACACTTTTAACAATATTACCAGAACAAAAAACAACAAGAATGCATTTTTTTGGAAAAAAAACTCGTTTACATTGTTTAGATAGTCTTGATCCGTGCAGAAAAACAATGGAAAGCGTTTTAACTGCTTTCTAAGCAGTGGAAACGTCTTTTCAAAGTGAAAGAGACGCAAAGGAAGACTAATGAACCCACTACATCAATATTGCTTTAAACATGTTTAAGTGTTGATCCGTTGTTCAAAACAATATAGTAATGTGAATAAAGTCAGGTTTGAGACTATATAGTGGTTTTAAGTTAAAATGCTGGTTTGTTGAATTGAACACTAATGTAACGTGTTTGAACAACTTTGTCGTTTGCAGAAACGCCTTATCACACTGTAACAAAGCATCTTATCACACTTTTAACAATATTACCAGATCAAAAAAACAACAAAGATGCACTTTTGTGAAAAAGAACTCGTTTACATTGTTTGTATAGTCTTGATCCATGCAGAAAAACAATGGAAAGCGTTTTAACTGCTTTCTAAGAAGTGGAAACGTCTTTTCAAAGTGAAAGAGACACAATGGAAGACTAATGAACCCACTGCATCAATGTTGATGTTTAAGTGTTGATCCGTTGTTCAAAACAATATAGTAATGTGAATAAAGTCAGGTTTGAGACTATATAGATGTTGTATATCAAAATGCTGGTTTGTTGAATTGAACACTAATGTAAAGAGTTTGAACAACTTTGTCGTTTGCAGAAACGCCTTATCACACTGCAACAAAGCATCTTATCACACTTTTAACAATATTACCAGATCAAAAAAACAACAAAGATGCACTTTTGTGAAAAAGAACTCGTTTACATTGTTTGTATAGTCTTGATCCGTGCAGAAAAACAATGGAAAGCGTTTTAACTGCTTTCTAAGCAGTGGAAACGTCTTTTCAAAGTGAAAGAGACGCAAAGGAAGGCTAATGAACCCACTACATCAATGTTGATTTTAAGTGTTGTTCCGTTGTTCAAAACAATATAGTAATGTGAATAAAGTCAGATTTGAGACTATTTAGTGGTTTTAAGTCAAAATGCTGGTTTCTTGAATTTAACACTAATGTAAAGAGTTTGAACCACTTTGCCGTTTACAGAAACGCCTTATCACACTGCAACAAAGCATCTTATCACCCTTTAAACAATATTACCAGAACAAAAAACAACAAAGATGCACTTTTGTGAAAAAGAACTCGTTTATATTGTTTGTATAGTCTTGATCCGTGCAGAAAAACAATGGAAAGCGTTTTAACTGCTTTCTAAGCAGTGGAAACGTCTTTTCAAAGTGAAAGAGACACAAAGGAAGACTAATGAACCCACTACATCAATGTTGCTTTAAATATGTTTAAGTGTTGATCCGTTGTTCAAAACAATATAGTAATGTGAATAAAGTCAGGTTTGAGACTATATAGTGGTTTTAAGTTAAAATGCTGGTTTGTTGAATTGAACACTAATGTAACGTGTTTGAACAACTTTGTCGTTTGCAGAAACGCCTTATCACACTGCAACAAAGCATCTTATCACCCTTTAAACAATATTACCAGATCAAAAAAACAACAAAGATGCACTTTTGTGAAAAAGAACTCGTTTACATTGTTTGTATAGTCTTGATCCGTGCAGAAAAACAATGGAAAGCGTTTTAACTGCTTTCTAAGCAGTGGAAACGTCTTTTCAAAGTGAAAGAGACGCAAAGGAAGGCTAATGAAGCCACTACATCAATGTTGATGTTTAAGTGTTGATCCGTTGTTCAAAACAATATAGTAATGTGAATAAAGTCAGGTTTGAGACTATGTAGATGTTTTATGTCAAAATGCTGGTTTGTTGAATTGAACACTAATGTAAAGAGTTTGAACCACTTTGCCGTTTGCAGAAACGCTTTATCACACTGCAACAAAGCATCTTTTCACACTTTTAACAATATTACCAGAACAAAAAACAACAAGAATGCATTTTTTTGGAAAAAAAAACTCGTTTACATTGTTTAGATAGTCTTGATCCGTGCAGAAAAACAATGGAAAGCGTTTTAACTGCTTTCTAAGCAGTGGAAACGTCTTTTCAAAGTGAAAGAGACACAAAGGAAGACTAATGAACCCACTACATCAATGTTGATGTTTAAGTGTTGATCCGTTGTTCAAAACAATATAGTAATGTGAATAAAGTCAGGTTTGAGACTATATAGATGTTTTATGTCAAAATGCTGGTTTGTTGAATTTAACACTAATGTAAAGAGTTTGAACCACTTTGCCGTTTACAGAAACGCTTTATCACACTGCAACAAAGCATCTTATCACACTTTTAACAATATTACCTGAACAAAAAACAACAAAGATGCACTTTTGTGAAAAAGAACTCGTTTACATTGTTTGTATAGTCTTGATCCGTGCAGAAAAACAATGGAAAGCGTTTTAACTGCTTTCTAAGCAGTGGAAACGTCTTTTCAAAGTGAAAGAGACACAAAGGAAGACTAATGAACCCACTACATCAATGTTGCTTTAAATATGTTTAAGTGTTGATCCGTTGTTCAAAACAATATAGTAATGTGAATAAAGTCAGGTTTGAGACTATATAGTGGTTTTAAGTTAAAATGCTGGTTTGTTGAATTGAACACTAATGTAAAGAGTTTGAACCACTTTGCCGTTTGCAGAAACGCTTTATCACACTGCAACAAAGCATCTTATCACCCTTTAAACAATATTACCAGAACAGAAAACAACAAAGATGTACTTTTGTGAAAAAGAACTCGTTTACATTGTTTATATAGTCTTGATCCGTGCAGAAAAACAATGGAAAGCGTTTTAACTGCTTTCTAAGCAGTGGAAACGTCTTTTCAAAGTGAAAGAGACGCAAAGGAAGGCTAATGAACCCACTACATCAATGTTGATTTTAAGTGTTGTTCCGTTGTTCAAAACAATATAGTAATGTGAATAAAGTCAGATTTGAGACTATTTAGTGGTTTTAAGTCAAAATGCTGGTTTCTTGAATTTAACACTAATGTAAAGAGTTTGAACCACTTTGCCGTTTACAGAAACGCCTTATCACACTGCAACAAAGCATCTTATCACCCTTTAAACAATATTACCAGAACAAAAAACAACAAAGATGCACTTTTGTGAAAAAGAACTCGTTTATATTGTTTGTATAGTCTTGATCCGTGCAGAAAAACAATGGAAAGCGTTTTAACTGCTTTCTAAGCAGTGGAAACGTCTTTTCAAAGTGAAAGAGACACAAAGGAAGACTAATGAACCCACTACATCAATGTTGCTTTAAATATGTTTAAGTGTTGATCCGTTGTTCAAAACAATATAGTAATGTGAATAAAGTCAGGTTTGAGACTATATAGTGGTTTTAAGTTAAAATGCTGGTTTGTTGAATTGAACACTAATGTAACGTGTTTGAACAACTTTGTCGTTTGCAGAAACGCCTTATCACACTGCAACAAAGCATCTTATCACCCTTTAAACAATATTACCAGATCAAAAAAACAACAAAGATGCACTTTTGTGAAAAAGAACTCGTTTACATTGTTTGTATAGTCTTGATCCGTGCAGAAAAACAATGGAAAGCGTTTTAACTGCTTTCTAAGCAGTGGAAACGTCTTTTCAAAGTGAAAGAGACGCAAAGGAAGGCTAATGAAGCCACTACATCAATGTTGATGTTTAAGTGTTGATCCGTTGTTCAAAACAATATAGTAATGTGAATAAAGTCAGGTTTGAGACTATGTAGATGTTTTATGTCAAAATGCTGGTTTGTTGAATTGAACACTAATGTAAAGAGTTTGAACCACTTTGCCGTTTGCAGAAACGCTTTATCACACTGCAACAAAGCATCTTTTCACACTTTTAACAATATTACCAGAACAAAAAACAACAAGAATGCATTTTTTTGGAAAAAAAAACTCGTTTACATTGTTTAGATAGTCTTGATCCGTGCAGAAAAACAATGGAAAGCGTTTTAACTGCTTTCTAAGCAGTGGAAACGTCTTTTCAAAGTGAAAGAGACACAAAGGAAGACTAATGAACCCACTACATCAATGTTGATGTTTAAGTGTTGATCCGTTGTTCAAAACAATATAGTAATGTGAATAAAGTCAGGTTTGAGACTATATAGATGTTTTATGTCAAAATGCTGGTTTGTTGAATTTAACACTAATGTAAAGAGTTTGAACCACTTTGCCGTTTACAGAAACGCTTTATCACACTGCAACAAAGCATCTTATCACACTTTTAACAATATTACCTGAACAAAAAACAACAAAGATGCACTTTTGTGAAAAAGAACTCGTTTACATTGTTTGTATAGTCTTGATCCGTGCAGAAAAACAATGGAAAGCGTTTTAACTGCTTTCTAAGCAGTGGAAACGTCTTTTCAAAGTGAAAGAGACACAAAGGAAGACTAATGAACCCACTACATCAATGTTGCTTTAAATATGTTTAAGTGTTGATCCGTTGTTCAAAACAATATAGTAATGTGAATAAAGTCAGGTTTGAGACTATATAGTGGTTTTAAGTTAAAATGCTGGTTTGTTGAATTGAACACTAATGTAAAGAGTTTGAACCACTTTGCCGTTTGCAGAAACGCTTTATCACACTGCAACAAAGCATCTTATCACACTTTTAACAATATTACCAGAACAAAAAACAACAAGAATGCATTTTTTTGGAAAAAAAACTCGTTTACATTGTTTAGATAGTCTTGATCCGTGCAGAAAAACAATGGAAAGCGTTTTAACTGCTTTCTAAGCAGTGGAAACGTCTTTTCAAAGTGAAAGAGACGCAAAGGAAGACTAATGAACCCACTACATCAATGTTGCTTTAAACATGTTTAAGTGTTGATCCGTTGTTCACAACAATATAGTAATGTGAATAAAGTCAGGTTTGAGACTATATAGATGTTTTATGTCAAAATGCTGGTTTGTTGAATTCAACAAATTCAACCTAATGTAAGATGTTTGAAGAACTTTGTCGTTTGCAGAAACGCCTTATCACACTGCAACAAAGCATCTTATCACCCTTTTAACAATATTACCAGAACAAAAAACTACAAGAATGCACTGTTGTGAAAAAAAACTCGTTTACATTGTTTAGATAGTCTTGATCCGTGCAGAAAAACAGTGGAAAGCGTTTTAACTGCTTTCTAAGCAGTGGAAACGTCTTTTCAAAGTGAAAGAGACGCAAAGGAAGACTAATGAACCCACTACATCATTGTTGCTTTAAACATGTTTAAGTGTTGATCCGTTGTTGAAAACAGTATAGTAATGTGAATAAAGTCAGGTTTGAGACTATATAGATGTTTTATGTCAAAATGCTGGTTTGTTAAATTTAACACTAATGTAACGTGTTTGAACAACTTTGTTGTTTGCAGAAATGCCTTATCACACTGCAACAAAGCATCTTATCACCCTTTAAACAATATTACCAGAACAGAAAACAACAAAGATGCACTTTTGTGAAAAAGAACTCCTTTACATTGTTTATATAGTCTTGATCCGTGCAGAAAAACAATGGAAAGCGTTTTAACTGCTTTCTAAGCAGTGGAAACGTCTTTTCAAAGTGAAAGAGACACAAAGGAAGACTAATGAACCCACTACAACAATGTTGATGTTTAAGTGTTGATCCGTTGTTCAAAACAATATAGTAATGTGAATAAAGTCAGGTTTGAGACTATATAGATGTTTTATGTCAAAATGCTGGTTTGTTGAATTGAACACTAATGTAAAGAGTTTGAACCACTTTGCCGTTTGCAGAAACGCTTTATCACACTGCAACAAAGCATCTTATCACACTTTTAACAATATTACCAGAACAAAAAACAACAAGAATGCATTTTTTTGGAAAAAAAAACTCGTTTACATTGTTTAGATAGTCTTGATCCGTGCAGAAAAACAATGGAAAGCGTTTTAACTGCTTTCTAAGCAGTGGAAACGTCTTTTCAAAGTGAAAGAGACGCAAAGGAAGACTAATGAACCCACTAGATCAATGTTGCTTTAAACATGTTTAAGTGTTGATCCGTTGTTCACAACAATATAGTAATGTGAATAAAGTCAGGTTTGAGACTATATAGATGTTTTATGTCAAAATGCTGGTTTGTTGAATTCAACAAATTCAACCTAATGTAAGGTGTTTGAACAACTTTGTCGTTTGCAGAAACGCCTTATCACACTGCAACAAAGCATCTTATCACCCTTTTAACAATATTACCAGAACAAAAAACAACAAAGATGCACTTTTGTGAAAAAGAACTCGTTTACATTGTTTGTATAGTCTTGATCCGTGCAGAAAAACAATTGAAAGCGTTTTAACTGCTTTCTGAGCAGTGGAAACGTCTTTTCAAAGTCAAAGAGACGCAAAGGAAGTCTAATGAACCCACTACATCAATGTTGCTTTAAACATGTTTAAGTGTTGATCCGTTGTTGAAAACAGTATAGTAATGTGAATAAAGTCAGGTTTGAGACTATATAGATGTTTTATGTCAAAATGCTGGTTTGTTAAATTTAACACTAATGTAACGTGTTTGAACAACTTTGTTGTTTGCAGAAACGCCTTATCACACTGCAACAAAGCATCTTATCACCCTTTAAACAATATTACCAGAACAGAAAACAACAAAGATGCACTTTTGCGAAAAAGAACTCGTTTACATTGTTTATATAGTCTTGATCCGTGCAGAAAAACAATGGAAAGCGTTTTAACTGCTTTCTAAGCAGTGGAAACGTCTTTTCAAAGTGAAAGAGACACAAAGGAAGACTAATGAACCCACTACAACAATGTTGATGTTTAAGTGTTGATCCGTTGTTCAAAACAATATAGTAATGTGAATAAAGTCAGGTTTGAGACTATATAGATGTTTTATGTCAAAATGCTGGTTTGTTGAATTGAACACTAATGTAAAGAGTTTGAACCACTTTGCCGTTTGCAGAAACGCTTTATCACACTGCAACAAAGCATCTTATCACACTTTTAACAATATTACCAGAACAAAAAACAACAAGAATGCATTTTTTTGGAAAAAAAAACTCGTTTACATTGTTTAGATAGTCTTGATCCGTGCAGAAAAACAATGGAAAGCGTTTTAACTGCTTTCTAAGCAGTGGAAACGTCTTTTCAAAGTGAAAGAGACGCAAAGGAAGACTAATGAACCCACTACATCAATGTTGCTTTAAACATGTTTAAGTGTTGATCCGTTGTTCACAACAATATAGTAATGTGAATAAAGTCAGGTTTGAGACTATATAGATGTTTTATGTCAAAATGCTGGTTTGTTGAATTCAACAAATTCAACCTAATGTAAGGTGTTTGAAGAACTTTGTCGTTTGCAGAAACGCCTTATCACACTGCAACAAAGCATCTTATCACCCTTTTAACAATATTACCAGAACAAAAAACTACAAGAATGCACTGTTGTGAAAAAAAACTCGTTTACATTGTTTAGATAGTCTTGATCCGTGCAGAAAAACAGTGGAAAGCGTTTTAACTGCTTTCTAAGCAGTGGAAACGTCGTTTCAAAGTGAAAGAGACGCAAAGGAAGACTAATGAACCCACTACATCATTGTTGCTTTAAACATGTTTAAGTGTTGATCCGTTGTTGAAAACAGTATAGTAATGTGAATAAAGTCAGGTTTGAGACTATATAGATGTTTTATGTCAAAATGCTGGTTTGTTAAATTTAACACTAATGTAACGTGTTTGAACAACTTTGTTGTTTGCAGAAACGCCTTATCACACTGCAACAAAGCATCTTATCACCCTTTAAACAATATTACCAGAACAGAAAACAACAAAGATGCACTTTTGTGAAAAAGAACTCGTTTACATTGTTTATATAGTCTTGATCCGTGCAGAAAAACAATGGAAAGCGTTTTAACTGCTTTCTAAGCAGTGGAAACGTCTTTTCAAAGTGAAAGAGACACAAAGGAAGACTAATGAACCCACTACAACAATGTTGATGTTTAAGTGTTGATCCGTTGTTCAAAACAATATAGTAATGTGAATAAAGTCAGGTTTGAGACTATATAGATGTTTTATGTCAAAATGCTGGTTTGTTGAATTCAACACTAATGTAAAGAGTTTGAACCACTTTGCCGTTTGCAGAAACGCTTTATCACACTGCAACAAAGCATCTTATCACACTTTTAACAATATTACCTGAACAAAAAACAACAAAGATGCACTTTTGTGAAAAAGAACTCGTTTACAATTTTTGTATAGTCTTGATCCGTGCAGAAAAACAATGGAAAGCGTTTTAACTGCTTTCTAAGCAGTGGAAACGTCTTTTCAAAGTGAAAGAGACGCAAAGGAAGACTAATGAACCCACTACATCAATGTTGCTTTAAACATGTTTAAGTGTTGATCCGTTGTTCACAACAATATAGTAATGTGAATAAAGTCAGGTTTGAGACTATATAGATGTTTTATGTCAAAATGCTGGTTTGTTGAATTCAACAAATTCAACCTAATGTAAGGTGTTTGAACAACTTTGTCGTTTGCAGAAACGCCTTATCACACTGCAACAAAGCATCTTATCACCCTTTTAACAATATTACCAGAACAGAAAACAACAAAGATGCACTTTTGTGAAAAAGAACTCGTTTACATTGTTTATATAGTCTTGATCCGTGCAGAAAAACAATGGAAAGCGTTTTAACTGCTTTCTAAGCAGTGGAAACGTCTTTTCAAAGTGAAAGAGACACAAAGGAAGACTAATGAACCCACTACAACAATGTTGATGTTTAAGTGTTGATCCGTTGTTCAAAACAATATAGTAATGTGAATAAAGTCAGGTTTGAGACTATATAGATGTTTTATGTCAAAATGCTGGTTTGTTGAATTCAACACTAATATAAAGAGTTTGAACCACTTTGCCGTTTGCAGAAACGCTTTATCACACTGCAACAAAGCATCTTATCACACTTTTAACAATATTACCAGAACAAAAAACAACAAGAATGCATTTTTTTGGAAAAAAAAACTCGTTTACATTGTTTAGATAGTCTTGATCCGTGCAGAAAAACAATGGAAAGCGTTTTAACTGCTTTCTAAGCAGTGGAAACGTCTTTTCAAAGTGAAAGAGACGCAAAGGAAGACTAATGAACCCACTACATCAATGTTGCTTTAAACATGTTTAAGTGTTGATCCGTTGTTCACAACAATATAGTAATGTGAATAAAGTCAGGTTTGAGACTATATAGATGTTTTATGTCAAAATGCTGGTTTGTTGAATTCAACAAATTCAACCTAATGTAAGGTGTTTGAAGAACTTTGTCGTTTGCAGAAACGCCTTATCACACTGCAACAAAGCATCTTATCACCCTTTTAACAATATTACCAGAACAAAAAACTACAAGAATGCACTGTTGTGAAAAAAAACTCGTTTACATTGTTTAGATAGTCTTGATCCGTGCAGAAAAACAGTGGAAAGCGTTTTAACTGCTTTCTAAGCAGTGGAAACGTCTTTTCAAAGTGAAAGAGACGCAAAGGAAGACTAATGAACCCACTACATCATTGTTGCTTTAAACATGTTTAAGTGTTGATCCGTTGTTGAAAACAGTATAGTAATGTGAATAAAGTCAGGTTTGAGACTATATAGATGTTTTATGTCAAAATGCTGGTTTGTTAAATTTAACACTAATGTAACGTGTTTGAACAACTTTGTTGTTTGCAGAAACGCCTTATCACACTGCAACAAAGCATCTTATCACCCTTTAAACAATATTACCAGAACAGAAAACAACAAAGATGCACTTTTGTGAAAAAGAACTCGTTTACATTGTTTATATAGTCTTGATCCGTGCAGAAAAACAATGGAAAGCGTTTTAACTGCTTTCTAAGCAGTGGAAACGTCTTTTCAAAGTGAAAGAGACACAAAGGAAGACTAATGAACCCACTACAACAATGTTGATGTTTAAGTGTTGATCCGTTGTTCAAAACAATATAGTAATGTGAATAAAGTCAGGTTTGAGACTATATAGATGTTTTATGTCAAAATGCTGGTTTGTTGAATTCAACACTAATGTAAAGAGTTTGAACCACTTTGCCGTTTGCAGAAACGCTTTATCACACTGCAACAAAGCATCTTATCACACTTTTAACAATATTACCTGAACAAAAAACAACAAAGATGCACTTTTGTGAAAAAGAACTCGTTTACAATTTTTGTATAGTCTTGATCCGTGCAGAAAAACAATGGAAAGCGTTTTAACTGCTTTCTAAGCAGTGGAAACGTCTTTTCAAAGTGAAAGAGACGCAAAGGAAGACTAATGAACCCACTACATCAATGTTGCTTTAAACATGTTTAAGTGTTGATCCGTTGTTCACAACAATATAGTAATGTGAATAAAGTCAGGTTTGAGACTATATAGATGTTTTATGTCAAAATGCTGGTTTGTTGAATTCAACAAATTCAACCTAATGTAAGGTGTTTGAAGAACTTTGTCGTTTGCAGAAACGCCTTATCACACTGCAACAAAGCATCTTATCACCCTTTTAACAATATTACCAGAACAAAAAACTACAAGAATGCACTGTTGTGAAAAAAAACTCGTTTACATTGTTTAGATAGTCTTGATCCGTGCAGAAAAACAGTGGAAAGCGTTTTAACTGCTTTCTAAGCAGTGGAAACGTCTTTTCAAAGTGAAAGAGACGCAAAGGAAGACTAATGAACCCACTACATCATTGTTGCTTTAAACATGTTTAAGTGTTGATCCGTTGTTGAAAACAGTATAGTAATGTGAATAAAGTCAGGTTTGAGACTATATAGATGTTTTATGTCAAAATGCTGGTTTGTTAAATTTAACACTAATGTAACGTGTTTGAACAACTTTGTTGTTTGCAGAAACGCCTTATCACACTGCAACAAAGCATCTTATCACCCTTTAAACAATATTACCAGAACAGAAAACAACAAAGATGCACTTTTGTGAAAAAGAACTCGTTTACATTGTTTATATAGTCTTGATCCGTGCAGAAAAACAATGGAAAGCGTTTTAACTGCTTTCTAAGCAGTGGAAACGTCTTTTCAAAGTGAAAGAGACACAAAGGAAGACTAATGAACCCACTACAACAATGTTGATGTTTAAGTGTTGATCCGTTGTTCAAAACAATATAGTAATGTGAATAAAGTCAGGTTTGAGACTATATAGATGTTTTATGTCAAAATGCTGGTTTGTTGAATTCAACACTAATGTAAAGAGTTTGAACCACTTTGCCGTTTGCAGAAACGCTTTATCACACTGCAACAAAGCATCTTATCACACTTTTAACAATATTACCTGAACAAAAAACAACAAAGATGCACTTTTGTGAAAAAGAACTCGTTTACAATTTTTGTATAGTCTTGATCCGTGCAGAAAAACAATGGAAAGCGTTTTAACTGCTTTCTAAGCAGTGGAAACGTCTTTTCAAAGTGAAAGAGACGCAAAGGAAGACTAATGAACCCACTACATCAATGTTGCTTTAAACATGTTTAAGTGTTGATCCGTTGTTCACAACAATATAGTAATGTGAATAAAGTCAGGTTTGAGACTATATAGATGTTTTATGTCAAAATGCTGGTTTGTTGAATTCAACAAATTCAACCTAATGTAAGGTGTTTGAACAACTTTGTCGTTTGCAGAAACGCCTTATCACACTGCAACAAAGCATCTTATCACCCTTTTAACAATATTACCAGAACAGAAAACAACAAAGATGCACTTTTGTGAAAAAGAACTCGTTTACATTGTTTATATAGTCTTGATCCGTGCAGAAAAACAATGGAAAGCGTTTTAACTGCTTTCTAAGCAGTGGAAACGTCTTTTCAAAGTGAAAGAGACACAAAGGAAGACTAATGAACCCACTACAACAATGTTGATGTTTAAGTGTTGATCCGTTGTTCAAAACAATATAGTAATGTGAATAAAGTCAGGTTTGAGACTATATAGATGTTTTATGTCAAAATGCTGGTTTGTTGAATTCAACACTAATATAAAGAGTTTGAACCACTTTGCCGTTTGCAGAAACGCTTTATCACACTGCAACAAAGCATCTTATCACACTTTTAACAATATTACCAGAACAAAAAACAACAAGAATGCATTTTTTTGGAAAAAAAAACTCGTTTACATTGTTTAGATAGTCTTGATCCGTGCAGAAAAACAATGGAAAGCGTTTTAACTGCTTTCTAAGCAGTGGAAACGTCTTTTCAAAGTGAAAGAGACGCAAAGGAAGACTAATGAACCCACTAGATCAATGTTGCTTTAAACATGTTTAAGTGTTGATCCGTTGTTCACAACAATATAGTAATGTGAATAAAGTCAGGTTTGAGACTATATAGATGTTTTATGTCAAAATGCTGGTTTGTTGAATTCAACAAATTCAACCTAATGTAAGGTGTTTGAACAACTTTGTCGTTTGCAGAAACGCCTTATCACACTGCAACAAAGCATCTTATCACCCTTTTAACAATATTACCAGAACAAAAAACAACAAAGATGCACTTTTGTGAAAAAGAACTCGTTTACATTGTTTGTATAGTCTTGATCCGTGCAGAAAAACAATTGAAAGCGTTTTAACTGCTTTCTGAGCAGTGGAAACGTCTTTTCAAAGTCAAAGAGACGCAAAGGAAGTCTAATGAACCCACTACATCAATGTTGCTTTAAACATGTTTAAGTGTTGATCCGTTGTTGAAAACAGTATAGTAATGTGAATAAAGTCAGGTGTGAGACTATATAGATGTTTTATGTCAAAATGCTGGTTTGTTGAATTCAACACTAATGTAAAGAGTTTAAAACACTTTGCCGTTTGCAGAAACGCTTTATCACACTGCAACAAAGCATCTTTTCACACTTTTAACAATATTACCTGAACAAAAAACAACAAAGATGCACTTTTGTGAAAAAGAACTCGTTTACATTGTTTAGATAGTCTTGATCCGTGCAGAAAAACAATGGAAAGCGTTTTAACTGCTTTCTAAGCAGTGGAAACGTCTTTTCAAAGTGAAAGAGACACAAAGGAAGACTAATGAACCCACTACATCAATGTTGATGTTTAAGTGTTGATCCGTTGTTCAAAACAATATAGTAATGTGAATAAAGTCAGGTTTGAGACTATATAGATGTTTTATGTCAAAATGCTGGTTTGTTGAATTCAACACTAATGTAAAGAGTTTGAACCACTTTGCCGTTTGCAGAAACGCTTTATCACACTGCAACAAAGCATCTTATCACACTTTTAACAATATTACCTGAACAAAAAACAACAAAGATGCACTTTTGTGAAAAAGAACTCGTTTACAATTTTTGTATAGTCTTGATCCGTGCAGAAAAACAATGGAAAGCGTTTTAACTGCTTTCTAAGCAGTGGAAACGTCTTTTCAAAGTGAAAGAGACGCAAAGGAAGACTAATGAACCCACTACATCAATGTTGCTTTAAACATGTTTAAGTGTTGATCCGTTGTTCACAACAATATAGTAATGTGAATAAAGTCAGGTTTGAGACTATATAGATGTTTTATGTCAAAATGCTGGTTTGTTGAATTCAACAAATTCAACCTAATGTAAGGTGTTTGAACAACTTTGTCGTTTGCAGAAACGCCTTATCACACTGCAACAAAGCATCTTATCACCCTTTTAACAATATTACCAGAACAGAAAACAACAAAGATGCACTTTTGTGAAAAAGAACTCGTTTACATTGTTTATATAGTCTTGATCCGTGCAGAAAAACAATGGAAAGCGTTTTAACTGCTTTCTAAGCAGTGGAAACGTCTTTTCAAAGTGAAAGAGACACAAAGGAAGACTAATGAACCCACTACAACAATGTTGATGTTTAAGTGTTGATCCGTTGTTCAAAACAATATAGTAATGTGAATAAAGTCAGGTTTGAGACTATATAGATGTTTTATGTCAAAATGCTGGTTTGTTGAATTCAACAGTAATATAAAGAGTTTGAACCACTTTGCCGTTTGCAGAAACGCTTTATCACACTGCAACAAAGCATCTTATCACACTTTTAACAATATTACCAGAACAAAAAACAACAAGAATGCATTTTTTTGGAAAAAAAAACTCGTTTACATTGTTTAGATAGTCTTGATCCGTGCAGAAAAACAATGGAAAGCGTTTTAACTGCTTTCTAAGCAGTGGAAACGTCTTTTCAAAGTGAAAGAGACGCAAAGGAAGACTAATGAACCCACTAGATCAATGTTGCTTTAAACATGTTTAAGTGTTGATCCGTTGTTCACAACAATATAGTAATGTGAATAAAGTCAGGTTTGAGACTATATAGATGTTTTATGTCAAAATGCTGGTTTGTTGAATTCAACAAATTCAACCTAATGTAAGGTGTTTGAACAACTTTGTCGTTTGCAGAAACGCCTTATCACACTGCAACAAAGCATCTTATCACCCTTTTAACAATATTACCAGAACAAAAAACAACAAAGATGCACTTTTGTGAAAAAGAACTCGTTTACATTGTTTGTATAGTCTTGATCCGTGCAGAAAAACAATTGAAAGCGTTTTAACTGCTTTCTGAGCAGTGGAAACGTCTTTTCAAAGTCAAAGAGACGCAAAGGAAGTCTAATGAACCCACTACATCAATGTTGCTTTAAACATGTTTAAGTGTTGATCCGTTGTTGAAAACAGTATAGTAATGTGAATAAAGTCAGGTGTGAGACTATATAGATGTTTTATGTCAAAATGCTGGTTTGTTGAATTCAACACTAATGTAAAGAGTTTAAAACACTTTGTCGTTTGCAGAAACGCCTTATCACACTGCAACAAAGCATCTTATCACCCTTTTAACAATATTACCAGAACAGAAAACAACAAAGATGCACTTTTGTGAAAAAGAACTCGTTTACATTGTTTATATAGTCTTGATCCGTGCAGAAAAACAATGGAAAGCGTTTTAACTGCTTTCTAAGCAGTGGAAACGTCTTTTCAAAGTGAAAGAGACACAAAGGAAGACTAATGAACCCACTACAACAATGTTGATGTTTAAGTGTTGATCCGTTGTTCAAAACAATATAGTAATGTGAATAAAGTCAGGTTTGAGACTATATAGATGTTTTATGTCAAAATGCTGGTTTGTTGAATTCAACACTAATATAAAGAGTTTGAACCACTTTGCCGTTTGCAGAAACGCTTTATCACACTGCAACAAAGCATCTTATCACACTTTTAACAATATTACCAGAACAAAAAACAACAAGAATGCATTTTTTTGGAAAAAAAAACTCGTTTACATTGTTTAGATAGTCTTGATCCGTGCAGAAAAACAATGGAAAGCGTTTTAACTGCTTTCTAAGCAGTGGAAACGTCTTTTCAAAGTGAAAGAGACGCAAAGGAAGACTAATGAACCCACTAGATCAATGTTGCTTTAAACATGTTTAAGTGTTGATCCGTTGTTCACAACAATATAGTAATGTGAATAAAGTCAGGTTTGAGACTATATAGATGTTTTATGTCAAAATGCTGGTTTGTTGAATTCAACAAATTCAACCTAATGTAAGGTGTTTGAACAACTTTGTCGTTTGCAGAAACGCCTTATCACACTGCAACAAAGCATCTTATCACCCTTTTAACAATATTACCAGAACAAAAAACAACAAAGATGCACTTTTGTGAAAAAGAACTCGTTTACATTGTTTGTATAGTCTTGATCCGTGCAGAAAAACAATTGAAAGCGTTTTAACTGCTTTCTGAGCAGTGGAAACGTCTTTTCAAAGTCAAAGAGACGCAAAGGAAGTCTAATGAACCCACTACATCATTGTTGCTTTAAACATGTTTAAGTGTTGATCCGTTGTTGAAAACAGTATAGTAATGTGAATAAAGTCAGGTTTGAGACTATATAGATGTTTTATGTCAAAATGCTGGTTTGTTAAATTTAACACTAATGTAACGTGTTTGAACAACTTTGTTGTTTGCAGAAACGCCTTATCACACTGCAACAAAGCATCTTATCACCCTTTAAACAATATTACCAGAACAGAAAACAACAAAGATGCACTTTTGTGAAAAAGAACTCGTTTACATTGTTTATATAGTCTTGATCCGTGCAGAAAAACAATGGAAAGCGTTTTAACTGCTTTCTAAGCAGTGGAAACGTCTTTTCAAAGTGAAAGAGACACAAAGGAAGACTAATGAACCCACTACAACAATGTTGATGTTTAAGTGTTGATCCGTTGTTCAAAACAATATAGTAATGTGAATAAAGTCAGGTTTGAGACTATATAGATGTTTTATGTCAAAATGCTGGTTTGTTGAATTCAACACTAATGTAAAGAGTTTGAACCACTTTGCCGTTTGCAGAAACGCTTTATCACACTGCAACAAAGCATCTTATCACACTTTTAACAATATTACCTGAACAAAAAACAACAAAGATGCACTTTTGTGAAAAAGAACTCGTTTACAATTTTTGTATAGTCTTGATCCGTGCAGAAAAACAATGGAAAGCGTTTTAACTGCTTTCTAAGCAGTGGAAACGTCTTTTCAAAGTGAAAGAGACGCAAAGGAAGACTAATGAACCCACTACATCAATGTTGCTTTAAACATGTTTAAGTGTTGATCCGTTGTTCACAACAATATAGTAATGTGAATAAAGTCAGGTTTGAGACTATATAGATGTTTTATGTCAAAATGCTGGTTTGTTGAATTCAACAAATTCAACCTAATGTAAGGTGTTTGAACAACTTTGTCGTTTGCAGAAACGCCTTATCACACTGCAACAAAGCATCTTATCACCCTTTTAACAATATTACCAGAACAAAAAACAACAAAGATGCACTTTTGTGAAAAAGAACTCGTTTACATTGTTTGTATAGTCTTGATCCGTGCAGAAAAACAATTGAAAGCGTTTTAACTGCTTTCTGAGCAGTGGAAACGTCTTTTCAAAGTCAAAGAGACGCAAAGGAAGTCTAATGAACCAACTACATCAATGTTGCTTTAAACATGTTTAAGTGTTGATCCGTTGTTGAAAACAGTATAGTAATGTGAATAAAGTCAGGTGTGAGACTATATAGATGTTTTATGTCAAAATGCTGGTTTGTTGAATTCAACACTAATGTAAAGAGTTTAAAACACTTTGCCGTTTGCAGAAACGCTTTATCACACTGCAACAAAGCATCTTTTCACACTTTTAACAATATTACCTGAACAAAAAACAACAAAGATGCACTTTTGTGAAAAAGAACTCGTTTACATTGTTTAGATAGTCTTGATCCGTGCAGAAAAACAATGGAAAGCGTTTTAACTGCTTTCTAAGCAGTGGAAACGTCTTTTCAAAGTGAAAGAGACACAAAGGAAGACTAATGAACCCACTACATCAATGTTGATGTTTAAGTGTTGATCCGTTGTTCAAAACAATATAGTAATGTGAATAAAGTCAGGTTTGAGACTATATAGATGTTTTATGTCAAAATGCTGGTTTGTTGAATTCAACACTAATGTAAATAGTTTGAACCACTTTGCCGTTTGCAGAAACGCCTTATCACACTGCAACAAAGCATCTTATCACACTTTTAACAATATTACCTGAACAAAAAACAACAAAGATGCACTTTTGTGAAAAAGAACTCGTTTACATTGTTTGTATAGTCTTGATCCGTGCAGAAAAACAATGGAAAGCGTTTTAACTGCTTTCTAAGCAGTGGAAACGTCTTTTCAAAGTGAAAGAGACGCAAAGGAAGGCTAATGAACCCACTACATCAATGTTGATGTTTAAGTGTTGATCCGTTGTTCAAAACAATATAGTAATGTGAATAAAGTCAGGTTTGAGACTATGTAGATGTTTTATGTCAAAATGCTGGTTTGTTGAATTGAACACTAATGTAAAGAGTTTGAACCACTTTGCCGTTTGCAGAAACGCTTTATCACACTGCAACAAAGCATCTTTTCACACTTTTAACAATATTACCAGAACAAAAAACAACAAGAATGCACTGTTGTGAAAAAAAACTCGTTTACATTGTTTAGATAGTCTTGATCCGTGCAGAAAAACAATTGAAAGCGTTTTAACTGCTTTCTAAGCAGTGGAAACGTCTTTTCAAAGTGAAAGAGACGCAAAGGAAGACTAATGAACCCACTACATCAATGTTGCTTTAAACATGTTTAAGTGTTGATCCGTTGTTCAAAACAATATAGTAATGTGAATAAAGTCAGGTTTGAGACTATATAGTGGTTTTAAGTTAAAGTGCTGGTTTGTTGAATTGAACACTAATGTAAGGAGTTTGAACCACTTTGTCGTTTGCAGAAACGCCTTATCACACTGCAACAAAGCATCTTATCACCCTTTTAACAATATTACCAGAACAAAAAACTACAAGAATGCACTGTTGTGAAAAAAAACTCGTTTACATTTTTTAGATAGTTTGATCCATGTAGAAAAACAATTGACAGCGTTTTAACTGCTTTCTAAGCAGTGGAAACGTCTTTTCAAAGTGAAAGAGACGCAAAGGAAGACTCATGAATCAATGTTGCTTTAAACATGTTTAAGTGTTGATCCGTTGTTGAAAACAGTATAGTAATGTGAATAAAGTCAGGTTTGAGACTATATAGATGTTTTATGTCAAAATGCTAGTTTGTTAAATTTAACACTAATGTAACGTGTTTGAACAACTTTGTCGTTTGCAGAAACGCCTTATCACACTGCAGCAACGCATCTTATCACCCTTTAAAAAATATTACCAGAACAGAAAACAACAAAGATGCACTTTTGTGAAAAAGAACTCGTTTACATTGTTTATATAGTCTTGATCCGTGCAGAAAAACAATGGAAAGCGTTTTAACTGCTTTCTAAGCAGTGGAAACGTCTTTTCAAAGTGAAAGAGACGCAAAGGAAGACTAATGAACCCACTACATCAATGTTGCTTTAAACATGTTTAAGTGTTGATCCGTTGTTCAAAACAATATAGTAATGTGAATAAAGTCAGATTTGAGACTATTTAGTGGTTTTAAGTCAAAATGCTGGTTTGTTGAATTTAACACTAATGTAAAGAGTTTGAACCACTTTGACGTTTACAGAAACGCCTTATCACACTGCAACAAAGCATCTTATCACCCTTTAAACAATATTACCAGAACAGAAAACAACAAAGATGCACTTCTGTGAAAAAGAACTCGTTTACATTGTTTATATAGTCTTGATCCGTGCAGAAAAACAATGGAAAGCGTTTTAACTGCTTTCTAAGCAGTGGAAACGTCTTTTCAAAGTGAAAGAGACACAAAGGAAGACTAATGAACCCACTACATCAATGTTGATGTTTAAGTGTTGATCCGTTGTTCAAAACAATATAGTAATGTGAATAAAGTCAGGTTTGCGACTATATAGATGTTTTATGTCAAAATGCTGGTTTGTTGAATTCAACACTAATGTAAAGAGTTTGAACCACTTTGTCGTTTGCAGAAACGCCTTATCACACTGCAACAAAGCATCTTATCACACTTTTAACAATATTACCTGAACAAAAAACAACAAAGATGCACTTTTGTGAAAAAGAACTCGTTTACAATTTTTGTATAGTCTTGATCCGTGCAGAAAAACAATGGAAAGCGTTTTAACTGCTTTCTAAGCAGTGGAAACGTCTTTTCAAAGTGAAAGAGACGCAAAGGAAGACTAATGAACCCACTACATCAATGTTGCTTTAAACATGTTTAAGTGTTGATCCGTTGTTCACAACAATATAGTAATGTGAATAAAGTCAGGTTTGAGACTATATAGATGTTTTATGTCAAAATGCTGGTTTGTTGAATTCAACAAATTCAACCTAATGTAAGGTGTTTGAACAACTTTGTCGTTTGCAGAAACGCCTTATCACACTGCAACAAAGCATCTTATCACCCTTTTAACAATATTACCAGAACAAAAAACAACAAAGATGCACTTTTGTGAAAAAGAACTCGTTTACATTGTTTGTATAGTCTTGATCCGTGCAGAAAAACAATTGAAAGCGTTTTAACTGCTTTCTGAGCAGTGGAAACGTCTTTTCAAAGTCAAAGAGACGCAAAGGAAGTCTAATGAACCAACTACATCAATGTTGCTTTAAACATGTTTAAGTGTTGATCCGTTGTTGAAAACAGTATAGTAATGTGAATAAAGTCAGGTGTGAGACTATATAGATGTTTTATGTCAAAATGCTGGTTTGTTGAATTCAACACTAATGTAAAGAGTTTAAAACACTTTGCCGTTTGCAGAAACGCTTTATCACACTGCAACAAAGCATCTTTTCACACTTTTAACAATATTACCTGAACAAAAAACAACAAAGATGCACTTTTGTGAAAAAGAACTCGTTTACATTGTTTAGATAGTCTTGATCCGTGCAGAAAAACAATGGAAAGCGTTTTAACTGCTTTCTAAGCAGTGGAAACGTCTTTTCAAAGTGAAAGAGACACAAAGGAAGACTAATGAACCCACTACATCAATGTTGATGTTTAAGTGTTGATCCGTTGTTCAAAACAATATAGTAATGTGAATAAAGTCAGGTTTGAGACTATATAGATGTTTTATGTCAAAATGCTGGTTTGTTGAATTCAACACTAATGTAAATAGTTTGAACCACTTTGCCGTTTGCAGAAACGCCTTATCACACTGCAACAAAGCATCTTATCACACTTTTAACAATATTACCTGAACAAAAAACAACAAAGATGCACTTTTGTGAAAAAGAACTCGTTTACATTGTTTGTATAGTCTTGATCCGTGCAGAAAAACAATGGAAAGCGTTTTAACTGCTTTCTAAGCAGTGGAAACGTCTTTTCAAAGTGAAAGAGACGCAAAGGAAGGCTAATGAACCCACTACATCAATGTTGATGTTTAAGTGTTGATCCGTTGTTCAAAACAATATAGTAATGTGAATAAAGTCAGGTTTGAGACTATGTAGATGTTTTATGTCAAAATGCTGGTTTGTTGAATTCAACACTAATGTAAAGAGTTTGAACCACTTTGCCGTTTGCAGAAACGCTTTATCACACTGCAACAAAGCATCTTTTCACACTTTTAACAATATTACCAGAACAAAAAACAACAAGAATGCACTGTTGTGAAAAAAAACTCGTTTACATTGTTTAGATAGTCTTGATCCGTGCAGAAAAACAATTGAAAGCGTTTTAACTGCTTTCTAAGCAGTGGAAACGTCTTTTCAAAGTGAAAGAGACGCAAAGGAAGACTAATGAACCCACTACATCAATGTTGCTTTAAACATGTTTAAGTGTTGATCCGTTGTTCAAAACAATATAGTAATGTGAATAAAGTCAGGTTTGAGACTATATAGTGGTTTTAAGTTAAAGTGCTGGTTTGTTGAATTGAACACTAATGTAAGGAGTTTGAACCACTTTGTCGTTTGCAGAAACGCCTTATCACACTGCAACAAAGCATCTTATCACCCTTTTAACAATATTACCAGAACAAAAAACTACAAGAATGCACTGTTGTGAAAAAAAACTCGTTTACATTTTTTAGATAGTTTGATCCATGTAGAAAAACAATTGACAGCGTTTTAACTGCTTTCTAAGCAGTGGAAACGTCTTTTCAAAGTGAAAGAGACGCAAAGGAAGACTCATGAATCAATGTTGCTTTAAACATGTTTAAGTGTTGATCCGTTGTTGAAAACAGTATAGTAATGTGAATAAAGTCAGGTTTGAGACTATATAGATGTTTTATGTCAAAATGCTAGTTTGTTAAATTTAACACTAATGTAACGTGTTTGAACAACTTTGTCGTTTGCAGAAACGCCTTATCACACTGCAGCAACGCATCTTATCACCCTTTAAAAAATATTACCAGAACAGAAAACAACAAAGATGCACTTTTGTGAAAAAGAACTCGTTTACATTGTTTATATAGTCTTGATCCGTGCAGAAAAACAATGGAAAGCGTTTTAACTGCTTTCTAAGCAGTGGAAACGTCTTTTCAAAGTGAAAGAGACGCAAAGGAAGACTAATGAACCCACTACATCAATGTTGCTTTAAACATGTTTAAGTGTTGATCCGTTGTTCAAAACAATATAGTAATGTGAATAAAGTCAGATTTGAGACTATTTAGTGGTTTTAAGTCAAAATGCTGGTTTGTTGAATTTAACACTAATGTAAAGAGTTTGAACCACTTTGACGTTTACAGAAACGCCTTATCACACTGCAACAAAGCATCTTATCACCCTTTAAACAATATTACCAGAACAGAAAACAACAAAGATGCACTTCTGTGAAAAAGAACTCGTTTACATTGTTTATATAGTCTTGATCCGTGCAGAAAAACAATGGAAAGCGTTTTAACTGCTTTCTAAGCAGTGGAAACGTCTTTTCAAAGTGAAAGAGACACAAAGGAAGACTAATGAACCCACTACATCAATGTTGATGTTTAAGTGTTGATCCGTTGTTCAAAACAATATAGTAATGTGAATAAAGTCAGGTTTGCGACTATATAGATGTTTTATGTCAAAATGCTGGTTTGTTGAATTCAACACTAATGTAAAGAGTTTGAACCACTTTGTCGTTTGCAGAAACGCCTTATCACACTGCAACAAAGCATCTTATCACACTTTTAACAATATTACCTGAACAAAAAACAACAAAGATGCACTTTTGTGAAAAAGAACTCGTTTACAATTTTTGTATAGTCTTGATCCGTGCAGAAAAACAATGGAAAGCGTTTTAACTGCTTTCTAAGCAGTGGAAACGTCTTTTCAAAGTGAAAGAGACGCAAAGGAAGACTAATGAACCCACTACATCAATGTTGCTTTAAACATGTTTAAGTGTTGATCCGTTGTTCACAACAATATAGTAATGTGAATAAAGTCAGGTTTGAGACTATATAGATGTTTTATGTCAAAATGCTGGTTTGTTGAATTCAACAAATTCAACCTAATGTAAGGTGTTTGAACAACTTTGTCGTTTGCAGAAACGCCTTATCACACTGCAACAAAGCATCTTATCACCCTTTTAACAATATTACCAGAACAAAAAACAACAAAGATGCACTTTTGTGAAAAAGAACTCGTTTACATTGTTTGTATAGTCTTGATCCGTGCAGAAAAACAATTGAAAGCGTTTTAACTGCTTTCTGAGCAGTGGAAACGTCTTTTCAAAGTCAAAGAGACGCAAAGGAAGTCTAATGAACCAACTACATCAATGTTGCTTTAAACATGTTTAAGTGTTGATCCGTTGTTGAAAACAGTATAGTAATGTGAATAAAGTCAGGTGTGAGACTATATAGATGTTTTATGTCAAAATGCTGGTTTGTTGAATTCAACACTAATGTAAAGAGTTTAAAACACTTTGCCGTTTGCAGAAACGCTTTATCACACTGCAACAAAGCATCTTTTCACACTTTTAACAATATTACCTGAACAAAAAACAACAAAGATGCACTTTTGTGAAAAAGAACTCGTTTACATTGTTTAGATAGTCTTGATCCGTGCAGAAAAACAATGGAAAGCGTTTTAACTGCTTTCTAAGCAGTGGAAACGTCTTTTCAAAGTGAAAGAGACACAAAGGAAGACTAATGAACCCACTACATCAATGTTGATGTTTAAGTGTTGATCCGTTGTTCAAAACAATATAGTAATGTGAATAAAGTCAGGTTTGAGACTATATAGATGTTTTATGTCAAAATGCTGGTTTGTTGAATTCAACACTAATGTAAATAGTTTGAACCACTTTGCCGTTTGCAGAAACGCCTTATCACACTGCAACAAAGCATCTTATCACACTTTTAACAATATTACCTGAACAAAAAACAACAAAGATGCACTTTTGTGAAAAAGAACTCGTTTACATTGTTTGTATAGTCTTGATCCGTGCAGAAAAACAATGGAAAGCGTTTTAACTGCTTTCTAAGCAGTGGAAACGTCTTTTCAAAGTGAAAGAGACGCAAAGGAAGGCTAATGAACCCACTACATCAATGTTGATGTTTAAGTGTTGATCCGTTGTTCAAAACAATATAGTAATGTGAATAAAGTCAGGTTTGAGACTATGTAGATGTTTTATGTCAAAATGCTGGTTTGTTGAATTCAACACTAATGTAAAGAGTTTGAACCACTTTGCCGTTTGCAGAAACGCTTTATCACACTGCAACAAAGCATCTTTTCACACTTTTAACAATATTACCAGAACAAAAAACAACAAGAATGCACTGTTGTGAAAAAAAACTCGTTTACATTGTTTAGATAGTCTTGATCCGTGCAGAAAAACAATTGAAAGCGTTTTAACTGCTTTCTAAGCAGTGGAAACGTCTTTTCAAAGTGAAAGAGACGCAAAGGAAGACTAATGAACCCACTACATCAATGTTGCTTTAAACATGTTTAAGTGTTGATCCGTTGTTCAAAACAATATAGTAATGTGAATAAAGTCAGGTTTGAGACTATATAGTGGTTTTAAGTTAAAGTGCTGGTTTGTTGAATTGAACACTAATGTAAGGAGTTTGAACCACTTTGTCGTTTGCAGAAACGCCTTATCACACTGCAACAAAGCATCTTATCACCCTTTTAACAATATTACCAGAACAAAAAACTACAAGAATGCACTGTTGTGAAAAAAAACTCGTTTACATTTTTTAGATAGTTTGATCCATGTAGAAAAACAATTGACAGCGTTTTAACTGCTTTCTAAGCAGTGGAAACGTCTTTTCAAAGTGAAAGAGACGCAAAGGAAGACTCATGAATCAATGTTGCTTTAAACATGTTTAAGTGTTGATCCGTTGTTGAAAACAGTATAGTAATGTGAATAAAGTCAGGTTTGAGACTATATAGATGTTTTATGTCAAAATGCTAGTTTGTTAAATTTAACACTAATGTAACGTGTTTGAACAACTTTGTCGTTTGCAGAAACGCCTTATCACACTGCAGCAACGCATCTTATCACCCTTTAAAAAATATTACCAGAACAGAAAACAACAAAGATGCACTTTTGTGAAAAAGAACTCGTTTACATTGTTTATATAGTCTTGATCCGTGCAGAAAAACAATGGAAAGCGTTTTAACTGCTTTCTAAGCAGTGGAAACGTCTTTTCAAAGTGAAAGAGACGCAAAGGAAGACTAATGAACCCACTACATCAATGTTGCTTTAAACATGTTTAAGTGTTGATCCGTTGTTCAAAACAATATAGTAATGTGAATAAAGTCAGATTTGAGACTATTTAGTGGTTTTAAGTCAAAATGCTGGTTTGTTGAATTTAACACTAATGTAAAGAGTTTGAACCACTTTGACGTTTACAGAAACGCCTTATCACACTGCAACAAAGCATCTTATCACCCTTTAAACAATATTACCAGAACAGAAAACAACAAAGATGCACTTCTGTGAAAAAGAACTCGTTTACATTGTTTATATAGTCTTGATCCGTGCAGAAAAACAATGGAAAGCGTTTTAACTGCTTTCTAAGCAGTGGAAACGTCTTTTCAAAGTGAAAGAGACACAAAGGAAGACTAATGAACCCACTACATCAATGTTGATGTTTAAGTGTTGATCCGTTGTTCAAAACAATATAGTAATGTGAATAAAGTCAGGTTTGCGACTATATAGATGTTTTATGTCAAAATGCTGGTTTGTTGAATTCAACACTAATGTAAAGAGTTTGAACCACTTTGAAAAATATTAACAGAACAGAAAACAACAAAGATGCACTTTTGTGAAAAAGAACTCGTTTACATTGTTTGTATAGTCTTGATCCGTGCAGAAAAACAATGGAAAGCGTTTTAACTGCTTTCTAAGCAGTGCAAACGTCTTTTCAAAGTGAAAGAGACACAAAGGAAGACTAATGAACCCACTACATCAATGTTGATGTTTAAGTGTTGATCCGTTGTTCAAAACAATATAGTAATGTGAATAAAGTCAGGTTTGAGACTATATAGATGTTTTATGTCAAAATGCTGGTTTGTTGAATTCAACACTAATGTAAAGAGTTTGAACCACTTTGCCGTTTGCAGAAACGCTTTATCACACTGCAACAAAGCATCTTATCACACTTTTAACAATATTACCTGAACAAAAAACAACAAAGATGCACTTTTGTGAAAAAGAACTCGTTTACATTGTTTGTATAGTCTTGATCCGTGCAGAAAAACAATGGAAAGCGTTTTAACTGCTTTCTAAGCAGTGGAAACGTCTTTTCAAAGTGAAAGAGACGCAAAGGAAGACTCATGAACCCACTACATCAATGTTGCTTTAAACATGTTTAAGTGTTGATCCGTTGTTCACAACAATATAGTAATGTGAATAAAGTCAGGTTTGAGACTATATAGATGTTTTATGTCAAAATGCTGGTTTGTTGAATTCAACAAATTCAATCTAATGTAAGGTGTTTGAACAACTTTGTCGTTTGCAGAAACGCCTTATCACACTGCAACAAAGCATCTTATCACCCTTTTAACAATATTACCAGAACAAAAAACTACAAGAATGCACTGTTGTGAAAAAAAACTCGTTTACATTTTTTAGATAGTTTGATCCATGTAGAAAAACAATTGACAGCGTTTTAACTGCTTTCTAAGCAGTGGAAACGTCTTTTCAAAGTGAAAGAGACGCAAAGGAAGACTCATGAACCCACTACATCAATGTTGCTTTAAACATGTTTAAGTGTTGATCCGTTGTTGAAAACAGTATAGTAATGTGAATAAAGTCAGGTTTGAGACTATATAGATGTTTTATGTCAAAATGCTAGTTTGTTAAATTTAACACTAATGTAACGTGTTTGAACAACTTTGTCGTTTGCAGAAACGCCTTATCACACTGCAGCAACGCATCTTATCACCCTTTAAAAAATATTACCAGAACAGAAAACAACAAAGATGCACTTTTGTGAAAAAGAACTCGTTTACATTGTTTATATAGTCTTGATCCGTGCAGAAAAACAATGGAAAGCGTTTTAACTGCTTTCTAAGCAGTGGAAACGTCTTTTCAAAGTGAAAGAGACGCAAAGGAAGACTAATGAACCCACTACATCAATGTTGCTTTAAACATGTTTAAGTGTTGATCCGTTGTTCAAAACAATATAGTAATGTGAATAAAGTCAGATTTGAGACTATTTAGTGGTTTTAAGTCAAAATGCTGGTTTGTTGAATTTAACACTAATGTAAAGAGTTTGAACCACTTTGACGTTTACAGAAACGCCTTATCACACTGCAACAAAGCATCTTATCACCCTTTAAACAATATTACCAGAACAGAAAACAACAAAGATGCACTTCTGTGAAAAAGAACTCGTTTACATTGTTTATATAGTCTTGATCCGTGCAGAAAAACAATGGAAAGCGTTTTAACTGCTTTCTAAGCAGTGGAAACGTCTTTTCAAAGTGAAAGAGACACAAAGGAAGACTAATGAACCCACTACATCAATGTTGATGTTTAAGTGTTGATCCGTTGTTCAAAACAATATAGTAATGTGAATAAAGTCAGGTTTGCGACTATATAGATGTTTTATGTCAAAATGCTGGTTTGTTGAATTCAACACTAATGTAAAGAGTTTGAACCACTTTGCCGTTTGCAGAAACGCTTTATCACACTGCAACAAAACATCTTATCACACTTTTAACAATATTACCAGAACAAAAAACAACAAAGATGCACTTTTGTGAAAAAGAACTCGTTTACATTGTTTGTATAGTCTTGATCCGTGCAGAAAAACAATGGAAAGCGTTTTAACTGCTTTCTAAGCAGTGGAAACGTCTTTTCAAAGTGAAAGAGACGCAAAGGAAGACTAATGAACCCACTACATCAATGTTGCTTTAAACATGTTTAAGTGTTGATCCGTTGTTCAAAACAATATAGTAATGTGAATAAAGTCAGGTTTGAGACTATATAGTGGTTTTAAGTTAAAGTGCTGGTTTGTTGAATTGAACACTAATGTAAGGAGTTTGAACCACTTTGTCGTTTGCAGAAACGCCTTATCACACTGCAACAAAGCATCTTATCACCCTTTTAACAATATTACCAGAACAAAAAACTACAAGAATGCACTGTTGTGAAAAAAAACTCGTTTACATTTTTTAGATAGTTTGATCCATGTAGAAAAACAATTGACAGCGTTTTAACTGCTTTCTAAGCAGTGGAAACGTCTTTTCAAAGTGAAAGAGACGCAAAGGAAGACTCATGAATCAATGTTGCTTTAAACATGTTTAAGTGTTGATCCGTTGTTGAAAACAGTATAGTAATGTGAATAAAGTCAGGTTTGAGACTATATAGATGTTTTATGTCAAAATGCTGGTTTGTTGAATTCAACAAATTCAACCTAATGTAAGGTGTTTGAACAACTTGGTCGTTTGCAGAAAAGCCTTATCACACTGCAACAAAGCATCTTATCACCCTTTTAACAATATTACCAGAACAAAAAACAACAAAGATGCACTTTTGTGAAAAAGAACTCGTTTACATTGTTTGTATAGTCTTGATCTGTGCAGAAAAACAATTGAAAGCGTTTTAACTGCTTTCTAAGCAGTGGAAACGTCTTTTCAAAGTGAAAGAGACGCAAAGGAAGACTAATGAACCCACTACATCAGTGTTGCTTTAAACATGTTTAAGTGTTGATCCGTTGTTCAAAACAATATAGTAATGTGAATAAAGTCAGGATTGAGACTATATAGTGGTTTTAAGTTAAAATGCTGGTTTGTTGAATTGAACACTAATGTAAAGAGTTTGAACCACTTTGTCGTTTGCAGAAACGCCTTATCACACTGCAACAAAGCATCTTATCACCCTTTTAACAATACTACCAGAACAAAAAACTACAAGAATGCACTGTTGTAAAAAAAACTCCTTTACATTGTTTAGATAGTTTGATCCATGTAGAAAAACAATTGAAAGCGTTTTAACTGCTTTCTAAGCAGTGGAAACGTCTTTTCAAAGTGAAAGAGACACAAAGGAAGACTAATGAACCCACTACATCAATGTTGCTTTAAACATGTTTAAGTGTTGATCCGTTGTTGAAAACAGTATAGTAATGTGAATAAAGTCAGGTTTGAGACTATATAGATGTTTTATGTCAAAATGCTGGTTTGTTGAATTCAACACTAATGTAAAGAGTTTGAACCACTTTGCCGTTTGCAGAAACGCTTTATCACACTGCAACAAAACATCTTATCACACTTTTAACAATATTACCAGAACAAAAAACAACAAAGATGCACTTTTGTGAAAAAGAACTCGTTTACATTGTTTGTATAGTCTTGATCCGTGCAGAAAAACAATGGAAAGCGTTTTAACTGCTTTCTAAGCAGTGGAAACGTCTTTTCAAAGTGAAAGAGACGCAAAGGAAGACTAATGAACCCACTACATCAATGTTGCTTTAAACATGTTTAAGTGTTGATCCGTTGTTCAAAACAATATAGTAATGTGAATAAAGTCAGATTTGAGACTATTTAGTGGTTTTAAGTCAAAATGCTGGTTTGTTGAATTGAAGACTAATGTAAAGAGTTTGAACCACTTTGCCGTTTACAGAAACGCCTTATCACACTGCAACAAAGCATCTTATCACCCTTTAAACAATATTACCAGAACAAAAAAACTACAAGAATGCACTGTTGTGAAAAAAAACTCGTTTACATTGTTTAGATAGTCTTGATCCGTGCAGAAAAAGAGTGGAAAGCGTTTTAACTGCTTTCTATGCAGTGGAAACGTCTTTTCAAAGTGAAAGAGACGCAAAGGAAGACTCATGAACCCACTACATCAATGTTGCTTTAAACATGTTTAAGTGTTGATCCGTTGTTGAAAACAGTATAGTAATGTGAATAAAGTCAGGTTTGAGACTATATAGATGTTTTATGTCAAAATGCTGGTTTGTTGAATTCAACACTAATGTAAAGAGTTTGAACCACTTTGCCGTTTGCAGAAACGCTTTATCACACTGCAACAAAGCATCTTATCACACTTTTAACAATATTACCTGAACAAAAAACAACAAAGATGCACTTTTGTGAAAAAGAACTCGTTTACATTGTTTGTATAGTCTTGATCCGTGCAGAAAAACAATGGAAAGCGTTTTAACTGCTTTCTAAGCAGTGGAAACGTCTTTTCAAAGTGAAAGAGACACAAAGGAAGGCTAATGAACCCACTACATCAATGTTGATGTTTAAGTGTTGATCCGTTGTTCAAAACAATATAGTAATGTGAATAAAGTCAGGTTTGAGACTATATAGATGTTTTATGTCAAAATGCTGGTTTGCTGAATTCAACACTAATGTAAAGAGTTTGAACCACTTTGCCTTTGCAGAAACGCTTTATCACACTGCAACAAAGCATCTTATCACCCTTTTAACAATATTACCTGAACAAAAAACAACAAAGATGCACTTTTGTGAAAAAGAACTCGTTTACATTGTTTGTATAGTCTTGATCCGTGCAGAAAAACAATGGAAAGCGTTTTAACTGCTTTCTAAGCAGTGGAAACGTCTTTTCAAAGTGAAAGAGACGCAAAGGAAGACTAATGAACCCACTACATCAATGTTGCTTTAAACATGTTTAAGTGTTGATCCGTTGTTCAAAACAATATAGTAATGTGAATAAAGTCAGGTTTGAGACTATATAGTGGTTTTAAGTTAAAATGCTGGTTTGTTGAATTGAACACTAATGTAACGTGTTTGAATAACTTTGTCGTTTGCAGAAACGCCTTATCACCCTGCAACAAAGCATCTTATCACCCTTTAAACAATATTACCAGATCAAAAAACAACAAAGATGCAGTTTTGTGAAAAAGAACTCGTTTACATTGTTTGTATAGTCTTGATCCGTGCAGAAAAACAATGGAAAGCGTTTTAACTGCTTTCTAAGCAGTGGAAACGTCTTTTCAAAGTGAAAGAGACGCAAAGGAAGACTAATGAACCCACTACATCAATGTTGCTTTAAACATGTTTAAGTGTTGATCCGTTGTTCACAACAATATAGTAATGTGAATAAAGTCAGGTTTGAGACTATATAGATGTTTTATGTCAAAATGCTGGTTTGTTGAATTCAACAAATTCAACCTAATGTAAGGTGTTTGAACAACTTGGTCGTTTGCAGAAAAGCCTTATCACACTGCAACAAAGCATCTTATCACCCTTTTAACAATATTACCAGAACAAAAAACAACAAAGATGCACTTTTGTGAAAAAGAACTCGTTTACATTGTTTGTATAGTCTTGATCTGTGCAGAAAAACAATTGAAAGCGTTTTAACTGCTTTCTAAGCAGTGGAAACGTCTTTTCAAAGTGAAAGAGACGCAAAGGAAGACTAATGAACCCACTACATCAGTGTTGCTTTAAACATGTTTAAGTGTTGATCCGTTGTTCAAAACAATATAGTAATGTGAATAAAGTCAGGATTGAGACTATATAGTGGTTTTAAGTTAAAATGCTGGTTTGTTGAATTGAACACTAATGTAAAGAGTTTGAACCACTTTGTCGTTTGCAGAAACGCCTTATCACACTGCAACAAAGCATCTTATCACCCTTTTAACAATACTACCAGAACAAAAAACTACAAGAATGCACTGTTGTAAAAAAAACTCCTTTACATTGTTTAGATAGTTTGATCCATGTAGAAAAACAATTGAAAGCGTTTTAACTGCTTTCTAAGCAGTGGAAACGTCTTTTCAAAGTGAAAGAGACACAAAGGAAGACTAATGAACCCACTACATCAATGTTGCTTTAAACATGTTTAAGTGTTGATCCGTTGTTGAAAACAGTATAGTAATGTGAATAAAGTCAGGTTTGAGACTATATAGATGTTTTATGTCAAAATGCTGGTTTGTTGAATTCAACACTAATGTAAAGAGTTTGAACCACTTTGCCGTTTGCAGAAACGCTTTATCACACTGCAACAAAGCATCTTATCACACTTTTAACAATATTACCTGAACAAAAAACAACAAAGATGCACTTTTGTGAAAAAGAACTCGTTTACATTGTTTGTATAGTCTTGATCCGTGCAGAAAAACAATGGAAAGCGTTTTAACTGCTTTCTAAGCAGTGGAAACGTCTTTTCAAAGTGAAAGAGACACAAAGGAAGGCTAATGAACCCACTACATCAATGTTGATGTTTAAGTGTTGATCCGTTGTTCAAAACAATATAGTAATGTGAATAAAGTCAGGTTTGAGACTATATAGATGTTTTATGTCAAAATGCTGGTTTGTTGAATTCAACAAATGTGTAACGTGTTTGAATAACTTTGTCGTTTGCAGAAACGCCTTATCACCCTGCAACAAAGCATCTTATCACCCTTTAAACAATATTACCAGATCAAAAAACAACAAAGATGCAGTTTTGTGAAAAAGAACTCGTTTACATTGTTTGTATAGTCTTGATCCGTGCAGAAAAACAATGGAAAGCGTTTTAACTGCTTTCTAAGCAGTGGAAACGTCTTTTCAAAGTGAAAGAGACGCAAAGGAAGACTAATGAACCCACTACATCAATGTTGCTTTAAACATGTTTAAGTGTTGATCCGTTGTTCACAACAATATAGTAATGTGAATAAAGTCAGGTTTGAGACTATATAGATGTTTTATGTCAAAATGCTGGTTTGTTGAATTCAACAAATTCAACCTAATGTAAGGTGTTTGAACAACTTGGTCGTTTGCAGAAAAGCCTTATCACACTGCAACAAAGCATCTTATCACCCTTTTAACAATATTACCAGAACAAAAAACAACAAAGATGCACTTTTGTGAAAAAGAACTCGTTTACATTGTTTGTATAGTCTTGATCTGTGCAGAAAAACAATTGAAAGCGTTTTAACTGCTTTCTAAGCAGTGGAAACGTCTTTTCAAAGTGAAAGAGACGCAAAGGAAGACTAATGAACCCACTACATCAGTGTTGCTTTAAACATGTTTAAGTGTTGATCCGTTGTTCAAAACAATATAGTAATGTGAATAAAGTCAGGATTGAGACTATATAGTGGTTTTAAGTTAAAATGCTGGTTTGTTGAATTGAACACTAATGTAAAGAGTTTGAACCACTTTGTCGTTTGCAGAAACGCCTTATCACACTGCAACAAAGCATCTTATCACCCTTTTAACAATACTACCAGAACAAAAAACTACAAGAATGCACTGTTGTAAAAAAAACTCCTTTACATTGTTTAGATAGTTTGATCCATGTAGAAAAACAATTGAAAGCGTTTTAACTGCTTTCTAAGCAGTGGAAACGTCTTTTCAAAGTGAAAGAGACACAAAGGAAGACTAATGAACCCACTACATCAATGTTGCTTTAAACATGTTTAAGTGTTGATCCGTTGTTGAAAACAGTATAGTAATGTGAATAAAGTCAGGTTTGAGACTATATAGATGTTTTATGTCAAAATGCTGGTTTGTTGAATTCAACACTAATGTAAAGAGTTTGAACCACTTTGCCGTTTGCAGAAACGCTTTATCACACTGCAACAAAGCATCTTATCACACTTTTAACAATATTACCAGAACAAAAAACAACAAAGATGCACTTTTGTGAAAAAGAACTCGTTTACATTGTTTGTATAGTCTTGATCCGTGCAGAAAAACAATGGAAAGCGTTTTAACTGCTTTCTAAGCAGTGGAAACGTCTTTTCAAAGTGAAAGAGAAACAAAGGAAGGCTGATGAACCCACTACATCAATGTTGATGTTTAAGTGTTGATCCGTTGTTCAAAACAATATAGTAATGTGAATAAAGTCAGGTTTGAGACTATATAGATGTTTTATGTCAAAATGCTGGTTTGTTGAATTCAACAAATTCAACCTAATGTAAGGTGTTTGAACAACTTGGTCGTTTGCAGAAAAGCCTTATCACACTGCAACAAAGCATCTTATCACCCTTTTAACAATATTACCAGAACAAAAAACAACAAAGATGCACTTTTGTGAAAAAGAACTCGTTTACATTGTTTGTATAGTCTTGATCTGTGCAGAAAAACAATTGAAAGCGTTTTAACTGCTTTCTAAGCAGTGGAAACGTCTTTTCAAAGTGAAAGAGACGCAAAGGAAGACTAATGAACCCACTACATCAATGTTGCTTTAAACATGTTTAAGTGTTGATCCGTTGTTCAAAACAATATAGTAATGTGAATAAAGTCAGGTTTGAGACTATATAGTGGTTTTAAGTTAAAATGCTGGTTTGTTGAATTGAACACTAATGTAACGTGTTTGAACCACTTTGTCGTTTGCAGAAACGCCTTATCACCCTGCAACAAAGCATCTTATCACCCTTTAAACAATATTACCAGATCAAAAAACAACAAAGATGCAGTTTTGTGAAAAAGAACTCGTTTACATTGTTTGTATAGTCTTGATCCGTGCAGAAAAACAATGGAAAGCGTTTTAACTGCTTTCTAAGCAGTGGAAACGTCTTTTCAAAGTGAAAGAGACGCAAAGGAAGACTAATGAACCCACTACATCAATGTTGCTTTAAACATGTTTAAGTGTTGATCCCTTGTTGAAAACAGTATAGTAATGCGAATAAAGTCAGGTTTGAGACTATATAGATGTTTTATGTCAAAATGCTGGTTTGTTGAATTCAACACTAATGTAAAGAGTTTGAACCACTTTGCCGTTTGCAGAAACGCCTTATCACACTGCAACAAAGCATCTTATCACCCTTTTAACAATACTACCAGAACAAAAAACTACAAGAATGCACTGTTGTAAAAAAAACTCCTTTACATTGTTTAGATAGTTTGATCCATGTAGAAAAACAATTGACAGCGTTTTAACTGCTTTCTAAGCAGTGGAAACGTCTTTTCAAAGTGAAAGAGACACAAAGGAAGACTAATGAACCCACTACATCAATGTTGCTTTAAAGATGTTTAAGTGTTGATCCGTTGTTGAAAACAGTATAGTAATGTGAATAAAGTCAGGTTTGAGACTATATAGATGTTTTATGTCAAAATGCTGGTTTGTTGAATTCAACACTAATGTAAAGAGTTTGAACCACTTTGCCGTTTGCAGAAACGCTTTATCACACTGCAACAAAGCATCTTATCACACTTTTAACAATATTACCTGAACAAAAAACAACAAAGATGCACTTTTGTGAAAAAGAACTCGTTTACATTGTTTGTATAGTCTTGATCCGTGCAGAAAAACAATGGAAAGCGTTTTAACTGCTTTCTAAGCAGTGGAAACGTCTTTTCAAAGTGAAAGAGACGCAAAGGAAGACTAATGAACCCACTACATCAATGTTGCTTTAAACATGTTTAAGTGTTGATCCGTTGTTCACAACAATATAGTAATGTGAATAAAGTCAGGTTTGAGACTATATAGATGTTTTATGTCAAAATGCTGGTTTGTTGAATTCAACACTAATGTAAAGAGTTTGAACCACTTTGCCTTTGCAGAAACGCTTTATCACACTGCAACAAAGCATCTTATCACACATTTAACAATATTACCTGAACAAAAAACAACAAAGATGCACTTTTGTGAAAAAGAACTCGTTTACATTGTTTGTATAGTCTTGATCCGTGCAGAAAAACAATGGAAAGCGTTTTAACTGCTTTCTAAGCAGTGGAAACGTCTTTTCAAAGTGAAAGAGACGCAAAGGAAGACTAATGAACCCACTACATCAATGTTGCTTTAAACATGTTTAAGTGTTGATCCGTTGTTCACAACAATATAGTAATGTGCATAAAGTCAGGTTTGAGACTATATAGATGATTTATGTCAAAATGCTGGTTTGTTGAATTCAACAAATTCAACCTAATGTAAGGTGTTTGAACAACTTGGTCGTTTGCAGAAAAGCCTTATCACACTGCAACAAAGCATCTTATCACCCTTTTAACAATATTACCAGAACAAAAAACAACAAAGATGCACTTTTGTGAAAAAGAACTCGTTTACATTGTTTGTATAGTCTTGATCTGTGCAGAAAAACAATTGAAAGCGTTTTAACTGCTTTCTAAGCAGTGGAAACGTCTTTTCAAAGTGAAAGAGACAAAAAGGAAGACTAATGAACCCACTACATCAATGTTGCTTTAAACATGTTTAAGTGTTGATCCGTTGTTCAAAACAATATAGTAATGTGAATAAAGTCAGGATTGAGACTATATAGTGGTTTTAAGTTAAAATGCTGGTTTGTTGAATTGAACACTAATGTAAAGAGTTTGAACCACTTTGTCGTTTGCAGAAACGCCTTATCACACTGCAACAAAGCATCTTATCACCCTTTTAACAATACTACCAGAACAAAAAACTACAAGAATGCACTGTTGTAAAAAAAACTCGTTTACATTGTTTAGATAGTTTGATCCATGTAGAAAAACAATTGAAAGCGTTTTAACTGCTTTCTAAGCAGTGGAAACGTCTTTTCAAAGTGAAAGAGACACAAAGGAAGACTAATGAACCCACTACATCAATGTTGATGTTTAAGTGTTGATCCGTTGTTCAAAACAATATTGTAATGTGAATAAAGTCAGGTTTGAGACTATATAGATGTTTTATGTCAAAATGCTGGTTTGTTAAATTTAACACTAATGTAACGTGTTTGAACAACTTTGTCGTTTGCAGAAACGCCTTATCACACTGCAACAAAGCATCTTATCACACTTTTAACAATATTACCTGAACAAAAAACAACAAAGATGCACTTTTGTGAAAAAGAACTCGTTTACATTGTTTGTATAGTCTTGATCCGTGCAGAAAAACAATGGAAAGCGTTTTAACTGCTTTCTAAGCAGTGGAAACGTCTTTTCAAAGTGAAAGAGAAACAAAGGAAGGCTGATGAACCCACTACATCAATGTTGATGTTTAAGTGTTGATCCGTTGTTCAAAACAATATAGTAATGTGAATAAAGTCAGGTTTGAGACTATATAGATGTTTTATGTCAAAATGCTGGTTTGTTGAATTCAACAAATTCAACCTAATGTAAGGTGTTTGAACAACTTGGTCGTTTGCAGAAAAGCCTTATCACACTGCAACAAAGCATCTTATCACCCTTTTAACAATATTACCAGAACAAAAAACAACAAAGATGCACTTTTGTGAAAAAGAACTCGTTTACATTGTTTGTATAGTCTTGATCTGTGCAGAAAAACAATTGAAAGCGTTTTAACTGCTTTCTAAGCAGTGGAAACGTCTTTTCAAAGTGAAAGAGACGCAAAGGAAGACTAATGAACCCACTACATCAATGTTGCTTTAAACATGTTTAAGTGTTGATCCGTTGTTCAAAACAATATAGTAATGTGAATAAAGTCAGGATTGAGACTATATAGTGGTTTTAAGTTAAAATGCTGGTTTGTTGAATTGAACACTAATGTAAAGAGTTTGAACCACTTTGTCGTTTGCAGAAACGCCTTATCACACTGCAACAAAGCATCTTATCACCCTTTTAACAATACTACCAGAACAAAAAACTACAAGAATGCACTGTTGTAAAAAAAACTCGTTTACATTGTTTAGATAGTTTGATCCATGTAGAAAAACAATTGAAAGCGTTTTAACTGCTTTCTAAGCAGTGGAAACGTCTTTTCAAAGTGAAAGAGACGCAAAGGAAGACTAATGAACCCACTACATCAATGTTGATGTTTAAGTGTTGATCCGTTGTTCAAAACAATATTGTAATGTGAATAAAGTCAGGTTTGAGACTATATAGATGTTTTATGTCAAAATGCTGGTTTGTTAAATTTAACACTAATGTAACGTGTTTGAACAACTTTGTCGTTTGCAGAAACGCCTTATCACACTGCAACAAAGCATCTTATCACACTTTTAACAATATTACCTGAACAAAAAACAACAAAGATGCACTTTTGTGAAAAAGAACTCGTTTACATTGTTTGTATAGTCTTGATCCGTGCAGAAATACAATGGAAAGCGTTTTAACTGCTTTCTAAGCAGTGGAAACGTCTTTTCAAAGTGAAAGAGACGCAAAGGAAGACTAATGAACCCACTACATCAATGTTGCTTTAAACATGTTTAAGTGTTGATCCGTTGTTCAAAACAATATAGTAATGTGAATAAAGTCAGGTTTGAGACTATATAGTGGTTTTAAGTTAAAATGCTGGTTTGTTGAATTGAACACTAATGTAACGTGTTTGAACCACTTTGTCGTTTGCAGAAACGCCTTATCACCCTGCAACAAAGCATCTTATCACCCTTTAAACAATATTACCAGATCAAAAAACAACAAAGATGCAGTTTTGTGAAAAAGAACTCGTTTACATTGTTTGTATAGTCTTGATCCGTGCAGAAAAACAATGGAAAGCGTTTTAACTGCTTTCTAAGCAGTGGAAACGTCTTTTCAAAGTGAAAGAGACGCAAAGGAAGACTAATGAACCCACTACATCAATGTTGCTTTAAACATGTTTAAGTGTTGATCCGTTGTTTAAAACAGTATAGTAATGTGAATAAAGTCAGGTTTGAGACTATATAGATGTTTTATGTCAAAATGCTGGTTTGTTGAATTCAACACTAATGTAAAGAGTTTGAACCACTTTGCCGTTTGCAGAAACGCTTTATCACACTGCAACAAAGCATCTTATCACACTTTTAACAATATTACCTGAACAAAAAACAACAAAGATGCACTTTTGTGAAAAAGAACTCGTTTACATTGTTTGTATAGTCTTGATCCGTGCAGAAAAACAATGGAAAGCGTTTTAACTGCTTTCTAAGCAGTGGAAACGTCTTTTCAAAGTGAAAGAGACGCAAAGGAAGACTAATGAACCCACTACATCAATGTTGCTTTAAACATGTTTAAGTGTTGATCCGTTGTTCACAACAATATAGTAATGTGAATAAAGTCAGGTTTGAGACTATATAGATGTTTTATGTCAAAATGCTGGTTTGTTGAATTCAACAAATTCAACCTAATGTAAGGTGTTTGAACAACTTGGTCGTTTGCAGAAAAGCCTTATCACACTGCAACAAAGCATCTTATCACCCTTTTAACAATATTACCAGAACAAAAAACAACAAAGATGCACTTTTGTGAAAAAGAACTCGTTTACATTGTTTGTATAGTCTTGATCTGTGCAGAAAAACAATTGAAAGCGTTTTAACTGCTTTCTAAGCAGTGGAAACGTCTTTTCAAAGTGAAAGAGACGCAAAGGAAGACTAATGAACCCACTACATCAATGTTGCTTTAAACATGTTTAAGTGTTGATCCGTTGTTCAAAACAATATAGTAATGTGAATAAAGTCAGGATTGAGACTATATAGTGGTTTTAAGTTAAAATGCTGGTTTGTTGAATTGAACACTAATGTAACGTGTTTGAACCACTTTGTCGTTTGCAGAAACGCCTTATCACCCTGCAACAAAGCATCTTATCACCCTTTAAACAATATTACCAGATCAAAAAACAACAAAGATGCAGTTTTGTGAAAAAGAACTCGTTTACATTGTTTGTATAGTCTTGATCCGTGCAGAAAAACAATGGAAAGCGTTTTAACTGCTTTCTAAGCAGTGGAAACGTCTTTTCAAAGTGAAAGAGACGCAAAGGAAGACTAATGAACCCACTACATCAATGTTGCTTTAAACATGTTTAAGTGTTGATCCCTTGTTGAAAACAGTATAGTAATGCGAATAAAGTCAGGTTTGAGACTATATAGATGTTTTATGTCAAAATGCTGGTTTGTTGAATTCAACACTAATGTAAAGAGTTTGAACCACTTTGCCGTTTGCAGAAACGCCTTATCACACTGCAACAAAGCATCTTATCACCCTTTTAACAATACTACCAGAACAAAAAACTACAAGAATGCACTGTTGTAAAAAAAACTCCTTTACATTGTTTAGATAGTTTGATCCATGTAGAAAAACAATTGACAGCGTTTTAACTGCTTTCTAAGCAGTGGAAACGTCTTTTCAAAGTGAAAGAGACACAAAGGAAGACTAATGAACCCACTACATCAATGTTGCTTTAAAGATGTTTAAGTGTTGATCCGTTGTTGAAAACAGTATAGTAATGTGAATAAAGTCAGGTTTGAGACTATATAGATGTTTTATGTCAAAATGCTGGTTTGTTGAATTCAACACTAATGTAAAGAGTTTGAACCACTTTGCCGTTTGCAGAAACGCTTTATCACACTGCAACAAAGCATCTTATCACACTTTTAACAATATTACCTGAACAAAAAACAACAAAGATGCACTTTTGTGAAAAAGAACTCGTTTACATTGTTTGTATAGTCTTGATCCGTGCAGAAAAACAATGGAAAGCGTTTTAACTGCTTTCTAAGCAGTGGAAACGTCTTTTCAAAGTGAAAGAGACGCAAAGGAAGACTAATGAACCCACTACATCAATGTTGCTTTAAACATGTTTAAGTGTTGATCCGTTGTTCACAACAATATAGTAATGTGAATAAAGTCAGGTTTGAGACTATATAGATGTTTTATGTCAAAATGCTGGTTTGTTGAATTCAACACTAATGTAAAGAGTTTGAACCACTTTGCCTTTGCAGAAACGCTTTATCACACTGCAACAAAGCATCTTATCACACATTTAACAATATTACCTGAACAAAAAACAACAAAGATGCACTTTTGTGAAAAAGAACTCGTTTACATTGTTTGTATAGTCTTGATCCGTGCAGAAAAACAATGGAAAGCGTTTTAACTGCTTTCTAAGCAGTGGAAACGTCTTTTCAAAGTGAAAGAGACGCAAAGGAAGACTAATGAACCCACTACATCAATGTTGCTTTAAACATGTTTAAGTGTTGATCCGTTGTTCACAACAATATAGTAATGTGAATAAAGTCAGGTTTGAGACTATATAGATGTTTTATGTCAAAATGCTGGTTTGTTGAATTCAACAAATTCAACCTAATGTAAGGTGTTTGAACAACTTGGTCGTTTGCAGAAAAGCCTTATCACACTGCAACAAAGCATCTTATCACCCTTTTAACAATATTACCAGAACAAAAAACAACAAAGATGCACTTTTGTGAAAAAGAACTCGTTTACATTGTTTGTATAGTCTTGATCTGTGCAGAAAAACAATTGAAAGCGTTTTAACTGCTTTCTAAGCAGTGGAAACGTCTTTTCAAAGTGAAAGAGACAAAAAGGAAGACTAATGAACCCACTACATCAATGTTGCTTTAAACATGTTTAAGTGTTGATCCGTTGTTCAAAACAATATAGTAATGTGAATAAAGTCAGGATTGAGACTATATAGTGGTTTTAAGTTAAAATGCTGGTTTGTTGAATTGAACACTAATGTAAAGAGTTTGAACCACTTTGTCGTTTGCAGAAACGCCTTATCACACTGCAACAAAGCATCTTATCACCCTTTTAACAATACTACCAGAACAAAAAACTACAAGAATGCACTGTTGTAAAAAAAACTCGTTTACATTGTTTAGATAGTTTGATCCATGTAGAAAAACAATTGAAAGCGTTTTAACTGCTTTCTAAGCAGTGGAAACGTCTTTTCAAAGTGAAAGAGACACAAAGGAAGACTAATGAACCCACTACATCAATGTTGATGTTTAAGTGTTGATCCGTTGTTCAAAACAATATTGTAATGTGAATAAAGTCAGGTTTGAGACTATATAGATGTTTTATGTCAAAATGCTGGTTTGTTAAATTTAACACTAATGTAACGTGTTTGAACAACTTTGTCGTTTGCAGAAACGCCTTATCACACTGCAACAAAGCATCTTATCACACTTTTAACAATATTACCTGAACAAAAAACAACAAAGATGCACTTTTGTGAAAAAGAACTCGTTTACATTGTTTGTATAGTCTTGATCCGTGCAGAAATACAATGGAAAGCGTTTTAACTGCTTTCTAAGCAGTGGAAACGTCTTTTCAAAGTGAAAGAGACGCAAAGGAAGACTAATGAACCCACTACATCAATGTTGCTTTAAACATGTTTAAGTGTTGATCCGTTGTTCAAAACAATATAGTAATGTGAATAAAGTCAGGTTTGAGACTATATAGTGGTTTTAAGTTAAAATGCTGGTTTGTTGAATTGAACACTAATGTAACGTGTTTGAACCACTTTGTCGTTTGCAGAAACGCCTTATCACCCTGCAACAAAGCATCTTATCACCCTTTAAACAATATTACCAGATCAAAAAACAACAAAGATGCAGTTTTGTGAAAAAGAACTCGTTTACATTGTTTGTATAGTCTTGATCCGTGCAGAAAAACAATGGAAAGCGTTTTAACTGCTTTCTAAGCAGTGGAAACGTCTTTTCAAAGTGAAAGAGACGCAAAGGAAGACTAATGAACCCACTACATCAATGTTGCTTTAAACATGTTTAAGTGTTGATCCGTTGTTTAAAACAGTATAGTAATGTGAATAAAGTCAGGTTTGAGACTATATAGATGTTTTATGTCAAAATGCTGGTTTGTTGAATTCAACACTAATGTAAAGAGTTTGAACCACTTTGCCGTTTGCAGAAACGCTTTATCACACTGCAACAAAGCATCTTATCACACTTTTAACAATATTACCTGAACAAAAAACAACAAAGATGCACTTTTGTGAAAAAGAACTCGTTTACATTGTTTGTATAGTCTTGATCCGTGCAGAAAAACAATGGAAAGCGTTTTAACTGCTTTCTAAGCAGTGGAAACGTCTTTTCAAAGTGAAAGAGACACAAAGGAAGGCTAATGAACCCACTACATCAATGTTGATGTTTAAGTGTTGATCCGTTGTTCAAAACAATATAGTAATGTGAATAAAGTCAGGTTTGAGACTATATAGATGTTTTATGTCAAAATGCTGGTTTGTTGAATTCAACACTAATGTAAAGAGTTTGAACCACTTTGCCTTTGCAGAAACGCTTTATCACACTGCAACAAAGCATCTTATCACACTTTTAACAATATTACCTGAACAAAAAACAACAAAGATGCACTTTTGTGAAAAAGAACTCGTTTACATTGTTTGTATAGTCTTGATCCGTGCAGAAAAACAATGGAAAGCGTTTTAACTGCTTTCTAAGCAGTGGAAACGTCTTTTCAAAGTGAAAGAGACGCAAAGGAAGACTAATGAACCCACTACATCAATGTTGCTTTAAACATGTTTAAGTGTTGATCCGTTGTTCACAACAATATAGTAATGTGAATAAAGTCAGGTTTGAGACTATATAGATGTTTTATGTCAAAATGCTGGTTTGTTGAATTCAACAAATTCAACCTAATGTAAGGTGTTTGAACAACTTGGTCGTTTGCAGAAAAGCCTTATCACACTGCAACAAAGCATCTTATCACCCTTTTAACAATATAACCAGAACAAAAAACAACAAAGATGCACTTTTGTGAAAAAGAACTCGTTTACATTGTTTGTATAGTCTTGATCCGTGCAGAAATACAATGGAAAGCGTTTTAACTGCTTTCTAAGCAGTGGAAACGTCTTTTCAAAGTGAAAGAGACGCAAAGGAAGACTAATGAACCCAGTACATCAATGTTGCTTTAAACATGTTTAAGTGTTGATCCGTTGTTCAAAACAATATAGTAATGTGAATAAAGTCAGGTTTGAGACTATATAGTGGTTTTAAGTTAAAATGCTGGTTTGTTGAATTGAAGACTAATGTAAAGAGTTTGAACCACTTTGTCGTTTGCAGAAACGCCTTATCACACTGCAACAAAGCATCTTATCACCCTTTTAACAATAATACCAGAACAAAAAACTAAAAGAATGCACTGTTGTGAAAAAAAACTCGTTTACATTGTTTAGATAGTCTTGATCCGTGCAGAAAAACAGTGGAAAGCGTTTTAACTGCTTTCTAAGCAGTGGAAACGTCTTTTCAAAGTGAAAGAGACGCAAAGGAAGACTAATGAACCCACTACATCAATGTTGCTTTAAACATGTTTAAGTGTTGAGCCGTTGTTGAAAACAGTATAGTAATGTGAATAAAGTCAGGTTTGAGACTATATAGATGTTTTATGTCAAAATGCTGGTTTGTTGAATTCAACACTAATGTAAAGAGTTTGAACCACTTTGCCTTTTGCAGAAACGCTTTATCACACTGCAACAAAGCATCTTATCACCCTTTTAACAATAATACCATAACAAAAAACAACAAAGATGCACTTTTGTGAAAAAGAACTCGTTTACATTGTTTGTATAGTCTTGATCCGTGCAGAAAAACAATGGAAAGCGTTTTAACTGCTTTCTAAGCAGTGGAAACGTCTTTTCAAAGTGAAAGAGATGCAAAGGAAGACTAATGAACCCACTACATCAATGTTGCTTTAAACATGTTTAAGTGTTGATCCGTTGTTCAAAACAATATAGTAATGTGAATAAAGTCAGGTTTGAGACTATATAGTGGTTTTAAGTTAAAATGCTGGTTTGTTGAATTGAACACTAATGTAACGTGTTTGAATAACTTTGTCGTTTGCAGAAACGCCTTATCACCCTGCAACAAAGCATCTTATCACCCTTTAAACAATATTACCAGATCAAAAAACAACAAAGATGCAGTTTTGTGAAAAAGAACTCGTTTACATTGTTTGTATAGTCTTGATCCGTGCAGAAAAACAATGGAAAGCGTTTTAACTGCTTTCTAAGCAGTGGAAACGTCTTTTCAAAGTGAAAGAGACACAAAGGAAGACTAATGAACCCACTACATCAATGTTGATGTTTAAGTGTTGATCCGTTGTTCAAAACAATATAGTAATGTGAATAAAGTCAGGTTTGAGACTATATAGATGTTTTATGTCAAAATGCTGGTTTGTTAAATTTAACACTAATGTAACGTGTTTGAACCACTTTGTCGTTTGCAGAAACGCCTTATCACACTGCAACAAAGCATCTTATCACACTTTTAACAATATTACCAGATCAAAAAACAACAAAGATGCAGTTTTGTGAAAAAGAACTCGTTTACATTGTTTGTATAGTCTTGATCCGTGCAGAAAAACAATGGAAAGCGTTTTAACTGCTTTCTAAGCATTGGAAACGTCTTTTCAAAGTGAAAGAGACGCAAAGGAAGACTAATGAACACACTACATCAATGTTGCTTTAAACATGTTTAAGTGTTGATCCGTTGTTGAAAACAGTATAGTAATGTGAATAAAGTCAGGTTTGAGACTATATAGATGTTTTATGTCAAAATGCTGGTTTGTTGAATTCAACAAATTCAACCTAATGTAAGGTGTTTGAACCACTTGGTCGTTTGCAGAAACGCCTTATCACACTGCAACAAAGCATCTTATCACACTTTTAACAATATTACCAGAACAAAAAACAACAAAGATGCACTTTTGTGAAAAAGAACTCGTTTACATTGTTTGTATAGTCTTGATCTGTGCAGAAAAACAATTGAAAGCGTTTTAACTGCTTTCTAAGCAGTGGAAACGTCTTTTCAAAGTGAAAGAGACGCAAAGGAAGACTCATGAACCCACTACATCAATGTTGCTTTAAACATGTTTAAGTGTTGATCCGTTGTTCAAAACAGTATAGTAATGTGAATAAAGTCAGGTTTGAGACTATATAGATGTTTTATGTCAAAATGCTAGTTTGTTAAATTTAACACTAATGTAACGTGTTTGAACAACTTTGTCGTTTGCAGAAACGCCTTATCACACTGCAGCAACGCTTCTTATCACCCTTTAAAAAATATTACCAGAACAGAAAACAACAAAGATGCACTTTTGTGAAAAAGAACTCGTTTACATTGTTTATATAGTCTTGATCCGTGCAGAAAAACAATGGAAAGCGTTTTAACTGCTTTCTAAGCAGTGGAAACGTCTTTTCAAAGTGAAAGAGACGCAAAGGAAGACTAATGAACCCACTACATCAATGTTGATGTTTAAGTGTTGATCCGTTGTTCAAAACAATATAGTAATGTGAATAAAGTCAGGATTGAGACTATATAGTGGTTTTAAGTTAAAATGCTGGTTTGTTGAATTGAACACTAATGTAAAGAGTTTGAAGCACTTTGTCGTTTGCAGAAACGCCTTATCACACTGCAACAAAGCATCTTATCACCCTTTTAACAATATTACCAGAACAAAAAACTACAAGAATGCACTGTTGTAAAAAAAACTCGTTTACATTGTTTAGATAGTTTGATCCATGTAGAAAAACAATTGAAAGCGTTTTAACTGCTTTCTAAGCAGTGGAAACGTCTTTTCAAAGTGAAAGAGACACAAAGGAAGACTAATGAACCCACTACATCAATGTTGATGTTTAAGTGTTGATCCGTTGTTCAAAACAATATAGTAATGTGAATAAAGTCAGGTTTGAGACTATATAGATGTTTTATGTCAAAATGCTGGTTTGTTAAATTTAACACTAATGTAACGTGTTTGAACAACTTTGTCGTTTGCAGAAACGCCTTATCACCCTGCAACAAAGCATCTTATCACCCTTTTAACAATATTACCAGATCAAAAAACAACAAAGATGCAGTTTTGTGAAAAAGAACTCGTTTACATTGTTTGTATAGTCTTGATCCGTGCAGAAAAACAATGGAAAGCGTTTTAACTGCTTTCTAAGCAGTGGAAACGTCTTTTCAAAGTGAAAGAGACGCAAAGGAAGACTAATGAACCCACTACATCAATGTTGCTTTAAACATGTTTAAGTGTTGATCCGTTGTTGAAAACAGTATAGTAATGTGAATAAAGTCAGGTTTGAGACTATATAGATGTTTTATGTCAAAATGCTGGTTTGTTGAATTCAACAAATTCAACCTAATGTAAGGTGTTTGAACCACTTGACCGTTTGCAGAAACGCCTTATCACACTGCAACAAAGCATCTTATCACCCTTTTAACAATATTACCAGAACAAAAAACAACAAAGATGCACTTTTGTGAAAAAGAACTCGTTTACATTGTTTGTATAGTCTTGATCTGTGCAGAAAAACAATTGAAAGCGTTTTAACTGCTTTCTAAGCAGTGGAAACGTCTTTTCAAAGTGAAAGAGACGCAAAGGAAGACTAATGAACCCACTACATCAATGTTGCTTTAAACATGTTTAAGTGTTGATCCGTTGTTCAAAACAATATAGTAATGTGAATAAAGTCAGGTTTGAGACTATATAGTGGTTTTAAGTTAAAATGCTGGTTTGTTGAATTGAACACTAATGTAAAGAGTTTGAACCACTTTGTCGTTTGCAGAAACGCCTTATCACACTGCAACAAAGCATCTTATCACCCTTTTAACAATATTACCAGAACAAAAACTACAAGAATGCACTGTTGTGAAAAAAAAACTCGTTTACATTTTTTAGATAGTTTGATCCATGTAGAAAAACAATGGAAAGCGTTTTAACTGCTTTCTAAGCAGTGGAAACGTCTTTTCAAAGTGAAAGAGACGCAAAGGAAGACTAATGAACCCACTACATCAATGTTGATGTTTAAGTGTTGATCCGTTGTTCAAAACAATATAGTAATGTGAATAAAGTCAGGTTTGAGACTATATAGATGTTTTATGTCAAAATGCTGTTTTGTTAAATTCAACACTAATGTAACGTGTTTGAACCACTTTGCCGTTTACAGAAACGCCTTATCACAATGCAAAAAAGCATCTTATCACCCTTTAAACAATATTACCAGAACAAAAAACAACAAAGATGCACTTTTGTGAAAAAGAACTCATTTACATTTTTTGTATAGTCTTGATCCATGCAGAAAAACAATGGAAAGAGTTTTAACTGCTTTCTAAGCAGTGGAAACGTCTTTTCAAAGTGAAAGAGATGCAAAGGAAGACTAATGAACCCACTACATCAATGTTGCTTTAAACATGTTTAAGTGTTGATCCGTTGTTCAAAATAATATAGTAATGTGAATAAAGTCAGGTTTCAGACTATTTAGTGGTTTTAAGTCAAAATGCTGGTTTGTTGAATTTAACACTAAAGTAAAGAGTTTGAACCACTTTGCCGTTTACAGAAACGCCTTATCACACTGCAACAAAGTATCTTATCACCCTTTAAACAATATTACCAGAACAAAAAACAACAAAGATGCACTTTTGTGAAAAAGAACTCGTTTACATTGTTTGTATAGCCTTGATCCGTGCAGAAAAACAATGGAAAGCGTTTTAACTGCTTTCTAAGCAGTGGAAACGTCTTTTCAAAGTGAAAGAGACGCAAAAGCAGACTAATGAACCCACTTCATCAGTGTTGCTTCAATAATATTCTACGTGTTGTGTCGTTGTTCAAAACATTATGGTAATGCAAATGAAGTCAGTTCTGAGACTATATAGATGTTTTATGTCAAAATGCTAGTTTATTGAATTCAACACTAATGTAACGTGTTTGAACAACTTTGTCGTTTGCAGAAACACCTTATCACACTGCAACAAAGCATCTTATCACCCTTTTAACAATATTACCAAAACAAAAAACAAGAATGCACTTTTGTGAAAAAAAAGCTCGTTTACATTGTTTAGATAGTTTTAATCTGTGTAGAACCAATAAGGAAAGCGTTTTAACTGCTTTCTAAGCAGTGGAAACGTCTTTTCAAAGTGAAAGAGACGCAAAAGAAGACTAATGAACCCACTACATCAATGTTGATGTTTAAGTGTTGATCCGTTGTTCAAAACAATATAGTAATGTGAATAAAGTCAGGATTGAGACTATATAGATGTTTTATGTCAAAATGCTGGTTTGTTGAATTCAACACTAATGTAACGTGTTTGAACAACTTTGTCGTTTGCAGAAACGCCTTATCACACTGCAACAAAGCATCTTATCACCCTTTTAACAATATTACCAAAACAAAAAACAACAAGAATGCACTTTTGTGAAAAAAAAGCTCGTTTACATTGTTTAGATAGTTTTAATCTGTGCAGAACCAATATGGAAAGCTTTTTAACTGCTTTCTAAGCAGTGGAAACGTCTTTTCAAAGTGAAAGAGACTGAAAAGCATACTAATGAACCCACTTCATCAGTGTTGTTTCAATAATGTTCTACGTGTTGTTTCGTTGTTCAAAACATTATGGTAATGCAAATGAAGTCAGTTCTGAGACTATTTAGTGGTTTTAAGTCAAAATGCTGGTTTGTTGAATTTAACACTAATGTAAAGAGTTTGAACCACTTTGCCGTTTGCAGAAACACCTTATCACACTGCAACAAAGCATCTTATCACCCTTTTAACAATATTACCAGAACAAAAAACAACAAAGATGCACTTTTGTGAAAAAGAACTCGTTTACATTGTTTAGATAGTCTTGATCCGTGCAGAAAAACAATGGAAAGCGTTTTAACTGCTTTCTAAGCAGTGGAAACGTCTTTTCAAAGTGAAAGAGACGCAAAGGAAGACTAATTAACCTACTACATCAATGTTGCTTTAAACATGTTTAAGTGTTGATCCGTTGTTCAAAACAATATAGTAATGTGAATAAAGTCAGGTTTGAGACTATATAGATGTTTTATGTCAAAATGCTGGTTTGTTAAATTTAACACTAATGTAACGTGTTTGAACAACTTTGTCGTTTGCAGAAACGCCTTATCACACTGCAACAAAGCATCTTATCACCCTTTAAACAATATTACCAGAACAAAAAACAACAAGAATGCACTTTTGTGAAAAAGAACTCGTTTACATTGTTTATATAGTCTTGATCCGTGCAGAAAAACAATGGAAAGCGTTTTAACTGCTTTCTAAGCAGTGGAAACGTCTTTTCAAAGTGAAAGAGACGCAAAGGAAGACTAATGAACCCACTACGTCAATGTAATTTTAAACATGTTATCAGTGTTTTTCGTTGGTCAAAACACTAGCAATGCAAATAAAGTCAGTTCTGAAAATATGCATTTGACTAAGTCAATATGCTTCTTTCTTGAGTTTAACAGTAATGTAAACTTTGCCGTTTGCAGAAACACCTTATCACAGTGCCACAAAGCATCAAATCACCCATCAAACCATAGAAGAAAAAACATCTAGGATGGACATTGGTTAAAAAACTAATTAAAAAATGATTTAGATAGTTTTGCTCTGTGCAGAAAAACAATGGAAAGCGTTTGCACTGCTTTCTCAACTGTGGAAACGTCTTTTCAAGACTAATAAACCCACTACATCAATGTTGGTTCAGACATGTTCCAAGGGTTGTTCCGTTCGTCAAAACAATATAGTAATGTAAATAAAGGCAGTTGTTTAAGTCAATATGCTTCTTTCTTGAGTTTAACAGTAATGTAAAGAGTTTGATCAACTTTGCCATTTGCAAAATCGCCTTATCACAGTGCCACAAAGCATCAAAACACCCGTAAAACAATATTACCAGAATAAAAACAACTCGGATGGGCTTTTGTGAAAAAAAAAAACTCATTTAAATTGTTTATATCATTTTGCTCTGTGCACAAACAAAATGGAAAGCGTTTTAACTGCTTTCTGAACTGTGGAAATGTCTTTTCAAAGTGAAAGAGACTCAAAACAAGACTAATGAACCCACTACATCAATGTTGCTTTAAACTTGTTTTAAGGATTGATCCGTTGTTCAAAACAATATGGTAATGCAAATGATTTCAGTGATATTCAGAGAATATGTAGTGGTTTTAAGTCAAAATGCTGGTTTGTTGAATTCAACACTAATGCAAAGACTTTGAATCACTTTGCAGTTTGCAGAAACGTTTTATCACAGTGCACCAAAGCAATGGAAACAGTGAAAAGCGTTCTAACCGCTTACTTAAATGTACAAACGTACATTAGTTTTGTACGAGTTTTGTACCAAACTGAAAGAGAAGCCAGAAAAAAACTAATGTTCCCACTTCATCAAAGTTGTTTGAACATGGTGTTCCTTTGTGTTAGAGGCACTAAAACAAAGCTCATGTAGGAAACTAATGTTTAGCCTTTTCACAGTGACTAAAGCACCAACATTTCCTCAATTCCTTAATCATTTCCACAATTCACTACTTTTCCGAACTCACATAGACAGGTGGATGGTCAAATGTAAAATAATAAAATACATTGTAAAAGAGCTGCAGGACTGTTTTTAAATCCTTGTCTATGCATTAAGAGTTATACTCTGATATACCAAAATAATGTTTTTAAGCTTCTCTCCCAATCAGGGTGACCCTTATTAAAAGCAGTTATCAACAGAAACACTTGAGTTTCGAGTCTTGTAACAACACAACCTCTCCAACCATCTCTTTTACTTTTCACTTACTATACAACATGGATTGTACAATAATATTTCCGTCTACATGAAATTTAAGAGCATCAGGAGTAACATCAACTGGCCCCATATAATATATTAGGACAAGCGTCTCTTTGTCTCTATGCTGTACGCAAGATCTTTGGTCTCAATAGAACATAACATTACATTGGCATTAGGCTTCCACTTTATTTAGGAACGCTAAGATGTTAATTGGAAGCAGGCCTATAGAGACAACCCCATGGAAAAGAAGAGACACACATTATCTCTAAGGGACATTTTTATGAAAATGGCTTACGTTCTTTTAATGATGTTAAGCATACCTTTAATTTTTCCCAGTCTTCTTTTTTTTTTACTTGCAACTCTGATCGACTATTAAAGCTTCAGGCATTTCCCTACAACACTCACTGCAGACTCAAAATAAATAACAAGACATCAACAAAAATTGTTGAAAAAATGCAAACATTTGTACTCAACTGTATCAATCAAACCTTGCAGCCTTGACATTTCTAACCTAAAGTTCTATCCCATTAGCAGATGGTCTGATCATTTCACAATTTTAAGCACCTATATCCAATAACACCCAGATGAAAATAAAATTCTTTGGTCCGGGTCCTTTGGGAGTGATTTGTACACTGCCTTTTGGGAGTGATCTACAGCACTAAAAAATGACTAACAATCAAATTAAAATAATTTTGCACGGTGTGCAGATAAACAATTGGTGACTTATGATTTAATAGTATAATCTGAAAAACTTTGCAATGGCATGGTATGTCAATTAGACTTTTATGACTGTGACTTGGTTCATTTAAACACTACATCTGAACAACAAATCTGAAAGAGATGGACAAGTTGCATAGACTTTCAAAAACATCATGAATCATCATTCAGTTATATTGCTGAGTAATTCTAATAATTATTGTGGCTTGCTTTGAATGCATGTCCCTCCCAATATGGATCTGCTGGGTTTGATTATTACTTGAGTTGAACGTATCAATGTGATTTTTGTGCATTGAGAGTATTTTTTTGTGTATTGTGTATTGTAAGAAACTAAAGTTCAGCAAGACATTGTGATATAAACATTAACACTGAAAAACACTGATTGTGTGAGGTTGATGCAAGTCAGCCATGCACCAAACCAATAGGTGTCATTTGGGTGCACCTCATCAGAGAAGCAGATCTCAAGCAGACCTCAAATGCCTTTTTTGTGGTGCTGTGGAGCAGTGTTTTACATTTTGGTGCATACCTTCTTAACCATTCCTTAAATAATTTTCCACAAATGCTGCATGTGGTATATTTTGCACCACCCCTGAAATTTCTGAGAAACTTGGCCAAACATGACCAACCTCTAATTAAGCAAGTCTAGTCAGTGGATTTCTAAGATTTCTTAGACTTTGTAGTCTAAGCAGTGAAGGTAAGCACTTAGAACTAATACAGGCAGAGACAGGAAACCCCAAATATGGCCGCAGTGGCTCAGTGGCAACTAGTGGCATTAGCTACTGCTCAGACTAACCCACATATATAGCTAGACATGTGTTTAGCCTAATCTAACACATCTAAAAGTATCTTATTACTCAGTTTCTCTATTAATTAATCTATTTTCAGGATGTCCACTTCTGCAAAAAGACCTTTGGTTTAGCATAGAAATCTTTTAGCTTATCTCAGTCACTGGTGATCTCAGTAGTGAAGGTAAACTTCACTGGGATATTAGTAATTATTGCAAATAAACATAATAATCAACAGCCATAATTATGTTATAACAAACAGAGAAGCTGTGTGAACAGCAAATGACTCAGTTGTTTACCCCTCAAGTCATTTGCTATTCATTGTGGCACAAAGCTTCTTTGATTGTTTTTACACTTTTTGGTTTACTCTTCTTAACACGTTATCCTGCTCAAGTTTTTCCTGGTACATATTTTTTTAATAAAATAAAACCCTAAATCCAAAGTGCATATCATCATGAACAATAAAAACAAACAATACTATGACTACTACTACCACTACTAATATATATATTTTTTGTTTTGCTAATATTGTGTACAATACATTTTATTATATTTTTTATGTATTGTTCTTATTATTTGCATCCCTCTCATCCTTGTAGCAGCAGTGAAAGAAAGTAAACAGAAATATCTCTCAAACTGTTTGATTAAACAGTAGTGCCTTACTATTTAAACCTTCTTTGGAAACATTATGGCTGAATAAAGGTTTGTCTCTGCCTTTTATTGACTTCAGAGCGGGAATGAAATTTCTTGTTTTCAATATTAAACAAAGTTTAAGACTTCAACATGATTTATAACTGATTTTCGTCATTAACCAAAACCGGCCAAAGAAAATCAAAAATCAACATTGATTTAATGTTGCTTTGCTATTTAGTATTTTTTGCAAGCATGCACTGGCCCTGGATGGTTCTACCATGTCTACACAAATGTCTTCAACACAGCAGAAAAGGGTCTGGGGTTCACAGGCTCAGGAAAGGCAGAATTCTGGGATTCACAAGCCCAGAGCACAACTAGAATTCTGGCCCACATCCCAAGCAGGCCAAGATGACAGTGGCAAGGATAAGATGTTAAATCTCCAATCTTTCCCTACAACAGCTTGCAAAGCAACACTGAAAAGCTGATGTTGATGCAGAAGCTGTAATTGAGGTTGTCCCTGGAACATGTTCATCTTGTGAGTCAGAACAGAAATCCCAAGACCCCCGAGTCATTTTGTCATTGTGTACATGTTTCAAACTCAGTTATAATCAAACAGTCACTGATGAATTAAACTATTAAAGCCAGAATTAGCCAGGACACACTAATTTATTCAAATCTTGCATCCACATTCTGTTTTATATTTTGCTTGATATTTTGTCCTACAAAGCCACAAAGGTTCATGGTATCCGATGATCAATATTGAACTTGGAGTGATGGTTCATGGACACTGAGAAGCAATTTTAGTTAGCTAACAACTAGTCCTCCATTCAGGGCTTTTTCATTTGATCTTTCTTTAATAATATTTCTCTGCTCTGTTTTAGTTCTCGATGCTAACCTGCACTGCTGAGAGCACACTAGAAGCTGCAGGGGGCAAGAAGAGGTCATTAAGAGACAGCACATAGCCTCAATGGACAAGCTAAATGTAAATGTAAAAGCTTAATGCCAGAAACTTCAGCTACCTTCACTTCAGCTAAATGACCCTAGATATACAGTTAGATATGTGCTTAGCTAAAATCCAACTAACTAACTAACTAGCTTATAGCTGATAACAGGCCCAAAAAAATCAATTCAATGTCTCTTTGCTATTTGGTTTAACTTCATTAGACAGCTCCTTTGCCTGAACCAGGTCTTCTGACTGGTATGTTTTTAAGCATGAATGTGCTGGCTGTGGATGCTGCTACCATGACTTCATAAACATCTTGCCTACCACAAACACATTTTTTAATTACAACACAGCAGATAGGCTAGAGCTGGGGCTGTCTATGCTGCATGTTCTTCTCACTCTGCATCTTGCGAGTCATAGCATAAATACCAAGACCCTAGTCTCTGGCCTGAAATTCCTGGGTGGTGCAGGGTAGTGCATTTGTTTAATATAATCATAAGGAAAAGTGAGTCTTTGCTTGAGACAAGCTTTGGGGTCACTAAATGATGTATAAACATCCCATTGCTGAGCCAGTTCTTACTGTAGTTTCGTACTATAGTAGAAGCTGGAAATTATGCTTAAATTTAGTGTCTTAAATTCCAATGAAAGCCTTAGCAAGACTTATTGATTAGGTTTAGACCATTAAAGGCCATCAAGCATATGCTCTCAGAAAGATTTTCAGTGTTTATTTAGTAGGAAGTGTGCTTAATGTCTGGGTAGGTCTGGGGCTAGTACTCTGCCTGAGACAAACACTGACTGCCAAACAGCTTTAGGCTAAGGAGTCAAGTCAAATGTATTTGTTTAGCACTTATATAGCTTTACATAATTAGTAATTAGTAAAAGACAGAGACAAAAAAGAAATAGCGTAAGACATGAAGGATCAAAGACCCCCAGTGAGCAAGCCAACGGTGACAGTGGCAAGGAAAAACTCCCTTAGAGCTGGAGGAAGAAACCTTAGGAGGAACCAAAACTCACAAGGGGGACCCATCCTCCTCTGGTCAGAACTATTTAAACATTATTAATAAAAAATACCAAACTTTCTATTCTGTTGAACTGCTCTGAAACATTACTTACCAAAAGCTAAACTAAACAGAGCAGTTTTCAGCTTAGATTTAAAGATTGAGACTGTGTCTGAGTCCCGAACATTATCTGGAAAGTTATTCCAGAGTTGGGGGGCTTTATAAAAAAAGGCTCTTCCCCCTGCTGAGGACCGGCTGACACAATTCTTGGTGTGCTGGGACTGAAGGCCCAGGGGTCGGACCTTTTCACTCTTGTTTTCTAAGCCCTGTACACCAATAAATAGTTAAACCTAATTTAGGCCGTACGCCCCTGACTCTGTGCCAACGGTCTCATCTGTTTCAGGTCGTGCACCGTGGCCTATACCCAGAACTGTGCCCAGACTGGCCCCTCGGACTGCACCTCAGCCTTTTGCCAGTCCTGGGCCTAACTTTGTGTTTATTCCTATGTGTGTCCCTGTTCTGGTCCCTGTTTCTGTGTACATCCTTTTTTCTGGTTTTGGTTTGGTCCCTGTACCGATTACTGTGGTTGTTTCTGTCCCCATCACTGTCTTGGTTTCAGTCTCCTGTCCATTGCCTGTTCATCTGTCCAGTCTAGAGCCACGCTCCCTGTCCTGCCTCGTGCCATGTTCCCTGTCCAGCTTCCTGTCCAGTCTCGTGTCCAGCTCCCTGTCCGGCGTCCTGCCCATATGTTTGCCTTGTTTCTTGTCTGACCCCTGTGTGCTTTTCTGGCCTTCAAAGAAAAACTAGAGAAGTATTTTCTGAAAATATGTAAACTTTTAACATCATACTACATCTACATGCAGTTTAACACTAATGTAAAGCAAATTGCCTTTTTACAGTGATAGTAAAACTTTCACTTTGTATTGTACTTTGTATTGTGAAGCACAAAAAACAAGATTATTACTGAGAAGAAATTAACCAATGAGGCTTGACTTAAACATGATTTTCATTCAGATATTTGTTCTCAAAGTGTTTACAATGTAGAGACACCATGTATGAGAGTGTGTGAGGTTGTCATAGCATGAAACTGCTTAATGCAGTTCAGCATCAATATAAAGTGTCTGGTCCATTTTATTTTGACTCTAAACTTTAAAAAAGCAGTGTTGTGATATGGTAACAACCAATGCTCCCAGGAATGTCTCTAATAAAAGCATTTTGAACAGGAAAACTGCACTAATATCTTGTTTTAAGGAAAGCTCAATAGGGCTTATTTTCAGGAACTTTTCTTTTAAAGGAAAGCTCAATTAGGCTCATTTTCTTTGTTATATTTGGTGTACTTTTAGATGATTCCAACACATGGATATTGTATTTCTGCAAACTGTAGCATGGCACAAACGTTTTAATGAAATCCATAACAACTGAAATCATTCATTGAATTGTAATTGGCAGTTTTGTTTTCATACTGAAACAGTGTATCTCAGAACATAAAAAAACAAGTCCATGTGGTTCAGCACCAATTTAATGCATTTAACCCTTTTTTTTGGCACTAAACTTTAAAAAAAAGGTGACCGCCACTATTCTAAGGAAAGCCTCTACTTTAAAAACGCCTTTTAAATACGAAAACTGCTCTAATGTCTTGTTTTAAGGAACACTTGACACAGTGGGCTAATTTTCTTTTTTTTTTTGGCAGTCTACCTTTAGTGGATACCAACACATTGTGTTTCTGCAAACTGAAGCACGGCACAAAGGTTTTAATGAAAGTCAGATTAGCTGGATTAATTCACTGAATTGTAATTGCCAGCTTTGTTTTCATGCCAAAACTGTGTCTCTGCACACGATAAAGTGAAACAAAGACGTGACTTTAATTTTACTCTTCAAACAGCAGTCCTGTAATGGGACAGCATCCCCTGTTTTCTGAAACACTTTCCACAATGTTTTCACAAGACAAACCTGCTGTATGCTGCGTGACTTATGTCAATCGCTTGATCAGCATCTCTGTACACGATAAAGTGAAACAAAGGCTTTTCGTTCACTCTTCAAACAGCAGTCCTGTAAAGAGACAGCATCAACTACTTTCGGAAATACTTATCTGTTTTCACAACACAGTCCTTCTGTGTTAAGCACTTGATCAGCTTTGCCTTCCATAGAAATGCAATTTCTTTCGTGAAGCACCAAAACAAGCAATAGTACTAAAAAGAAATGAAAATGAAAACTAGTTGACTAACATGATATACATGCAGATGTGTATTACTCAAGCGTTTACAATGTAAAGATATCATGTCTGTGAGTAAGTAAGGTAGTCACAACATAAAAAACAGGTTCATGCGGTTCAGCATCAATACAGTGTGTTTAATTCATTTTATATTAGCACTAAACTTTAAAAAAAGTGTTGTGATTTGGCGACCACCACGATTCTAAAGCCTCTACATTAAAAATGCCTTTTGAATACGAAAACTGCACTACACTACAAAATGCTGTTTGTTTCATGAAGCACCAAAACAAGACTTGTCATTGAATCAAATTAACCCAGTTGACCTGGCTTTGACTTGACGTGGCATTTAGGCAGAAATCTTCAACGTTGACAATGAAGACAATGTCATATTGTGGTGTTCTTGGAAGGACTTTTCTTGAAAAGAGACTCGTGACCACCGTCTTTCAGTTGCAATCATGAAACATTTTATTCCAATCAAAAGTACAGTGTGGAGAGTCTGCCAATTCTCAATGCCCCTCTGCTCTCTCTCCCTAGACAAAGGAACACCTCACGTTTTATACCCTACTACGCGTCATATGTCGTTGTCCTGTTGTAATGTGTAACCCATAAGGGATGAAAATCAGCCCCCACCATTACTTAACATACATAGTACACATGAAGACACAGCTGGATCAACTCAACATCTCTGTTACTTACATTGGAATGTATGTCCAATCTAATCTCCTATATTTGTACAGCTCATGTGCAGTTTTACCAAGTTAGGCCTGGGAATGGATCTCGCTCTCCTTTCCCAAGTCTAGCCCATGGGCCTCACCATATTATTCCTTAACTCCATACAATTCCTTCATGTCTATGAACAACCACATAGCTAATGAATATACTACAGTCACAACAGAAAACTGATTCATGCAGGAGAACTGCAGTAATGCCATGTTTTAAGGAAAGCTTTATTTTTCGTTATAGTTGGAAGTCTACTTTTTGGTGCTTCTTACACACTGATTCTAACACACAGTTTCTGCAAACCATAGCGTGGCACAGACATTTTAATGAAAGCATTATCAGTTGGATTCATTCATTGAATTATAAATGACAATTTTGTTTTCATGCTGAAACAGTGTCACAATAATGTGAACGTTAACTTTACACTTCAATCAGCAGTCCTGTAAAGCGAGTGAGTGAGGTTGTCCCAACATAAAACTGCTTCATGCAGTTCACCACTAATGTATATCTTTTGAGTCCTTTTGTATTGGATCTAATCTGTAAAAAAAGCATTGTTGTAAAGTGGCCCCTACTCTCAGAAATGAATTACTCTACAAATGCCATTTGACCATGGAGAAAGGCACTGACATAATCTTAAAACAAATTATTTAATAAATATATTTAAATGCTGTGAATTTAAAATGTGAATGTAAAATAAAAAACATTTGCTGTTTAAATTAAGTAAAAATCACTTTTATTGATCCTAAAGAAGCTAAAGGGATAAAATTACTTTCACCAAACACAGTATATGTCATTTTACGTATTTAGCAAAGCTATATCTGGTGCATACACACATAAGCAGAAATTAATTTTGCATTTAATGATTTTGTATCATTAGTTATTCTTCAGTAACAATGGGTGAATTCTTTATTCATAATGTCATTTGGGGTTTTTCCTAACACCTATAGTAGTCTATTATATAATTAAGATGTTAATCAATACTAATAGATTTAATGAGAAGCACGTGCAATCAGTAGCACGGCTCAAGCGTTTTATTGAAAGCCTGATCAGCTGGGTTAATTTGATGAATTATAAATGTTTTTTTTTTATGCTGAAACAGCATCTCTGCACACAATAAAATGAAATAAATGCTTGTTGTTAACTTTACTCTTTAAAGCGACAGCATCAGTTACTCTTGGAAATACTTCTATACAAGAATGGCACTAATATTATTTTAAAACAAATTATATTAAATATATTAAAATGAAAAGACTTCAAAATGTGAGGAATATAAAATATGAGTTTACTTTTTAACATTAAATTATATAAAATCAATTTGATATTATTAATTAAATTATATATATATATATATATATATATATATATATATATATATATATATATCTCAAGAGCTGCTGGAGTCCTTTCACTGTCTATTTATCAAATCAAATTTATTTGTGTAGTGCTTTTTACAACCAGTGTTGTCACAAAGCAGCATTACAGAATCAGTAATCAGTAAAAAGACAAAGAAATCAACAACATGAGGAGACATGAAAACCTAAGACCCAGTGAGCAAGCTCACTCAGAGCTGTAGGAAGAAACCATGGGAGGAACCAAGACTCACAAGGGGAGACACTCCTACTGCTCCTTAGACACTCCTACCTAGTTAGTTCACCTTGTAGATGTAAAGTCAGAGACAGGAGCTCATTTGGTTCTCAACAGTTTATGTTGCTCATCTTCTAGTCCTTCATCTGTGGTCACATCTGTTTTTCTGCATACTTTATTAATCCTCTTCCACCTTGTTCTTTATTGGTCAGGACCCCCACAGAACCACCATAGAGCAGATAGTATGTTGTGGGGGTGGTGGTGTCAGTGTGTGTGTGGATCAGACACACCAGGGCTGCCGAACACCTCAGTGTTACTGCTGGACTGAGAATTGTACACCAACCACAACTATTCAGCCAACAGTTTCCTGTGGGCAACATCCTGTGACTGCTGATAAAGCACAAGTAGACAACCAACAGAAACTGCAGCAACATATGACCTATCATCTCTGACCTAATGCCTACAATGAGCAATCAGCTTGAGCTTTTTACAACAGCTGATACAAATCTAAGTTTCAGAGGTGACATAACATCAAAATTAACTTTGCCACAGTTAATACTTTCTGAAATAAATATTTATAAACGCTTATGTAGACTTATGTGAGTTGTGAAAAAAAGGGTTATGTAGGAGTTATGAATGCTGCCATACAGTAAAGTGTTTTTTGTGTGTTCTGATACATCTGAGCGGTTAACTGTTTTACACCAAGGTAAATATAATCTCTGCATAACTCCTAAGTTACATATATTATACCCGTGTAAGGCTCTATTTATACTTGAGATTTGGTATCACAGCTGTGGAGTGTATCTACACTTCCTGGAACGTCCTGAGACATAGTTTTGTGTTGCTTCTTCACTGATCATCCATGACTATACACCAAGGCTTCAAGCTTCTGTAGAAGGAGTGACCGGTAAGTTCTTAAAGGAGATGACAAGATTGTTTTTAAGTCCAGCAGTTCCCGGGATGTACTTGCTGGGGTTAAGTTTGAGGTGGTGAGCCGCCATCCAAGAAGAGACGTCAGCGAGACTTGCTGAGATGCGGGTAGAAACCTGTGTGTCAGACGGATGGAAAGAAAGCATGAGTTGAGTGTCATTGGCGTAACAGTGGTAAGAGAATCCATGAGAGGATATCACTTTATCAAGAGAGCTAGTATAGAGCGAGAAAAGAAGAGGACCAAAAAAACGAGCCTTGTGATGCCGAGTGGTGAGACTACAAGGAGCGGACGTGTCCCACTGCCAGTAGTATCATCAAGACATTATTACTACTTCTAATACTGCTGTGAGAGTAGTGACCGCTTCACTACATCTAATGCTGCTCTGAAAGTAGTGGCCACTTCATTACATCTAATGCTTTTCTGAGAGTAGTAACCGCTTTACTACATCTCATGCTGCTCTGAGAGTAGTAAATACTTAACTATTTCATCTAATGCTGCTCTGAGGGAAGTGAAGACTTCATAACTACATATAATGCTGCTCTGAGAGTAGTGACCACTACATTTAATGAACTACACTACATCTAATGAAGTGGTCACTGCTCTGAGAGTAGAGAGTAGTGAAGACTTCACTACATCTAATGCTGCTCTGAGAGTAGTGAAGACTTCAGTGCTACATCTAATGCTGCTCTGAAAGTATTGACCACTTTACTATATCTGATGCTTAGACAAAAAAGGCCATTATGTTGCATATAATATTAACTGGACAACTGTGGGAAAAGGATTGTTCTTTAAATTATTAAAAGGTGCTTAAAAAAACTCTATGTTGTTATTCCTTCACTTCTTCTTCTTCTTCTTATAGTTCTTGTTTCTTCCGCACATTTGTGCCATTAATATAACCCGAACCTATTAATGACCTATTAATCACACCATAGATAGCAACTACCTGTGACACCATAGCAACCATCTAGCAACACCATAGCAACGATCTGGGACTCCATAGCAACCACTTAGCAACACCATAGAACCCACCTTTAAGACCTTAGCAACCGTCTAGCAATACCAAAGCTACCACCTGTGACACAGTAGCAACCACCTAACAACACCATGTGACACAATAGCAACCACCTAGCAACACCATAGCAACCACATAGCAACTACCTGGGACACCATAGCAACCACTTAGCAACCCCATAGAAGCCACCTTTAAGACCTTAGCAACCGTCTAGCAACACCAAAGCAACCACCTGTGATACAGTAGCAACCACCTAACAACACCATGTGACACAATAGCAACCACCTAGCAACACCATAGCAACCACCTAGCAATATCTTAGCAACCACCTAGAAACTCCACAGTAACCACCTTACAACCACCTAGCAATACCATAGCAACATTCTCTTACACACACTCTCTTACACTACACAGACTCAGAGCCCAATGTCTCCCATGCTGACAGCCTAATCCTAAGCAGCAGCAGACACAGTCAATTCCTTAAGGTGGAACTGAGCACAATAGCAACCACCTAACAACACCATGTGACACCATAACAACACCATAGCAACCACCTAGCAACATCTTAGCAACCACCTAGAAAATCCACAGTACCCACCTTACAACCACCTAGCAACACCATAGCAACCACCTAGCAACATTTTAGCAACCACTTAGCAACGCCATAGCAACCACCTAGCAATACCATAGCAACACCATAGCAACACTCTCTTACACTACACAGACTCAGAGCCCAATGTCTCCCATGCTGACAGCCTAATGCTAAGCAGCAACAGCACACACAGTCAATTCCTTAAGGTGGAACTGAGCTTAAGGTGGAAATGTGCTTAAGTAACACTGAATTAAGGTGGAACTTATTATAGGGTAGAACTGAGATTACCCTGACACTGAATTTTAAGGTGGAACTTCTTTCAAGGTAGTACTGAGTTTACACTGACACTGAATTTTAAGGTAGTCCTGAGTTTATACTGACACTCAGTTTTAAGGTGGAACATCACTAAAATTGCTAACTAGCTATGAACTGCACTAACACTTACAGGAGAGGCAAGTCAATTATAATACACAAAGCAATATGACACTGCAGTCATATGTAGCATTACTATAAGGTTATTTTATAAACAAAATACTAAAAAAATACGAAATACTATAATAGCTAGATAGCCAGAACGATAGTTAGCAAAGTTAGTAGCAAACATAGCTTTAGATTTTTTTTTTAATAAGGTATTGGGAACTTGCGAGTTTTGTGAGGCATAAAACACGTGTGCAGAGCCTGTCATAAATCTTTCTCTTTCAAAATCTTTTTTCAGACCAGAGTGGCCGAATTGCCCAAGAGTTCTGGATATGAAGATGAGAAAAAGGGCTATTCTTTATTTCTTTCACACAAAACTAACATGAATTACGCGGGTATTTTCCCCAAGCCAGAAGCATAGTTTTTTTCTAAAATGAAGCAGAAGGAACAGAACGAATTTCTGAACTGGTATGAAACGATAAAACATGGCGTGTTTAGATTGAAAAAAAGATATGTAACTACGTGTCTATTTTAAGAAAGGCTGAGAGTGTCTGTGGGAAGTGTGGATCCTTTTCAAAGCGTTATGCTGGCCAGCGCCCAGCTGTCCATGTTCAGAACAAATTTTCCTAAAACCTCTAGTTCGTGCACCCAGTGGTTGTAAGTTTCAAAGGGAACATTTTTATCCAGCACGCATTGAACTTGGGAGAGTTATAAATCGGGCCTTTTTTCGCTGACGGCTTTATTCCGGACAGCAACACAGTGTTGAAATTTCAAGGATGCTTTTTCACAGGTGTGACCTGTGCTACGACTCTAATGCTCAAAACTCGTTGACGGGAGAGCTTTAGGGCGACGCCCTTCAACTTTCCGCACACAAGTTGGATTATTTTAAATCTCTGGGTTATCAAACCCGCGTGTTGTGGAAACATGAATAAACCCTCATGAAACGAAAACAACCCCAAGCTTAAGTTTTCTTTTAAATGTATGTATTATCCTAAAAAGAAACTCCCGACTGTAAAAGAAATCTGTAAAATTTACGGTAAAAAACTTGCAGCTGTGGTTGCCAGAACTTCACCGAAAAAATAAGGTGACAATGTAAAACAAATAAAATACTATGGTATCTTTTTTGGCAACAGTAAAGTTTAACAGTTTAGAACTGTTTTTTTTTTTTTTTTTTTTTTTTTTTTTACAATTACAATTACTTTTTACAGTTGACAGTAATATGCTGTAAAATTAACAGCTATTTTGTAAACCTAATGACAGGGTACTATTTTAAAAACAACAGTTTTACTAAATAATAAATTAAATCCCATCTCCATGATAAACACATTACAACCATGATTATTGTACAGTATTTTATTGTAAAGGTCAACATTACAGTAAATTGGCAGCTGTGGTTGCCAGAATATCTTTGCAAAAAACAGTACTATACATAGGGCTTTACAGTTGTTTGACATATATTTTCCAATAAACTATTGTTAATGATAAGGAAATAAATGTAAACCAAGGTACACACTATAATTGAGTAATTTGCATTAGCATTCTCAGTGTAAAACAGATTGAACAGATTGATCCAACAGTATACTCACAAAGCAGTGGTCAGATAATAAATATATTATATTTATTATGAAAAAGTGGCCACTTGTCTTAGCCGTTGGCTCAGTCTATGCACCTGATGAAGACAGATTGTGTGAATTCTGAATTGTGCTTGCATCTACCTGTCTGCTACACTAAAAAGTACCACATCTTACTTCTAAGTATACTTGCCAAGAGTAGTGTCACTGGATCCAGATTTGGCTGAAGAGTCCTACAGACATGGCATTTGGTTCGGGAAACTGTAACTTTGAGTGTTGTCATCATTTTTGCTTGAAGACTCACAAGTTGTCATTCATTTGCTGTGGACTGACATGATCCTCTCTACAGCACAAAAAAAGAAGAACATTTTAAAAAAAGAATATTAGTCATAATAATACAACACAGTGCTACAATAAAGATTTCATGAGCCGCTTAAAACAGCAGACTGAGAAAAACAGATTCTGAACCAGATTACCAGAACAACAGAACATTCAAAAACCAAACAAGCACAAGTCAGTCAGTATGCCAAATATTGTCTGTCTAGTATTGGGACATTAATCAGTAAATTACTAGTTCAACAGTAGACCTGAGTGAACATACTCAATGATAAAAATGCTAGATGGACAAACTAAAAACACAGGGCAACAATGTTGGTTTAAGCAAAGTTTCCATAAGGAATATATTATATATATAAGTTCTCATAGGTAATAAAATCACTATGAATAAAAGATTTATTAATCAATGATCAAAACATCGAAAGAAAGGGACTTGGAAGGGTGAGACAGGCAGGAAATAATTAAATAGATTATAAAATTGTTACTGCTTGTGATTATGTCAGGGCCCTGAGCACATCATTATCTACTCAAAACCCCTTAACATTACAGACATTCTAAAGATATTACTTACATGGTTTCAGTGAGAACAGCATTGCGCAAGACACCCAGACACTTAAGGTAGAGTTGTCCGGGGGCAGGGGGGCTTGGCTTGTGAGGAAAAAAAGAGAAAAACAATATGATAAGATTCTAACATAGTGTACATGAATATACTTACCTGGATGTCCATAAAGGCATGAATGCTGGTGTCATCATAATGAATGTATATAATGTAAATAGCATTTTTGTCTGTTTATTTGTCCACCTGCCTGTAAGCTAATTACCTGTTGGTCTAGTCTAGGGAGGGCTTTAAGGTAAATACCTTAAAGCTGTTATAGGCAGATGGGCACCGAACGCGGGACACACCGCATGATCATGGCAGGGAAGACAATGGGAGATCTAGGCAGGGTCTAGAGCATCTTTTTTGTAAAGTGGCCCATAGCGTTTGGAGGTGGTAGCAGCCAACCCACCTCAGCATTATCTCCCACCAGTGTAAATATGTACATGTGTTAAAATGTAAAGAGAAGTATAGATAATTGCGTCAAAAATGTAAGGAGTAGAAGTAAAAAGTCGGCTGACAAATAATTACTCCAGTAAAGTATAGATAACTAAAATTTCTCCCTGAGTAAGGTACTTCATTAATTGACACCTCTGCTTTTTTTTATCTTTGACTAGACTGGTATCTATCTAACAGGCCTCCCAAACAACCCAGGTAAAACATCTGGTAAAATACATACCATATATTATTGTAGCGGGCAAGGTTCAGTTCTGGCATGGGCCCTTTGCTGCATTTAATCTCCTCTCTCTACTGTGTTTCTTGTCTCTCTCTACCACAGCAGTCAAAAAGGTAAAAATGCTAAACCAATCTTCTAAAGTATCAAACAATAAAAGCCTGATTTAAAATCCATTAGAATCTCACCTTTTCCTAATTGGCCAGCATGTTGTTCCTTCCATAATCCACAAACCACTTATAGAATGTTGGAATGCAATGCCTGAAAGGTGGCAGGAGTGAAACATTTAAATCCCAAACGAACCAGAAAGCTTTTATTCTTATACTGCGACAATTTATGTGGAAATGCTTAACCCTAAAAAGATTTTTTTTCATCACCAGGTAGCCTAATGCACACAGATGCGTTTGCTTTGGCCGCGCAGAAATGGCGCTGTTAGATTGGAATTGGGTCAAACGTTCTGTTTCCGTTAGCATTGGAACACTCTCTTTTCTGTCGTCTTGTTCGCCTTTTAAATTAGAACACTCAACAGGTGCATGCTAAAAGTGTTATTTTTTATTATTCTCTTTTACGCTTTCACATGCTACAGGGTGAAACATTTCTAAACTAATGTTTTTGGGAGTATTTGTCAGGTAATAGGAGATTATTATTAATAATAATAATAAAATAATAATAATAATAATAAAATAATAATAATAATAATATTTTAAAATATAATATTGGTAAGGGGGTCTCAGGCCCTCGTTATCGCGCCCTCCCCGCCCACATGCCCATATAAGGACTTCCGCCTTGTTTCAAGTTCATTCGTGTTCGTTCTGGTAATTTGTGTTTGATTCTCGTTCATGTGTTGCACCTGCCGGGAAATGAATCTCCTTGACTCTCCACGGTTCTTCACGCGGTGGCGGGTTCATGTAGGCTAGAGGTCTGATCTGGTCTGAGTAGCTCTCCAGCTACTCCCTTTGTTTACTCAGGCTCTGGTTTTCAGTTAGAGTTTCCCCTGTGCCGAGACTTGTGGTTTCTGTTGTCCCCTTCCCTTTAGCATACCCTTAGTTTTGCCCGGCTTAATCCCTGTCTCTCCCTGCTTCTCCCAGGTTTGTTGTGTTGGCCACTTTGTTTGTCACCTTACATTTGTGTTCTAGTTCTGACCCTTAGAATGCTGCACCCTGTTTATCAACCTTGCTTTGTACACCTTTTGGTGTTCTAATAAACACCTTGCTTAGTTCCATCTCTACGAGTGTCTTGTCTGGCCATACGCACCATGACAGGGGGCACATATTTTTCTTTTAAATTGCCCTTTTTTGTTGTTGGTTTTATAATTTTTTTCTTACAATAGGTGAAACCTCATTTATTATTATTGCATTAGTATTTTTCTGCATATTCTTATTCTAGCAACCACCTGGTAAATAAAAGCATCCAACAATAACAAGCAACAACCAACAAGAATCTTTGGCAACCACCTTATACACCTGAAACCACCAATAAACACTATAGCAACCATATACAGATCCCAGTACATCCTACAATCATGTCAAAACGCTGACAACCACTAAGTACATATTAGCAACCACTTGATACACTGTAGCAAACTTTGCAATAATCCTACATGCAACTATAGCCAGCCAGAACACCCTTAGCAACCTTTAAACACCCCAGTCCACTTTACATCTTAGCTTATATCTTAAAAAACAGCATAGCAACCTCTGACAGCCATAAAAATGGTTAGCATTGCTGCACAGAAATGTCTTAGTTATGTTTAAGTATTCCATTGCAAATAGCATACTAAGAGGTATATTTGACCCATATTTACAAAGACAGTTCCTTAATATTTAAACATGCCTTACATAACAGCACATGCCATGTTCTCACATTTTCTTTCTGTAGAAATTAAGGTATGATTTTGTTTGATTCATTATTTTATTCTGTAAATTTTAAATGGGCTTATCAGGAAAATCTGTCATTTAGACTGAATGTTTTTTTATTTTTATGGTCAATTCTTTGCTTATGACATTATGGAATCTTCTTTCTTTTCTTTCTTGGAAATGTGTGTTTTCTACATATGACGGTAAAAATAATTGTATATACTATTTATTTAAGAAAAACATGCATATTTTATGGTGATGTTCTATTTTTCGAATTTAGGATCTTTTACTGTTGCTATTTTATAGTTTATTACCGTAAATTCTACAAATATTTTTACAGTGCAGAGACGCCTTGATCTGAGGTAGGACCAATGCCATTCGACAGAGCGGAACCCTGCGAAAAAATATATCAGGATTCCTGCAGCTTGTATCCTTTTAGCAATAAAATGAGAGCTTAACCGATGGCTTACCCCACTGTGGTTTTCAAAGACTTTAAGGATATTACGGAATATTTCGGCTTGGTCAGATTAAAGATTTACCCTCCTCGGGGTCCGTTTTCTCCCCGTTTTACCTTACAGGTGTGAAAAGTTACACAAGCTGATTTTCACACTCTGCAGGACGTGCGCGGAGCAACAAAAATCTTCCGACTTATTTACGGGATACATCAACCTGCACCTAAGAAAAAATGCGGAGGCCAGCGGGTTTCCATCCGGCATGAACACGGAAGGGAAAAAATAATTATTCGGAAAAGTTTCACGCTCACGAAGGTGTGGAGTTGGACGGCAAAGTAGACAGTATCAGATGTTTACTGATACTGTCTACTTTGCCGTCCAACTCCACACCTTAGCGAGCGTGAAACCTTTTTTTAAACGCGCTGTGGGGTAAGCTGGGGCACAGGACAAATCGCACGCGCACCGAACTGATCGCGGAGCCGAGCAAATTTCTGGAATTACTGTTTTGTTCCGGTAAAAATGTTTTTTTTTCCTTAAGGAGGAGGACGTGGCCCTGGTTCAGTGAAATTACGAAAATGATTGTTTACACAAGCTGGTGGTTTCAAACGTGTTTGCTGCTATGTTCACGGCAGCGTATGGTCGTTTGACGCTGCACGGATGACACGGATTCTATGATTTTTACTGCCAAACCCGGACAGTTTGTTCCGCATACAGGATATTACCAAGGGGATTTAACAAACGAGCTGGGAGAAGGTGACTTTGTAGCCACATTTTGTAGCCACCGGTCCAAAAAGTTACTGTTTCGTGACAAACAACCATAATTTTTTTCTAAAACTAAAGGGGTTTACGATTAATCCCACAAACGCTAAAGGGATTGATTTTGAATCATCTTTTTTTTGAAGGACTCGTGGATAAGTCCTGCGTAAAGAAAGTTTTCTTTAAATTTACAACAAACCAGTGTTGCAACGCAACTATTCCACTCTGCCTTATGGATTTTAACTTTAACACGAGATTACAACCACCCCTTCAGATGTATACTAGCGGGCCCGAAGCCGCTGCAGAAAACGTTTTTTTTTTGGTGTCTGGCCAGACCTCTCTGACCTTTTAACAAAGTCGTCTGGTCCTGTGACATTTGGAGATTTAAGACATGCTGTTGCGTTGTTTAAAAAACCCAAGATTAACAACAAATATCGATGATATCTAAACAGATGTACCCCGAACGTATACGTTTTTCAGAGGCGTTTCACCACGCAACGAGCGATCCCTTTGGCTATTTATTGGTGGACCTTAAAGCTGAAACGCCAGAAAGGCTTAGATTGCGAAGCAGTTTATTGGACGGTGAGGAGCCGTGATTACGTTCCAAGTTCATAAATATAATTACATTAAAAATAAAGTGTTGACCGCAGGTGTCAGACGCATAGTCTTGAACTTGTCTGGCCGTAAAAAAATACGGTTCGATAAACGCCTTTAAAGTCTCTGATGCAGCGCATCGTTTTCAGGATCTGGCGTGTTTCCATTCTTTGTTCTTTCTTCCGTTGTTAAAAATAGTCCATCAACACCTCTAGTTTATAATTGCTTTCCAGAACGTTGTCGTAGACGGCAAAAACAACCACGTTAAAGGTGTTGCGCAATGGGTTTCTGAATAGAACGGAATCGGTGGTGATCCGTGGCCTCGACCACACTGAAATATTTTCTCAGACATCTTTAACGGTTAAAAACGGGACGGAAAGGCATATCGGGGTACGTAACCCCGAATTTGACCCCAACATCCACCGTCAAATTTAAAGATTCTACGTCATAGTGATGAACATAAAAAGGGTTGCGAGTGTAAGAACAGCTAAAGGCCTCGTTATGGACGAATCCCAAATCTATAAATGTACGCACTTGTCCCAGAAATAAATGATCTTGACTGGATCCGCGGTTACCTGCGGGTACACTGATCAGTTTAACGGTCACACGTTCCAGCGGACACTTGGCGTTTGAACTCATCAGTGCGGAGGCGTGTGCGAGTTTCCCGCTCCTCAAGACGTTGACTTTTCTGACATACAGCAGAGCCGACAGGAATACATCAAACAAATTGGTTTTCAGTTTAACTCTCACGTCCACGGAATTTAAAATATTTTTTTTTTCCTGAAACCCAAAATCGTTGTGTCACCTCAGTTAAAAAACGGCTCCGTGCCTCCACGCCAGGCCCTCGTTATCTCCGGTGGAGTCAGCGTCATCTATTCCGCAGTATCTATTCTAAACATGAGGACGGAAAATTAAGATCGTAGGGTCTCCTCAGAATAATTCAGCAAACACTCCATGACGGCTCGGTAGGCATAAGTTGAACTGCTCTGTGAAATCAGTTTATCGCAGAGAGAAACGTCCACCTGGCTAAAAAGGCTCGCGATGGGGTAGTTGATCAAACCGACCTTGGCATCGTGTGCTAAATCAGAATATTCCGGGTTCGTAATTTTGCAGGTATGGAACAACAGCGAACGATTCGAATCCAGATATGCGTCTACCGAACCTGCTACAAAGAAATGAATAGGATCGATGTCTGTGATGGGCGGCGTTTCCACATATTCGATGCTGGTTTGTGTCATAAACAGAGTAAAGAAATCCAACTCTGATTTCATTCACTCGGTAGGAGCGGCGTGTATCAGAGACATGTTTGTAGTTTGTCTTTTCTTCTACTTCTTTTTTTTTTTTTTTTAATATCGGGACTCACTTGAACTCTTTTCGTCTTCTATGCGGTTTTGGTCTTTTTCATAGGCTTCTCTTGCTTCTTCTTCTTCGTCTTCTTTTACAAAGATCCAAAGGCCAGCGCCTCAGTCACTTTGCTTAGAGCGTCTGCTTTGAAACGAGATCCTCTGATTTTATGGGGGTTAGACACGCGTCGACCCAGAGGGCGCATGAGCACGCGACAAAGCGCGGACAGACCCCTTCCCTCTTGACTGGCCATACATCCTCGAACCGCTTTATCTGGCACAGCAGAAACAACATCTTTAGCGATGTTCTGAGCAGCTTTCTGGAGGTGTGGACGGACTAGACTGAAACCTTTTTAAACAGCGGAACGGCCAACCTATACAAGCCCCGGAAAAGATTCCCTATACATTTCCCGTATTGAACAGTGCACCGCGAAACCCCGGTAATCCTCCCCTTCCCGCTTGATTAGCGTAATATTCCACGTAGTGCAAGGCATCGGGAAAATAAACGGTCATTTTGTTTGTTAGTTTTAACTGACTGGTGACTTTCCCCAAGGTCGAATTTCACGTTTTGATTTTGATCTGTCTTTATCTCGAAATTTCGTAAAAAGCTCTTTATACAGGCCGGATGCTAGCCCCTGTGCGTAGCGACCCACTGATGTTCCGTTCAAGCTTAGCTCCCTAGGTTTCCACCAGCCTCAGGTGGGTTTGTTGTTTTCGCCCACGTTACTTTGTCACGTGTTTGTTTTGTTTCTCAGTTTGCCCTGTACTTTGCTGCCATTACGTTTACGTTATCCCGTCTTTTGTGTTAATAAAATCTCTTGCATCGCACCATCCCTGCGAGTGTTCACCCGTCATTGTCTGACCTAGCCAGTCATGACACAGACCATATGATGTCACGTCTTTGGAAGCTTCTGATTGGTTTGTTGGCAATATCTGAGTTAATTAGAGACACACTGGTGGATGTATTTTAAGGCACATCCAAGATCATCCAAGATATCAGAAAGAGAATTGTGGACTTGCACAAGTCTGGCTCATCTTTGGGTGCAATATCCAGATGGCTGAAGGTGCCTCGTTTATCTGTACAAACAAGTCAGGAAGGAGACAGGTTCTGTATAAGATATGAACGTGCTTTGGCCCAAAATGTGCATATCAATCCAAGAACAAAAACAAAAGACCCTGTGAAGATGCTGGCTGAAGCTGGTAAGAGTGTGTCATTATCCACAGTGAATCGAGTACTGTATTGACATGGGCTGAAAGGCCACTCTGCCAGGAAAAAGCCATTACTCCAAAAGAAACAGATTAATGTTTGTAAATACACACAGGGACAAAGACCTTCATTTTTGGATTTCAAATGATTTTTTTTATGTCCTGTGGTCTGACGAAACTAAAATGTAACTGTTTGGCCATAATGACCATCGTTACATTTGGAGGAAAAAGGAGGAAGCTTGCAGGCCTGAGAACACCATCCCAACTGTGAAAAACCGAGAGGTGGCAGCATCATGTTGTGGAGTTGTTTTGCTGCAAGGGGGACTGATGCACTTCACAAAATCACGCATCATGAGGAAAGATTACATATAAACATTATGTGGAAATACTGAAGCAATATCTCAAGACATCAGCCAGGAAGTTAAAGCTTGGGCGTAAATGGGTCTTTCAAAAGGACAATAAGCATACTGCCAAACTGGTTACAAAGAGGCTTAAGGATAACAAAGTCAATGTTTTGGAGTGGCCATCACAAAGCATTGATCTCAATCCTATTGAGTATTTATTGGCAAAGATGAAAAGGCATGTGCAAGCAAGGCGGCCTACAAGCATGGCTTAGTTACACTAGTTCTGTCAGGAGGAATGGGCCAAAGTTACTGCCAACTATTGTGAGAAGCTTGTGGAAGGATATCCAAAACATTTGACCCAAGTCACACAGTTTAAGGGCAATGGTACCAAATACTAATGAAATCTATTTAAACTTTTGACTTTGAAGAAAGTAATAAAAATTACCTTTAGAAAATCCTATTCTGGCATTTAGTATAATAGAAATAATTTTGGTAATCCTAATCTTCCTCTTCCTCTTCATAAATGGTTTTAAAATGTTTTTTTATGGATGCAATTTTTTATGATTTATGTTACTGAATACATGAAATATTTTTTTTTTGCTACAGATGCTACAAACCATACAGATGCTACTAACCATACATAATTATATGTTGTATTAATAATACAAAACATGCTATATATATGTTTAATCTGTCAGGCCCTTGTTATTGCACCCTCCCCCGGGGCCTCTCGAGCCGCCGCCCACAGGCCGAAATAAGGACTTCCGTTGCACTCCCGTATTGTTTGTATTCATTGCTGTTCATTTGTGTTCATTCACGATTCATTGTCTGCTCATGTGTTTCACCTGGGACTGGGAGTATTTAAGGGGCTCTACTGCTACCATTCACCGTTGCCGTGAATTGAATCTTCAGAATTTCTGGTGGCGTGTTCAGGTTGGCAAGAGTTCTGTTCTTAGTCAGGAGGATTCATGTATTTCTAGAGGCAAACGAGGTACAGTCGCTTCCTGTTGATGTTTCTAGGCAACCTTAGTTCTAGGCAGTCTCTGCTAGTTCAGGTTGGGTTGGCCTTGTTTTCTAGTCAGTCAGCACGGCTCTGCCCTTAGGTTATATCATACCTTTTCTGCCCAAGCTAGGCTTGTGGCTTTATGTTTAGTCCCCCTTTTAGTTCACCCCTTTGTCATTTTCCCGTTCAGCTCCCTAACTCCTCCCAGTCCCAGGTTCATTGTGTTCACCCTTTTGTTTGTCACATTTTGATTCTGTTCACTGCCCTGTTGCTGCCCTTAGTTTTTCATATCCCTCTGTTGGTATCTTTGTTTATGTTAATAAACTATCTTGCTTTTAGTCCATCTCTGCGAGTGTTCATCCCTTCTTGTCTGGCTGCACACGCCATGATATAATCAACGTAGTTAAATACATTTACGTAAAAAACATGATAAATGTGGATATGGAGTAATGCGTTTTTTTGTCTACATCAAAATATATATAACATGAAATAGATGAAAATGAGAAATGACAACAAAATGACAGCATTCTTTCTTGACGTACATCAGCTTTCTTGACGTATGACCTCAGCTGTTTGCACCTCCAGCTGAACTCTGTAGGTGTTATCATGGTCCGTGTAGCGTGATGATCAAGAATGCGTTATTGTTGAAAGGCGGACCTCACCTTATCAGTCCACTTTTCCTTACAGACACAGAGAAGCTTGAATCGTGAACGGTGGGTCTCGTGTTTCGTGTCTTAACCAGCATAGAATAGATTTCACCAACCTGTTTTGTTATCACAAAGCAGCTTTATTTAATCAGTAATTAGTAAAAGACAGAAAAAAGAAAAATAAATGACATAAAAAGAGTGGCAAGGAAAAACTCCCTCAGAGCTGGAGGAAGCAGCCGACGCAGCAGGCTGGTCGGAACTCAGCAGGCAGTCTTCCAGCAGGGAGGGCTGGGTCACCATTTACTCAGAGAAGGTAAAGAAACAGAGTTAGTTCTGAATGGATTTAGAAAGAGCAGAAAATGTTAAGCAGTATCAGAGTGTGTCTGATGACTTCGGCAGGTCTGACTATAACAGCGTAGTTAAAAGGAGAGAGCCAGAAAATAACACAGACACAGGAGCACACTGCTCAGTGTCCATCTGCTCCGCCGTACACAAACCTGAGTGATTGCAAGCAGCGAGACAACAGCTCCAGCATCTCAGTATACTACAATTCCCTCTGTCCGCGAACCCCTGGACCTACAATCTTTATCTAAGGGGAAACATTATTTACCAAAAGCTAAACTAAACAGATGGGTTTTCAGCATAGATTTAAAGATTAATACTGTCTGAGTCCCGAACATTAAATTATTGGTTATTCCAGAGTTGGGGGGCTTTATAAGAAAAGTTTTTTTGGATTTTGGGAACTACTAAGAGCCCAGCACCCTGAGATCTAAGTATACTGGGTGGTTCATAGTATGTAATAAGATCTCGCAGGTACTCAGGAGCCATGTAGGGCTTTGTATGTTAATAGAAGAATTTTGTAGTCAATTTTGTAGTCAATAGTGCTGATAGAACTGGACTGATATGGTAATTTTTTCTAGTTTTTGTAAGGACCCTGGCTGCAGCATTTTGAACTAGTTGAAGTTTATTGAGGTTAATGCTGGAACAACCTGACAAAAGTGCATTACAGTAATCTAGTCTTGAGGTAATAAAAGTGTGTACTAGCTTTTCTGCATCCTGTAGAGATAAGGAATTTCTTAGGTTGGCAATAATGTTCCTAAGATGCATAAAGGCTGTCCTACTAATATTAGCTATATGTTATTATTAGCTAATGATAGATCTGAATAGAATATGACGGTAAGATTTTTAGCTGTTAGACCAGGAATAATGGAAGCATCAGCCAAGTCTAACATTAAGTCTGAGTTTATTTCTAGTGTCTTTTGGACCTAAAAGGAGAACCTCGGTTTTGTTACTGTTAAGAAGAAGGAAGTTATGTGACATCCAGAGGTTCTTTACACAGTCCTTGATTTTGGCCTGACATTTTCTTCCTTGAAAAATCAAAAGGAATATTTTTATTTAAATAATATTATTAATATTATTGTAAAAATGTCATTAGGTACAAGTCTATTCTACCACAATAGATTTTATACACCAAATAATTTATCCCTCCAGTTTAATTTGGCAGTGCAGTGGTTTCTCAGAGGGATCTGCCCCAGGACACTACACATTCCGGGCATCAGAGGTCAGCATCGCCAGAATTTTAGTTAATGCTCCACTTCCCGTCCCTCTCACCTGAATCCCTTTTTTCTGCAATTACCTTCCCTTTAAAAAGTTGTTCCTGCCGCTTCAGTTTTGCGGAGCATTAACAGATGTCATCTTTGTAATCTTTGGGTGTGCGCTGTCAAGGCAAATATGTGGACTGTTTTATGTTATTTTTACTGTTTTTCAGTTTTTCTCCTGCTCCCTGAATCTTTTTTGACCTTCCTGCTCCATGGTTGTGAACTCTGGGTGGTGGTACTTGTGTCTTTTGTACTCTTAATGGACTTTCTCAGTGAAGCTTTTTGAGATGTTTTTTAGTTTTTGACTTTTGCATTTTGTTCTTAAAGCAATTTACAATGATTCCAGTTAATTAGTTTTTTAAATGTTATGCTTATTTCTATGTTTAACACTACTCACAAAAAAACAAGCAAATTTTAACATGTCTGTCAGTGTATAATGTACACACACAAAACAAAAAATAAAAAGCAAAGCAATAAATCATGTTCATGTTAAAGTGCACAAGCAACGACAGGATTTGTCATAAAGAATTAAAGCTCTAGTATGAAATACTAGACTCAGACTTAAGTAGAAGTGCAAGTGCGCTATCTAAAAAGTGACTTGAGTAGAAGTGTTCTTTAAGCACCATACATAAGTGGAAGTACTGAAGTATTCAACATTTACTTAAGTATTGCAATAAGTTTATTCTAAAATTTACTACTTAAGTACTGTAAGTACTAGTATTGTGTTATGTAGTTATTATATAATATAGATTACATATCATTGTTTATATTATTTTAAATGCTAAGACTGTCACAATTCCTTTATCTGTGGTACAAGGACAATTAACTTCATTTAACTTAATTGAGTCTTCAATTAACTCTCTAAACAAACTTGCCCAAAAGAAAGGCTAAACAGAATTGACACCATCTAGTGGCAACACAATCAAAAAAGGTGAATTGATTCTGGGAATATATGGTTGCTGTCACAAGTGACACAAAAGGCATATTTCATCAAGTTCGCCTGCTGCCTGACCATTACTCAAGTTCCTTTGGTGTAATGCAGCAGGAGGCCCCGGAAACCGTGTACGAGTTCTCCCTTTTTGGTACTACTTTTTTGGTACTTGTGAGGGGGTGCACACTTCAGTAGAGAGCCACTTATTTACATGACATATACTTACTTTCAGAACATTGCAATGCAGCAACAGGCTAAAGAGCTGATTAATCAACTTCACACCCTCTTAGCAGTGGGAGGATTTGAACTATGAAAGTGAGCCAGCAATACCCTCTGTCATTTCCCAGTTGAGCCCAGATCAGCCAGTAATGAACTGTGACTTGCAGAGAATACATTGAATACATTAGGCCTCCACCTGGATTTGCCATGGAGCAACAAGTTCCCACTACTGACTTTGGAAGGTCTTGGCCATTCACTACAACCCGCTGGGTAATACTAATGTAATAATAATAATAATTACAACCAGAGCCAAGATACTAGTCTGACAGTTGTGAGGCAAAAGGCAATATTGTGATGATCCCAATCTTTCAACCAATCTTCTGTCCTGGTACAACTGTAATGAAAAGTTGCAACACTTGGTTAAAACCTCAATTCCAAGGTGTTATGTCTGCGCTGTAGTGGATACCACTGAACAAGACTTTTATGTGTTTTTTGATGCTTTGAAAAATGCATATGGATCTGTTGGCTATATGCACACTGAATATCATTGTGGGAATGTGGAGGAATTGCACAGTGCCAACTGTCAGTACTTAAATTGGAACCTTGTGCTTCTCTTACTGATGACAATCTGGCAAAGGTATTTGAAAAGAAATTCACTTTGGAATTCTGAAAAGGAATCTGCAGTGCCGATCCTTCATGGGGCAGCCAATCTGTCAAGTAATCTGTTTGCTCAGGAGTATGAAGAAGCAGAAATCATTTATTTTGGTTACATGTCTTTTTGTGTAGATGTTATCATCTTTCAAATTTATTTCAAAAACGGGAGAGGGGGGGCGGCTTTTTGATGCCTGCCGAAATTATACCCACCCCCATCTGTGGAGTACAGTATGGGAACTACATGGCCAGTTCTTTTTGATCAGTGAATTTTCCAGGATCTTCACAGCTCTCTCAGTGGTTTCTTGCTTTAGGACATTCCAAATTGTATTGTCTATTCTTTGTGCTTCTGCAATGGCTCATTTACCTTTTTAACACCAGATGCAATCTTTACAAACCAAGAGAAGACATTCTGAGCTATTAATTATTCTAATTAATCTAAATTAAACAGACTCTCCTGGGTAAAAAGAAACACCTGACTGTCACATGTTCCATTTTGATGACTTGAAACTTGGGTGGTTTCAAACAGGTGTCATGTTTATATGTCATGTATATATATATATATAACAAAATGTTTTGATGTGTATCTGGCATACACTCCAGAGATAAGAGGGAGCAGATGACATAATTCTTGCAGGCATCAAAACAGGATTGCCAAAATTCTACTCGCCTGACAAAACCCCACCAGTTATAGCTACAATGAAATGAAGGTGTCATCTACACTTCCAAACATGTCACCAACATAGATTAGATACATTAAAGTGTATCAGGTTTTATACTCCAGAGATAACGAAAGGGGGAGTATAATTACAAAATAGGAATTCTACTTCCCCTCACAAAATCCATCCTGTAGAAGCTATCAATAAAGTGCATGCATAATGAATCAAGTACTAAACACTAGACAGCTGTAACAGTTGACACCAGAGAAACACAGTATTTACATGTATTGCTTTAATGGTGAGTTAAAACTCAAAACATAGAAGCTAACTGCTCCCTTAAACAATGCAGTATAATACTAGGAACAAATGCAAAAGAGCACATCCACAAAAATAATACATATAAACTTTACAATAATGTGAACATACATAAAAGTGACAGAACACAGGTTAGTGTGAGAAACCATCCGTAGTATGTGGACTCAGCTGAGATTAGAGAAGGTAGATTTGAGAAATGGCCGGGCCGCACTCTGGGGTGTAGGCAGGGCCATGACACCTGGTCTTCTCCCTGATGGAGCTGAAGGTGCAGGCCTGTAGGAGCCTCGTCCTGCTCCGCTGCCTACACCTTTATATCCTCCTTTAGATGAAGACCAGCTCCCACTATTCCTGCTGCAAAAAGTGAATGCAAAGGATTTAAGTTTCTTTTTAAATAATTTAATTTCTAAAGACTAAATCAGTGATTTTGACCATCACACTATTCAAACTGTTTTTATACTTAAAACATTCACACGTCACGCAGCCCAATTTAGGGGAGCATTTAAATTGGTAATGCAGTGGTTTCAGAGTTAGAATCATAGTCTTAAAGTGACATGAAAATACTTCATGTGACTTGCTCTAAAACAAACACTGACCTTTTGAAGGAGTTCTGGTTGTTGTAACCCTTCCGCCTTTTGGTTTTCCTTGAGAAGGGCACTTTCTTTCTCTTTTCTCCTTGGCCTGTGCTGCTTCTGAAATAAGCTGATGAGCAGTCCTCGTCCTCATACAGATCATTCTCTGGATAGATGCGTGTTGTGTCAATCCACTCAGAGCTCTCACCCTGCTCCTCAGCTTGAAGGAGAAATAAATAAAATAGTTGAACCAAGACCTTCATGTTAAAATGTGTTATAATCGTGTCTCCACACCTTCATTTAACAAAGAGAGATCGCTGAAAGATAACCCATTTGACAGAGTTATGTTGCAGTAACTTTGATTACAAATTTCAAATGTACACAATTTACTTAAACTGTGAAGTTATAACTTTTCCCCATAATCACAGGGCAGGTATGTCACATGCTATTTATTTTTGTTACTCAGAAACTCACTAGGCAGCTGCCATTCAGAGTATTTCTGCAAAAGTTCAATAAACTCTGCTCCATATTTGTCCAGCTTGTCCTCAGTCACACCGTCAATCTGCAGCAGCACCTCAGGGTCAGGAGATAAAGTCTCTGCGCAGAACAGTCAACACAATGCTCAATGCACCACTAAGGGCATAAACAATATAAATGTTTCTCACAACCTTGCATATTTATTTAAAAATGCAACTAGCAACAGTTACCAAAGAGAAACCTTGGTTTCAATTAAAATAAAAGAAATATGCAAGACATATGTATTAACCTACTGTGTTAGAGAGAGATTATTTAGATATATTTGAATATGTTCAAAATATGTCTCATATATATACTATATATATGTCTCATATATATACACTATAGCTATGACAGGGTGTTAGGAATCCATGTGGGCTCACCAGCAATCTTTTTCAAGGTGCTTGTGGAGAAGATATTGTAATAGTGAAGTCCAAACACTTTGCCCAGCTTTTTACACAACTCAATCAGCTCTTCCAGGCACTTTGTGACCATCTCCTCTCTCTTAGAAACATTCTTGGTTACAGATGCTTTGTGTTTTCTGATGCTAGAGGCACTCTCAGTCTCATGAAATACCACCTGCAACGAAAACACATTAAAAGCAAAAGGTCACCTAAAAAAGATTTTAAATGAATACATAAATAAAAAGTCTGAGCAGACAAACTAGTACTGTATAAAATGAAACCACAATTACATGTCTGCATTAGCTTGTATCCACTGTCAAATGTAGCTAAAACCAGCACTTCCAAATAAAATGGTTAGGCATGATCAAACATACTTAAAGTTTAGTAAACATCTGTAGTCCCAACCTGCAAGCTGCCACTTAGAACATTCATGGCTTTATGGCCAGCTGAAATGTAGGCCACAGCCTGTCCGTTATTGGTAATGTACAAATCCTCCATCAGAATGTGGTCCAGCACAAGTTTTTTAAAAAGCCTGTCAGCATTGTGTCTGGAGTAGGCTGCACCCATCCTGTACATGCCTGATTGGATCCGTGCGTTTTTAGAGCCTGAAAAGAAATCACTAGTAAGACCCACTATATATTAATTATCAATGGAATTAAGACCATTAACTTATGACCCTCTTACCTATGAAAATGTCAACCAACATGTTCAGAGTAAGTCTATTTTGCTGTGAAGATTTGCCATATCTGCCACCAACTTTCTCACAGTTCTCCTGCACAAACCTCACAATCTTCTTCACATCCTCAGTCACATTTCTGGCTTTATATTGCTGAAAATACACTTCATTTAGATTCAATGTTCAGAAGGTATGACTATGAAAGAGGAGCATAATTCTACAAAAACTTGCCGAACAATGTAAAACCTTGCACACTACATGTCAAAACTGCACCAGTTTACTTCAGTGAATACTGATGAATAAATATGGTTCTTACATGTGGTCTGGCACAATTGTCACAGATGACTTCGGGATGCTCTTTACAGTAGTCAGCGTTGAATTTGTGCTCGGCAAAATAGGCAAGAAGCTGTATCCTTCTACACTCTGCCACATTCTCACAGAAATGAACCATGCTGTGAAGGTTGTTAATGTGGGTTGCTCTAGAATGGTGGTTGCCATCCTTATCCACTGCAATGACATAATGCATTTTAATATGATTGATTGCTACAATGTCTGTTCAAACATGGTGAAGCACCTGAGGCTAATAATGTCTCTCAAGTCAGTATTTTATATATATATATATATATATATATATATATATATATATATATATATATATATATATATATATATACACACATACACACACACACACACACATACATACATACATACATACACACACACACACACACACGTACATAAACACTACATCCTTCCTATACACTGTACAATGACAAAATGAAGGAAGTACATACTGGCAATTAGTCTTTTGATGCGGATAACATCGTTGTAGGAATAGAAGAGAACACAGTGGGAGATCTCCCCATCTCTGCCAGCTCTACCGGATTCCTGGTAGTAGCCCTCAACTGACTTGGGCAGACTGGCATGGATCACATAGCGCACATCAGGCTTGTCAATGCCCATGCCAAAAGCAATGGTGGCACACATAACCTGTTGAGATACAGTAATAATTCAACAAATGTGTGAAAAAAACACATTCACTGGTTTAGTAAAACTAGCTACTTGGGATACACAGCATTCTTAAATGAAATGAAATAAAAACCAATTACATTAAATAACGGTTTTATTCGAATATACTTAAAATGGGTGCTGGTTTAAAGAGGAAAAAATCTTCGCAATCTGAAGTGTACTAAAATATAGCATTTACTTCTAATGAGTTATAAATGATAAATCAATAAAAGGACATTTTAGCACTGTTGCTCCCACATAAACATTATGCTCCTCTAGAGTACATCAAATGTCAGTATAAAATATCAGTTTAAAATTATGGACAAATACACTGCTCAAAAAAAACAAAGGCAACACTAAAATAACACATCCTACATCTCAATTAATTAAATATTCCAGTTGAAAATCTTAATTCATAACATAGTGGAATGTGTTGAGAACAAAATAACAAAAATGATTAATGTAAATCAAAATTATCCCATGAAGGTGTGGATTTGAAAAGATACTCAAAATAAAAGTGGAAATTCCAACAACAGGCTGCTCCAACTTCAGTGGAAATTCATCAAGTTAAAACGAGGCTCATATGACCTCCCTACAACTCCTGGAGATGCTCCTGACGAGGAGGCGGATGTTCTCCTGAGGGATCTCCTCCTAGATCTGGATTAAAGCATTAGTCAAACCTCCTGGACATTCTGTGGTATGAAACGAGACGTCTCAGATGTGCTCGATTAGATTCAGGGTTTGGGGATTAGCAAAAATGCCTTTATCATGCAGGAACTGCTGACACACTTCAGTCACTTGAGGCCTAGCATTGTAGCATGCATCAGAAGGAACCCAGAGCTCACTGCACCAGCATATGGTCTCAAAATGTAAAATCGCCTTGCACGGTGTTGGGCTGTAAGCACAAGCCCCATTTGTGAACGTCGGGCCCTCATACCACAATAATGGAGTTTATTTCTGACAGTTTGAGAAGAAACATGGATATTAGTGGCCTGCTGGAGGTCGTGTTGCAGGGCTCTGGCACCGTTCCTCCTAAAGGTAGTGGTCCTGCTGCTGGGATGCCTCCTGGTATCTGCTCCATGCTCTGGACACTGAGCTGACAGACACAGGAAACCTTCTTGTCACAGCTCACATTGATGTGCCATCCTGGATGAGCTGCACTACCTGAGCAACTTCTGTGGGTTGTAGACAATACATCATGCTACCCCTAAGGGGGGAGAGCACTGACAATATGCAAAAGTGAATATCACATCAGTGAACATCAGCCAGAATGGATAAGAACAGAGAAATGGTCTGTGGTCACTCCGGTGGTCTTGCTAATTGCCTCTCTTTTCTGCATGTTGTCTGTACCACTTGCACAACAGCAGGTGAAACTGATTCACAATCAGTGTTGCGTCCTAACTGGGCAGGTTAATTTTACAGAAGTGTGACTGACTTGGAGTTGCATTGTGGTGTTTAAGTGTTCCCTTTATTTTTTGAGCAGTGTATGAACATCTGGCCAATAACAATGTGTTTATCTGCAATCATCTTATTATCCCAAAATTATTAAAGTCCAATATCATAGTGCATCTCTGCTTTAACCAGCAATTAATTTGGTGATGCAAAGTGACTGCCTAAAAATGATCAGTAAATAATTGTAATTTAAATCAGGACCAGTAATACGCTGCGCCAAAACATTACATTATACAAAGAAATGTTCTTACTTGGCATCTATCCTGGTTGATCCATTTGTTTTGAACATATTCTCTGTCGCTGTCATTTAGCCCTGCATGGTAAGCCAGTGCTGCAATTCCTGCTCTCTGAAGACTATCTGCCATGGTATCACAGTCATTCCTAGACAAGCAGTACACAATCCCAGAGTCACCTATATAGAAAGCATTTATTAGTGAACAAAAATAATTACAATGGAGCCATTCTTTTGTTTAATTTAATCTAATCTACATAACATAAAAATGCCACACTCACGTGGATAATGTTTCTTGATCCAGTTAATGCAGTCCTCGTCTACTTTCTTGGGTTTTTTAGGTAGTACAGAATATTTGAGATTGTGTCTGTTGAAGCTCATTGTGAATCTGTACAAATAACAAGACTGACTCACACTCACTCACTACTGATAAGCTCACTGCCATACAGTAATGAGCATGTGTACATGAGGTATAGATGTTATAGTTAGAGTTTTGTTATAAGCACAGCATACAACCTCATATCTGCATTTTTGCAGTTTTTCCACTTTGATCATTTATGAATCTGATCATGATGAATAGGCCAACAGAAACACTCAAATAACCTAGAATAAAATCTTTTAAACTTTTTTTGTAAAGCTTTTGTGAAGTTTTTTCATGACAGCAACAATATTAAGATTGTGACAAAGCATGGAGCAGCTACATCTGCAAGCAGGAACAGTTGACCTCAACACTACTACAATGAGAGATCCCTAAAAAGAGAACCAACTAATAAAGATGTTTAAAAGTGCATCAATCGCTGTCCAAGATTAAGACTTACACTTGAGGCCGAATCATAGCCAGCTGATTGAGGATATCCTTCTGCACACGAGGTGTGGCAGTTGCTGTCAGTGCCATGACAGGAACATTGGGAAACTTCTGCCGTAACTCATGTAAACGCTTGTAGTCTGGCCTGAAGTCATGTCCCCACTACAAAAAAGAAAACACTATTACATCTTAAATATGCTACTTTTTTTATTTTATTTTTTTACAACAAGCTAACTGGTCACTGTATACCTGGCTGACACAGTGGGCTTCATCAATGACAAAACGAGCAAGCAGGTTTCTCTCAAACAGATTCTGCAGAGCACTTATCATCCTCCCACTTGCAGATATCTAGGCATAAAAAACAAAAAAAACATCCAACAATTATGAGCCCACTGGTTTATTAACTGTAAAAAACATTAATAACTTCAGTCTAAATGTACATTTTGAAACTGAAGTAACAACCTTTTCAGGAGTGGCATAAAGGAGTTTGATGATGGGATCTTTCTTAGAAAGTTGCATGTAGATTCGCCCAGCTTCGCTGTCACTTTTATCCCCCGATAAGCTAGTTGCAGGGATCTAAGAAAGTACAACACGAAAAATGTCTTCTTCAGTAACAAAACCATCATATTACTCTTAATATTGCAATAATACAAATCTGAAAAGAACACATATTTAAAGCAGTTATTTTAAAGAAAAATCTTACATCTAATGTGGCAAGTTTCTGGACCTGGTCCACAATTAGGGAACGTAGAGGGGATATCACCACAGTCACTCCAGCAGAAACACAGGCAGGAAGCTGGTAGCAGAGGCTTTTGCCCCCTCCTACAAGATTTTTAAAATTTCAGATGAAATTTCAAATATGAAATAACATTCAGAGAACATAACTGTCTATTATATAGTAAAGACTACTACAGTGTGCAACATTTGCTGCATCATCAGTTTAAAAGTGACAGTCAACATTGTATTTGCAAAGTACATGTTCTAGGTAAGTGGGCGTTAAACAAATCCTTGTCACCATACCGCACTATTAGGCCCTGAATATTTTTAATTTCCACCAAGACATTGAAAAATTGTCAAGTAAGTTCTGTAAAACTTGTATTTTTACTTAAAAAGTAAGTAAAATCCAACAAAAGGTGTGTTACAAAAAGAGTAACAGCAGCATTAATATTATTAGGAACACTATACTGGACTCCATTTGCCCTCAAATAGCATGGAACATTCTGGGTAAACCTGCAATAGCATGGAACATTCTGGGTAAACCTGCCCTGTTTGTCAGTTATTATTGGTTGAGTTACAACATTTTATGCTGCAGGCTTTTTAACACATCTATCCACTTCTCTTTAAGTGGACAAGAAGCCAGTCAATGTTTACATAAGTTTCCATATTACCATCTCACACCTTGTCGAACATTACTCCCATCAATATTCTGTTTACACTGAGTGGTCTATATCAGCATCCCACAAACGTGGCTCCTTTGACCAAGGGTGCCTGCAGCTAACTGTGTCATAGCGTGAACATTACCTGAAACTGCTTGCATGTATGTGCACAACTGTATGCACTGCTACCACATGATTGGCTAAAATAGATAACTGGATGAATGTGTCCAGGTGCTCCTGATAAAGCGCACAGTGAACAGTTATCATTTGATATAAGGTCATGCTGCAATTCAAACCTGTAGGCATCAGGACAAATGTGTCCTCTCCCACCATCGTAGCATTGATGGCTTCTAGCTGATTGAAACGGAACTGATGAAGACCAAATCTCTTGTGGAAGATCTTCATCATCTCTGAGGAGTGAGGAAAGTTGAAGCCCCTGAATCGGTCATGTGCTGGATTTCCATATGTAACCTCTGTTAAGACGCAAGTACATTTAACTGTTAATACTAGACCACAAAACTAAAACCATAATCAAAAACATCCAAATATAGGTCTTCTCTAAGATACTGACCAGGAGAGGCTGGCTGCGTAGGTTTTACAACTGCAGTGGGTGTCGTAACAGTCTTTTTCTCACAGGTCTTAGATGGTCCTCCTTCATAAACTGGCTGCGGGAGGGCATCGGAATTTTGCTTTGAAGCTAATGAATCCACAGGTTTGTCGTAGTAATCTGGAATATCACTCTCATTGAAGTAATCAATGTCAAAGTCATCAATGTCAAAGTTATCTGACCCGGTGTCCAGTTGTGAATCAACACAGGAAGACTCCAATGTGCTGCAGTTCTTTTTGTTGGCCTCTTTTGGCTTCTTGGGTGAGAAGAAAAGGTCGGTCTGTAGTAGAGCCACAGTCTGATCATTTTTCTGATTTAAAAGCATCCGTGATGACTCAATGTTGCCATTCTTCTTTTTGAGATATGTGTTTTCCTGGTTTCCATTTACAGCTGATTTGAGGGGAGGGCTGGGGTTCCAGGAGCCATTATTAATGCAATCTGAGTTTTCAAACACACTGTTGTTGTAATCTGCAGACATTGCAGAGGCAAAGTTCTTTAATTGAAAGCCTTGAATTATACTTTCTCTTTTGCCTGAGGTCAAAGGTGTAGTGACACCAAAACTCTCTCTGTGCACCAATTTGGACTCAATTGTTGCTCCACTTACTGACAGGGACTTTCCTGATGATGCAATCTCAGCCAAAATCTTTTTCCTGTGGAGAAGTAGAAATAGTAACTGAATAATTAAGGATGTCCCAATACACTTTCTATATAAAAATATTCTTATTGAATAATTACAACAACATTACAACAAGAAAAAAAAAGAAGATAAAAATTAAAGTAATTAAGTTATTTAAGTTGAATCAATTCATTTTTGCATGAAATTACATAAGGAAGGAAGCATAAATAAAATAAAAAAAAAAAAAATAATAATAATAAAAAAAGCTCTGAAATCAATACTTGTCTGGTTATTTACCTGTGGGCTCTATGTAACAGCAGTTCTGTGCCACAAGTTAGGGTTATGAGCTCATGCTCAGGGATACTGTCCACTTGAGAACAGATAGACTCCATGATACTAAGTAGAGTATAATCATGTCCTAAACAGATCAACAATTGAACAGGCTGGGTGAAAAGAGGCTTAAATACCAACAGGCCTATGCAAGGGTTTGGGCACCCTTGGTCAAATTGTAATGAGTAATAAACATAGTGTTTGGTTTTTTTAACAGGGTTGGAATACCATAAAACCCAGATTTTTCTTTAGGAATCGATAATTCCTTCAATTCTAGTACTTGATATTCTTCCCCCACTCCTCTTTGCATAAGGCTTCCAGTTCAGAGAAATGTATCATCTTAGATACACAGCTTTGTTTAAAGTCAATCCACAATTTTTATGATGTTTAGGTCAGGGGACTGCGAGTGATATTCCAAAAGCTTCAGTTTGTCTCTCTTCAGATTGTCCATGGTGGACATGGAGCTATATTTTTGGATCATCATCCTATTAGAAACAGTCAGGCTTCAGCTTCAGCCTTTTTAAATATGGTTAAAAATATGGATTAGCTGGTATTTTGTGGACACTATTTTTATTCCACATGTGCAATATTACTAACCCCACTGTTGACAACAATATTAAAGAATGACAAATACTCCCCCATGCATTACAACTGACAGTGTTCTTTTAAATAAATGCCTTAAATAAATGTTAAGTTTTGGGATGAGGTCACAATTATCATTTCTTTTGAATGACTCTCCCATGAAACATTATTTTTTTTATGTTATTAAAGACATCAGGATTTGCAGAAAATAGCTCTGTTTTATTAGCTACAAAAACTGTGTTTACCACTCAACATCAACATCACATAACATAATTTGGCCAAGGGTGCCCAAACTTTTGATGTCTCTAATAAACATTAACAACATAGTAATTTGGCAAAGGGTGCATGAACATTTGCATAAGACTGTACATGCAGAGCTAGAAATTAAACTGAAACTCAAACTGAAATTCATACCTTTCGAATCTTTTGCAGGAATATCTTTACCTGAAAGGCTTGAAATCGACAAATTTTTTTAACAAAATCAGATTTTTTAAGACAAGATAGAATATTTTGAGGATTCATTTGACATTTTACTGTTCGCAAAAAAAAAATAAAGAGGGTTACCCAATACAGATGCAACGTCTATCATTTGCTATAAGTATGAACACTGTTTTAGCTTTGCTTTATTTATTTTTTCCATATACATATGGAACAACTACCTTTTCTGAGTTGAAATAGGCAGACTCCTGTCTTCTTGTATAGGTGATGGTGGAATAAAATCCAAGTCATTTTCAAGCACATCCGGAGCCTGACTGTCATCTATGTTAATGATTTCTGGACCATTGCATTTAGGAACATTGTCTGTAAAGACAGAAAGAAAAAAAAAAGTTTTCACTAATATAATAAAAATAGAAACAAATCTGACAACACAAATCGATATGTATATGCACTCATCAAAAAATTAAAAAGAAATTCTGACCTGCTGAACACTTAGAATTCTCATCAGCTTTGTCAAGAGGTTTAACATTGTCAGTGATGCTCTCATTCTCATAGTCACCGAGCAGTGGCTTTAGCTGAACCACAGATAAACATCGCTTGATTGGCTTGACAGGTGAATCTTCCGACACCCCAGCTGAAAGTCCACATAGGGCATCATGTTGATCAGCACCAGAGGCATCTGTTGTAATTTCTAAAGCTTTCCCCAAATCAACAAATGATGGTCCTACAGGCAAACTTCCATTCACTGTTGAGTCGGCAGTTTTAATTGATATGTTTTTGACTGGTACAGGTGTCTTTTTCACTGGAATCTGAGAACTTTGCGATGACGCTCTTCCTTTTACAAGTGTTTCAAAATCATCAAAGTCATCCCAGTCATCCACAGCAACGGCATAGGAGCTGTTGCCCACAAATCCGTTTGCATTTCTACCGTCAATAGTATCAGTGGGGATGTCGTCTGATTTAGTTGAGGCCTTGATGACGGATGGGATCGGGGTAGATTTGCTCACTGCAAATGGGTTGGCTGATGGGTTGATGGATTGAGTCTTGATTTTGCTGGGTGCCCTGAAGAAATTAAATGTTGGAGGTGCTCTTTCAGGCTTCTTCGGAAAGGTCAGAAGATGTTTTGTTACTTTACAGCTGTGAGGAACATTATCACTCAAGTTTTCAATTATTTTCTTCTGAGGAACTACAGATTTGCTAATGGCTGATGCAGATGTCTTTTTGAAGCAAAATGCCCTAGAGTAGTAGAAGAAGATAAATGTTAGGAAAATAATTCTGAACAGTGCATAACCTTTTAACGTAGCTATGTGGATGCGAACCAGAGCCACCGAAGAGACAATCGACACATCGTCATTTTAACGTTGCTGACCCATTTTCAGTTTTGGAGGCTCAAGTACTCAGTACAATAAAGTCATCGGTAAACTGATTGGGCTAACCCTAGCTACAATGTATCGTGCAGACCCAGGAGTGTTTATTAAACGGCAAACTGTTGAAATGGATTTACGCAGTTTTGTTATGACTGAAGACCCAGAAATAACCCACAAATATAAGGTAAAACTTACCCAGGTCGTGGTTTCGCCAGAGACAGCTTGTTCTGAGCGGCACTAACTTTATTGTGCCTCTCCAGCTGCTCTTTTAAATTATTTTGAGGGAGAAAAGGCATTTGCGCGAAGAGGAAAGAAACATAGGCACAAACTAAATTAACAGTTCGCTAGCTAGCTATTTTACGTTGCCCACTTACTTGCCCAACGCAGCCGCAATCAGTAAACAAACAACGAAATTCGGCCAGCCAACTAAATAATAAACAATTACTTTACTGAAATTTGCAGGTTAACAACAGAGAAACAAAACTATCCGCTCTGCAGTCTGCTAGCTAACTAGCTAAGCTAACAATGTTAACAATGCTGATGTTTAGTTCTCTGTCGGTGTATCTTGGCACTACAGATATCCCATGTGTAATGTCCGGACCTGAAGAAAACTAAAAGCATGTTTCTTGCGATTAGGTTTTGAATTTTGAAAATATATAGCCGAACTCAGCATTCATACAACACTACAAACATACTGTGTGCTAATACGGAAGTTTACGTGTTTATCGCGGGTTACCTAGTCGTCCACCGATTGGTACGTCACAGTCTGACGAGTTCCCGCTTGTTTCGGTTGGTCCGCGCTACATCCAATCCAAAACAGCATGCTAGCACGGTAACTAGTATGGGAAATAGTAAATCACCATTAGAATAGACGTCAGATGGAGACCTACAAAATATTGATAAACACTCTTGGCTGTCTAATGACTATCTAATTTTATGTCATGCAATTTGATGAAATGAGAAAACGACGTTCACACTGGTCACATTGGTTCATTTTATATGTAATGTTGAGAATTGAAAAATATTTGAAAATGTAAATATTTCTTTGTGACTATTTTACTTTACAGTGCCCTGCAGCACCCTACAATGTATTTTCATTTGATATAGCATTTCATATCTGCTTGTTTGATTACAGATTTTAGAGGCATTAGATGCTTCAGACATCTGGCTTCTATTACCATCACCATGAACAATTATGACTCATTATGTTTGTGTAGAGCAATGCACAAGCTATGTTAGATATAACATTTATTTATTTACATCTTAGAAATGTACTGTAATTGCCCTAAAACTGTAATTGTTTGTCAACATTTGTTGACAAACATTCAGAGCATATGGAATTTAGCTAAACTATGTTTTTAAAAATACTTTACACATAAACAAAACTATATAATCTCAAGTTCTAAAAATCCACCATACCTTAAAAAAAAAAAAAAAAAAGAAAATATGGAAAATACATAGTACATCTCTTCCACCAGCCTGGACTGTTTACACAAGGCATACTGGACCCTGTTGCCAAATTCTGAACATACCCTCTGTGTACCTCAGCATTGAGATTCCAGGTTTGGTGAGCATTTACTGCCTCAGTTTTCTGTTTTTGGCTGACAGAAGAGAAACCTGGAATGGTCTTCTGCTGTTGTAGCCCATTTGCCACAAACTTTCACATCTGTTGTGAGGTTCTCTGCTCACCACAATTGTACAGAGTGGTAATCATAGTCTTTCTGTCAGCTCAAA